>NW_028270146.1:102568787-102892141 GCF_037043375.1 Chiloscyllium plagiosum | reverse complement strand
CTATCACATTTCCAACGCCCCTCCTCCAAGTCCCTCCTCCCTACCTTTTATCTTCTCCTGCTGAACACTCTCTGCTCATTCCTGAAGAAGGGCCTGTGCCCGAAACGTCGAATCTCCTGTTCCCTGGATGCTGCCTGACCTGCTGTGCTGTTCCAGCAATAAAGTTTCAACTTTGATCTCCAGCAGACCTCACTTTCTCCTCGAAGTGCTAACCACTGTGCCACAGTGCCGCCCACCGTGTTGATATAGACCAGTTCTCTTTGACATTTTGATTCTCCATGATATCTCAGGCCTGCCTCCCTCATTTCCCTAACTGGGCCCACCTTGTTATAGTCCAACAGGTTTAATTGGAAGCACACTAGCTTTCGGACCGACCCTCCTTCATCAAGTGACCTGCTGCGCTTTTCCAGCAACACATTTTCAGCTCTGATCTCCAACATCTGCAGTCCTCACTTTCTCCTGACTTGATGATCTGTATACATTCTGTATCCTATAATCCTGCTCTATCAGCTACCTGATGAAGGAGCGTCGCTCCGAAAGCTAGTGTTCTTCCAATTAAACCTGTTGGACTATAACCTGGCGTTGTGTGATTTTTAACTTTGTACACCCCAGTCCAACACCGGCATCTCCGAATCATGGGCCCACCTTTGCAGCCTCAGCGATGATCAGTTTGAATAGTAGGGCTCAGAAATGTGTCAATCTGTCATCCCTCTCACTGGATTAGCAGCTCTTGAAACTAAGACACACTTTCAACCGGTGAGTAACCCTGGCAACAATCTCTTCATTGATAACTGCTGGTATCTTACCATCCATGGCATTGGCCAAAGCTTCCAGGATTCAGTTCCAGCATCAGGTCGGCAGCATTAACTATAAGCTTCCACCTAAAATTTCTTTTTACAACAAATGGAGCAAATATTAGAATGACAGTCAAATGTTTCTTTGATGTGAAAAGAACAAACTGTGAAAGCTGACAATCTGAATGAAGAACAGCAGTTGCTGGAGAAACTCAATAGGTTTTGCAGCATCTGCAGAAAGAAATCAGACCCTTCTTCAGAGATCTGAAGTTGTGAACAAGAGTCACTCAACTTTTTGAAGATAACATTCAACCACTAACAATAATGCAAATTTTAGAGAGACAGTAATGTGATTTCTACGGTTTGGAGTGATATTCACTGCACTGCTATGGAATGACTTCAAGCCGAGTCCCTGAATAACCTGACAGAAAATGCCACCTCACCAGCAATTTCCTTTTTCTTGCACTCTAAGTGAAGTGAAACCTTAGTCACATGTTATATCAAGCTTACTTTTTAATGAGCCCCTTAGTTTCTGGAGGATCTGGATTCCCCTTTCCCTCATTGTCTGGACTGTCAATGTTTTCAGAGCTGCAAATTGTCATAAAAGTGTTGTCATTTTAAGCAAATATCTACATCCTCATAAAAACATTTTTATGAACTTGACAGAAATTGAGTCTGTATTCCAAGCCATTGATAGCGAATTTGGTGAACACTGCAGACAGCAATCTAGGTTTGTTCAATATATTGCATTACTTGTATGACTCGATGATCTGAAAATGTGTTGCTGGAAAAGCGCAGCAGGTCAGGCAGCATCCAAGGAGCAGGGGAATCGATGTTTTGGACATGAGCCCTTCTTCAGGCTCATGCCCGAGACGTTGATTCCCCTGCTCCTTGGATGCTGCTTGACCTGCTGCGCTTTTCCAGCAACACATTTTCAGCTCTGATCTCCAGCATCTGCAGTCCTCACTTTCTCCTGACTCGATGATCTGTATACATTCTGTATCCTATAATCCTGCTCTATCAGCTACCTGATGAAGGAGCAGCGCTCTGAAAGCTTGTGCTTTCAAATAAACCTGTTGGTCTATAAACTGATGTTGTGTGGTTTTTAGATTTGTGAAAACAGGTCACAACGCAAGATATTCAACTGCAGTAGATGGTAATTTATTTCCCCAACCTTCAATGGAGGTTTGTAGAATGAGATAGTGTGGCTAGAACATGGAAGCAAAGAGAGGCCGAAAAGGATGTAACAAATGAATTTCTTCAATACTTTACACCTTGAGTGGCCTAGAAATATCTCAAACAAGGAGTTCCAGGCCCACATATAGAAGGACAACTAAGTTCCCAATTCCTCTGGTGAAGAATTTTGGATATTGTCTCTACATGACAGGGCTGAATTTTCCCAGTCAAGTAGTATAGGCTCAGAAATAGAAACCATGTTTGACAGCAAAGAAAAGGTCACTGCTCTGCCTTCACTGATTTCATTGCCAGGTCTTGGGATCATGCCATTTCATTCATGAGATAGCCATCTGGTAGCATCTTCTTGATTATCCACCATCAGCACAATGCTACCTATCATGGCAGGACTCATCTCTCAGTACAAGCAGCAGGCTTCACCGGATTAACAAATTATTGCTGCAAATGTCTTTTCAAAAGAGCACCACCATCTAACATCCAGGAACAATACCACTTATGGAGGCTTAATCCAACAGTTTTCTTAATGTGGCAACCTAGAATGATGTTTGCTGCACTGCTCGAGGATGCATGCAGCACCTAACTTTAGAGCAATTGCTTGCTTTCCAGTGATTGCCTTCATTCCAATTATAATATTAAATGAGAATTAAATCACACATCAAGTCAAACTTGCTTTCCAATTGCTGCAATTCTTCCCAGCCAAGTATCCATAGAAGTTTGGACTGTCAAGGTTTTCACAAATACAATTGATCATTAAAAATAAATTAAGAGATTTAAATTAGTATTTGAATCCAGCTACAACTGAGATTCCTATGAGGAGCAATTGAGAATTCTGGGTCTGCAATCGATTAATATTAGAAGGATGAGGAGACATCTAGTTGTAACTTACAGAATACAGAAAAGCCTGGATAAAGTAGACATGGAGAAGATGCTTCCACTATTATGAGAGATGGGGATCCTGTGGAAGCATAAATTGTTTGGGAAGCCAGCATGAAGGCTGGAATAGCTTAATGATTAAAAAGTTAGTAACATAAAGGATAAAGTGGCTTAAGGATTATAATTTATTACTAACAACAAATATGTTTCAATTAAAAAGATAAAGCAGTAACCATTACAAAACAGACAGCTGTGTGGCCATAATCCCAGTCTTAGTGAGTATAGGGCTTTTGGCCAGAATCCCTGGGAAAGAACATACAGCTTCTGTGACCTGAACTAGTTGTGACCTGTACTAGTTTCATTCATTCCTTATCAATCTGGTTTATTATTGTAACTGTGCTTGTTACTAAAATGAATTAGTCATGTAAAGATTTTCAATGATTATGTTATAAAACAACTGTATTTTGATAACATTTTGGAGATACTACCTATATGTTTATAGGTTCTTTCCCCTTGCAAGAAGAATAATAAAGATGTTTCATGTTGGTAAAATTTCAACACCTCCAGGACACAAACTCAGTGAAGGGACCACCCTTTAGAACTGAGCTGAGAAGGAATTTCTTCAGCCAAAGGTTGCTGAATCTGTGGAAATCATTGCTGCAGAGGGCTGTAGAGGCCAAGTCACTGAGTATATTAAAGACAGAAGGAGGTAGGTTCTTGATTAGGAAGATGATCAAGGGCTATGGAGAGAAGCCAGGAAAATGAGGTCGAGAAATATATTAGTCTGGTTTGAATGCTGGAATTGATTCAATGGCCATATAGTCTAATTCTGCCTAATACCTTATGATCTGTTAGCAGCTTTACTCTAAATTCATTATGTCAATTCTTGGTCAGCTGCTTTTGTTCAACTAGTCATCCTCCACACGTAGAACTACACTAGATGGCGATTTTTAAATTCAAAACCTTACATATGTTTGAAGGCCACTATAGATACTGATAGGGCAAAGGAGAGAAAGGGGAAACCCATTTCTGGAATATATTCATATTCCAAGTTTAGAAAAGGTCACAGAGAAAAAACTTCAAACTTCAAGACTGAAACGTGAGCAATTATCCATTGAAGTGTCTTCGATGTTACATCAAAAACATTTTGGAAGGAAAGTCTGAACCCCAAGAAATAGTGCAAATATTAGAGAGACAGTAATATGATTGCTATTGGTAGAATGGTGCTCACTGAACTGCTATGTGATGCCTTCATGAGGAGTCTGTGAATACCCTTATAGTAACTGCCAGATCACCAGCAATTTCCTTTTTCTTACATTCCGAATGAAGCAAAAACCTAGTCACATATTGTATCAAACTTACGTTTTGATGATCATCTTAATTGCTAGAAAATGTGGATCTGTAACTCCCTTGCATTTTGCACCATTAAGGTTTTCAAAGCTGCAATTGGTCATAAAGTACTTTTAAGCATTTTAGTCAGAGGGAAATGGGTCTGGGTGGGTTACTCTTTGAAGGGTCAGTGTGGACTTGTTGGGCCAAAGGGCCTGTTCTGACACTGTAGGGAATCTAATATAATCTAATCAAACATCTACATCCACAGTAAAATCATTTTTAAAGCTAAAAATAAAGAGAGCCAATATTTTAAGCTATTGATAGCTAATTTGATGAAAACAGGTCACACACAGATATATGACTGCGATAGATGGTGATTTATTTCCCCAAAACATAGCTTGCAGGCATTAATGGTGGAAAGGGTGTATTCAAGACAGAGATATTTAGGTTCTTGATTAGAACATAGAACAGTACAGTTCAGTACAGGCCTTTCGGTCCTCAATGTTGTGCCGACCTTTTATCCTACTTTATGATCAAACTAACCTACATACCCTTCATTGTACTATCAAGAGTCACTTAAATGAATCCTGAGGGACAGGATTTACATGTATTTGGAAAGGCAAGGAGTGATTAGGGATAGTCAACATGGCTTTGTGCATGAGAAATCATGATTCACAAACTTGATTGAGTTTTTTGAAGAGGTAACAAAGAGGATTGATGAGAGCAGAGTGGTAGATGTGATCTATATGGATTTCAGTAAGGCATTCGACAAGGTTCCCCAAGGGAGACTGGTTAGCAAGGTTAGATCTCATGGAATACAGGGAGAACTAGCCATTTGGATACAGAACTGGCTCAAAGGTAGAAGACAGAGGGTGTGATGGAAGACTGGAGGCCTGTGACCAGTGGAGTGCCACAAGGATCGGTGCTGGGTCCATTTCTTTTCGTCATTCATATAAATGACTTGGATGTGAGCCTAAGAGGTATAGCTAGTAAGTTTGCAGATGACACCAAAATGTGAGGTGTAGTGGACAGCGAAGAAGGTTACATCAGATTACAACAGGATCTTGATCAGATGGGCCAATGGGCTGAGAAGTGGCAGATGCAGTTTAATTAAGATAAATGCGAGGTGCTGCATTTTGGAAAAGCAAATCTTAATAGGACTTATACACTTAATGGTAAGGTCCTTGGGAGTGTTGCTGAACAAAGAGACCTTGGGGTACAGGTTCATAGCTCCTTGAAAGTGGAGTCATAGGGAGATAGGATAGTGAAGAAGGTGTTTGGTATGCTTTCCTTTATTGGTCAGAGTATTGAGTACAGAAGTTGGGAGGTCATGTTGCGGCTGTATAGGACATTGGTTAGGCCACTGTTGGAATATTGCCTACAATTCTGGTCTCCTTCCTATCGGAAAGACGTTGTGAAACTTGAAAGGATTCAGAAAAGATTGACAAGAGTGTTGCCAGGGTTGGAGAATTTCAGCAATAAGGAGAGGCTGAACAGGTTGGGCTGTTTTCCCTGGAGCTTCGGAGGCTGAGGGGTGATATTATAGAGTTTACAAAATCATGAGGGACATGGATAGAATAAATAGACAAAGTGTTTTCCCTGGGTTGGCGGAGTCCAGAACTAGAGGGCATAGGTTTAGGGTGAGAGGGGAAAGATATAAAAGAAACCTAAGGGGCAACTTTTCACACAGAGGGTGGTATGTGTATGGAATGAGCTGCCAGAGGAAGTGGTGGAGGTTAGTACAATTGCAACATTTAAAAGGCATTTGGATGGATATATGAATAGGAAGGGTTTGGAGGGATATGGGCCGGGTGCTGGCAGGTGGGACTAGATTGGGTTGGGATATCTGGTCGGCATGGACAGGTTGGACCAAAGGGTCTGTTTCCGTGCTGTACATCTCTATGACTCTATGACTGTATGACTCTAAATGCCCCTAACGTATCTGACTCTCCTACCACTGCTAGCAGTGCATTTCACACACCCACCACACTCTGTGTAAAGAAAGTACCTCTGATATCTCCTCTAAACCTCCTCCAATCACCTGAAAATTAAATCCCCTTGTGATAGCCATTTCCGCGCTGGGAAAAAAGTCTCTGGCTATCAATGTTATCTCTGCCTCTCATCATCTTGTACACCTCTATCAAGTCACCTCTCATCCTTCTTCACTCCAATGAGAAAAGCCTTAGCTTGCTCAACTTTTCTTCGTAAGACATGCCCTCCGGTCCTGGCAGCATCCTGGTAAATCTCCTCTGCATCCTCTTTAAGGCTTCCACATCCTCCCTATAATGAGATGACCAGAACAGAACATAATATTCCAAGTGTGGTCTTACTACGGCTTTATAGAGCTGCAACATAACCTTACGGCTCTTAAACTCTTCGTAAGAGGATTGATGGTTACAGGGAGAAAGCAAGAGAATGAGAATGAGAAATATATCAGTCCTGATGAATGGTGGAACAGAAACAATGGGTTGAATAGCTTAATTCTTCTCCTTCATATGTTCTCATCTGTCAGCTGTTTGAATGGCTGAATACTCTGGATTCAGTATTTCAGTTCCTGATTAGCTGCTTTTATTAAACTGGTCACACTCCAGATGTAAGCTGAAAAATGTGTTGCTGGAAAAGCGCAGCAGGTCAGGCAGCATCAAAGGAGCAGGAGAATCGACGTTATGGGCATAAGCCCTTCTTCAGATGTAGAACCATATTAGAAGGTGACTTCTTATTCAATACTTTCCATAGGTTTGAAGGACATGTAGCTGGTGATAAGCACAAAGAGAGTGATGGGAAACCTATGTCTTCAAATGTTCAGATTCTGAGTCTAGAAAGGTCACAGATACATAACTTCAAATGTCAATACTGAAAGACGGGCCATTTTCCATTGAAGTTTCTTTGATGCCCTGATATCACAATTTTTTTGGAAGAACTCTCAAACCTCAGGAATAGTGGAAATATAAGAGAGGTAGTAATATGATTGCTATGGTCTGGAATGGAGTTCACTGCTCTGCTATGTGATGCCTTCACGAGCAAACCCTATATTATCTTACAGTAATTGCAATTCACCAGCAATTGCCTTTCACTTTTTTGCACTCTTGAATGTAGCAAAATCTCAGTCACATATTGTATCAAACTTGCGTTTTCATGACCACTTTAGCTTCTGAAGAATCCGGATCCCCAATTCCCTCACCTTTTGGACTGTCAATGTTTTCAAACCAGCATATGGTTATAAAGTGCTATTAAGTCAGTTTGAGCAAACATCTACATATATAATAATATCATTTTTATAAATCCAAATAAGAGACTCATTATTTCAAGCCACTGACAGCTAATTTTGTAAAACAACAGGTCACACTTAAGACATGACTCCAGTAGATTGATTTATTTCAATGGATGTTTGCAAAACAAGACAATGAAGCTGGATTTTGGAAACAAAGACAGGCTGATAAGGAAGCAACAAATCCATTTTTTTCAACGTAGAAGGGCAACCAATTTTCCAATTTCTCCAGTGAAGAGCTTTGGATACTGTATAGACATACAGTGCTGAATTTTCTTGGTATAAGCTCAGCAATGGCATCCACTAACCGAGGAAAAGAAAAGGTTACTGCACACTCATTGCTGTAATATCACCGTCAGCTCTTGGGATCTAACCATGTCATTGATGGGATTGTGACCTAGCAGCAGCTTCTTGATTAACCACAGTCAGCACGATGCCACCCTTGGTGGTAGCAACAATCATAGCAGGATGGGCTCCAGCCCTCAGCCCAAGCAGCAGAATTTCACCAGAATTCACAAAATTGTTACTGCAAACACCTTGTTAAAAAAAACCCAGCATCAACTTCTAGGAAAACACACATTTTGGAGGCTGACAACCATTCTGTAATGTGCTAACTACAGTCTAGAATGTTGATTTCTGCACACAGAAGGAGTTATCCATATAATTTTACAGGAATTACTTGTTGTCCAGTGATTGACTTTATTCCTAATACAAGATTTACAAGGATGTTGCTGGGTTTTAGTTATAGGGAGAGGCTGAACAGGGTTTTTCCCTTGGAATATTGGAAGCTGAGAGGGTGACCTTAGCAAGGTTTATAAAATGATGAGGGGCATGGATAGGGTGAATAGCCAAGGTCTTTTTCCCAAGATAAGGGAGTCAAAAACTACGTGACGTAGGTTTAAGTAGACAGGGGAAAGATTTAAAAAGGACCACAGGGACAACTTTTTTCATGCAGCAGGTGGTGTGTGTATGGAACAAGCTGCCACAGGCGGTGGTGGAGACAACTACAAGTCCAATATTTAAAAGGCATTGGGGATAGGTACATGAACAGGCAGATTTTAAAGTGATATGGACCAAATATTACCAAATAACATTAGGTCAAATGTCTGGCTGGCGCAGATGAGTTGAACTAACCGGTCTGTTTCTGTGCTGTTTATCTCTACAATATTAATGAAGAGTGAAATTGTACTTCAGATCAAACTCACTTTATAATTACTTCAATTCTTCCTGAAGTACTATGATTTCCAAGTCCATTGTAGTTTGGACTGTCAGTGTTTCCACACACGTAACTGGTCATGAAAGTTAAGGCAAGTCATCCAAATGACCATTTCAATTTATCTACATTTGGGATTCCTATGAGGAGCGGTTGAGGACTATGGGTCTGTACTCGATTGAATTTAGAAGGATAAAGGGAGAATCTGATTGAAACTTACAGAATACTGACAAGTCTGGATAGAGTGAACATAGCAAAGATGCTTCCACTAGTAGGAGACATTAGAACCCCAGGCACAGCTTCAGAGTGAAGGGGTCATCATTGAGAACTGAGCGGAAGTCCTAAGGGCTAAATGGCTTAATTCCTCCTCTACAATCTTATGGTCTGTCAGCTGTTTGAATGGCTGAGGAGTCTGGATTTAGTATTTCAGTTCCTGGTCAGCAGTTTTTGTTCAACTGGTCACATTCCAAATGGAGGGCATTTGATAGTGGTATTTACTTCAAAACCTTTTGTCGGTTTAAAGGACACTGTAACTGGGGATGAGGGTAAAAGGGGGTGAAGGGAAATTTATTTCTTGAATATATTCATATTCAGAGTCTAGAAACATCACAGATAACTCCAAATGTCAATACCAAAAGATGAACAATTTTTCATTTAAGCATTTTTTTCCGGAAACCTTACAGCATGGAAGCAGGCCATTCGGCCCATTGCATTCACACTGAATTGTCTGAAGAGCAGCCCACCCAAACAAACCCCCTACTCTATAACCCTGCTTTTAACATTGTTAATCCACCCCGCCTGAACTTACCTGCACACTATGGCAATTTAATATGGCCAATCCCCCTAACTTGCACATGTTTTGGATTGTGGGAGGAAACCAGAGCACCTGGAGGAAACTCACATAGACACGGGAAGAATGTGCAAACACCATACAGACAGTTACCCAAAGGTAGAACTGAATACGGGTCCCTGGTGATGTGAGGCAGCAGTGTTAACCACCATTCTATCCTAATACTAATTTTTTGCAAGAAAATTCTCAAACCTTTGGAATGGAGCAAATATTAGAATGTGATTGCTATGGTCTGGAATGGTGTTCAATGTGCTGCTGAGTAATCCTTTCATTATCTGCCTTCATGAGTAATCCTTACATTATCTTACACTAACTGCAGTTCAAAGGCAATTGCTTTTCACATTCTTAACTCTGAATGAAGCAAAACCTAGGTCACATATTGTATCAAAATTACTTTTTGATGACCACCTTAGTTTCTGGAAAACCCAGATCTCTATTTTTGCAACTGTTTTGATTGTTAATGTTTTCAGAGCTGTAAATGGTCATAAGGTCATTTTACACAATTATCCACATCTACAATAAAAACATTGTTATGAACTTGAAAGAAATTAAGTCATTGACAGCTAATTAATGAAAATTGTTCACACACAAGATATATGTTTACTGTAAATGGTGATTTATTTCTGAAAACCTTCAGTGATGGTTGCAGGAAAGGAGAGTGAGGCTGGAGCGTGGAAACAAAGAAAGAGAAAAGAATATGACAAACCCATTTCCTCAATACTTTACACTTGCTGTATAGTCACTTGCAGTTTCTGAAGAGCTCTAGAAACAGTGTCTACATACAGGGCTGAATTTTCCCATTCAGCTAGCTGTAGCCTGGGACAGGAGATAATTAGCAAAGTTGAGAGGAGCCCAGGTGTAAAGCCTGACGTCCTTCTCCATAATTACATTATATTGTCAGAGGTGGGCAAGCTAGCTGGCTTGACCACCCACTGGACAGCCAACTGAGGGTCGCTGGTGCCTGTGTGTCATGTGACTAGGACTGCCAGAACTCTTCAATATTCACAACGGATATCATGCCAGCAAGACACTTTTAGGCTCAGCAATAGCAATCACAAATGGCAGCTTGAAAAGGTTGCTGTTCTGTCATCACTCTGATTTCACTGTCAACTCTTAGGATCAGGCCAATTCATTCATGGGATATTGAGCTTACAGCAGCTTCTTGATTAGCCACCATCAGCACCAAGCCGTGTTTGGTGCTGCCAACAATCACAGCAGGACTGGCTCCAGGTTCAAGGCAGCGAGATTCACAAATTTACTTCTGCAATGTCACATGTAAAAAAAACTTCCATATGCACATATGTAGCAAAGTAACTTTCTGATGACTGCAATTATTCCGGAAGATATTGGTTTTCACCCTTGTTGACAGCTTGAACTATCACAGTTACAGCAGCTGCCATTAGTCATGAAGAAAGATATTTTAAACAAGCGTTTTCATCCACAATGTCTGTCAACGGTGAGAAGATTCTGGAGACCGTGATTCAGTATTTTAACGTTTAAGCAAACTGGGAGATTAAACAGAACTCACTCTAGACATAGGGTTCCAAATGATGGAAATTTGTGTCTTCAAAATCTTTCATAGATTTGAAGGACACTTGCTAATGATAAGGGGCATAGATAAAGGGGTTTAGTTTGTCAGCACTTCTATATCTGCAATTGGTCACAAAAGATAAACGTAGTCATAAATTTGCATTTCAATGCATCTACATCTGTACTCTGGTTGATGTCAGGAGGATGAGGGGGTAATTTGGAGCAAAATTTACAGAATACTGAGAGGCCTGGATGGAGTGGATATGGAGGTGTTTCTACTAGTCAGAGAGATTAGGAACATAAGGGCACACCCTCAGAGTGAAGGGATCACAGTTTCAAACTGAGATAAGGAAGAATTTATTTGGCCAGAGGTGGGTGAGCCTGTGGAATGCATTGCTGCAGAAGACTGCGGAAGCCAAATCATTGAGTGCATACAAGACAGAAATCATTGATTAGTAAGAAAATCAAGATTGATGGGGAGAAGGCAGAATGGAGATGCCAAATAAATCAGCCATGATCCACAATGAAGTAGACGTAATTGGCTGAATAGTATAAAGTTGCACTTCCATATTAGATTCCCTACTGTGTAGAAACAGGCCCTTCGGCCCAACCAGTCCACACCGACCCTCTGAAGAGTAACCCACCCAGACCCATTGCACTCTAACCAATGCACCTAACACTATGGGCAATTTAGCATGGCCAATTCACCTAGCCTGCACATCTTTGGACTGTGGGAGGAAACCAGAGCAAACCCACGCAGACGCAGGGAGAATGTGCAAACTCCACACAAACAGTCACCTGAGGCCGGAATCTAACCTGGGACCCTGGTGCTGTTAGGCAGCAATGCTAACCGCTGAGCCACTGTGCCGCCCACACTAAGCCACCGTGCTGCCCACCATATCTTATGGTCTGTCAGCTGTTTAAATGGCAGAAGACTCTGGATTCAGTATTTCAATCCTTGGTCAGCTGCTTTTGTTAAACTGGTCACACTTCAGAAGGATGACTGTAATAGTCGGTGATTTTTTTTCTTCAAACCCTTTCAGAGGTTTGAAGGACACTGTAGGAAGTGATAAGGGTGAAAGGGGAAATGCATTTCTTGAATATATTCGCATTCAGAGTTTAGAAAAGGTCACAGACAAATAGCTCCAAGCTTCAATACTTTCTAATCTTCTAACAGTTTCAATACTTTCCATTCGATGTCATAACCTAATGCAATTTTTTTGAAGGAAACTCTGAACCCCAAGGAATAATGCAAATAATCGAGAGGCAGTGTGTGATTGCTTTGGTCTGGAATTGTGGTCACTGCACTGCTGTGTGATGTTTTCATGAGGAGTCCCTGTGTTATCTAACAGTAACTACCAGTTCAGCAGTAATTTCCTTTCACTTTCTTGTACTCTGAACGAAGCAAAATCTTTGTCACATCATTTATTCAAACTTACTTTCTCATGATCACCTTATATTTGGATAAGCACAATTTTGCATCTCCATTATAGTTTGGACTGTCAAGTTCACCAGGCCTGCAATTGGTCAGACAAGTTAAATTTCATCATTTAAATTAGTATTTGCCTCCATCTGCAATTGTGTGCCAGCTATCGGAATGGCGGCAGACTCTGGATCAGTATTGGAGTCTGTATTTAACTGCTTCTGTTAAATTGGTCATACTGCAGATGGATGACTGCAATAGATAGTGGTTTGAGTTTGAAATCCTTTCATAGGTTTGAATGACAGGATAACTAGTGATCACGGTGAAAGAGAGAAATGGAAAATCCAATTTTCGGATATACTCATTTTCAGAGATTGGAAACTTCAACAACAAAACACAAACAATTTTCCATTGAAGAGTCTTTGATATCCTCTCCCAATGCAATATTTTTGAAGCAAATTCTAAAGCCCTCGGAATAATGTAGATAATAGAGAGGCTGTAATGCAACTGCTATAGTCTCAAATGGTGTTCACTGTACTCTTCTGGGATGCGGGCAGAAGGACGTATCTATATAACTTTACAGGAATTGCTTGCTATCCGTGATTCATCATAAAGTAGAATCACAGAATCCCTACATTTTGGAAACAGGCCATTCAGCCTATTGTGTCCACACCAACTCTAGGAGCATCCCTTCCAGACACCCCTCCCCTCTCCTATCCCTGTAACTCTGTTAACCCACACATGCCTGGACACTATGGGCAATTTAGCATGGCCAATCCACCTAACCTGCTCTTCTTTGCACTGTGGGAAAAAACTGGTGCACCTGGAGGAAACCCATGCAGACATGGGAAGAATGTGATTGCTTTTATTTCAAATGCAATATTCATCAAAAATTGAATTTCACTTTGGATCAAATTCATCTTTTATCGATTCCATCGCAGTTTAGATTGTGATAGCTTTGAGATCTGCAATTGGTCATATAAGTTACATTTAGATTTAATGTTAAAATTAGCTCTTGCTTTCAATGTATGTGTGCCAGCTGTTTGATTTTCTGAAGCCTCTGGATTCAGTACTGCAGCCGTTAATTAGCTGGTTTTGATTAACTGGTCACACTGCAGCTGGGTGACTGCAATAGATGGTGATTTTTTTTCCTTCAAAACCTCTCATAGGTTTGAAGGGTAAAAGGGTGATAGGAAACTACTGTGGTGTGGAATGGTATTCACTTCACTGCTGTGTGATGTTTTTATGAGGTGTCCCCATGTTATCTTACAGTAACTTCCAGCTCACTAGCAATTTCATTTTACTTTCTTGGATTCTGCATGAAGCAATATCATAGTCACATATTGTATCAAGCTTACCTGTTCTTAGATTTTGAAGAGCACAGATTTCCAGCTCCATCACAATTTAGGCTATCAAGTTTACCAGGCCTGCAATGGGTCAGACATGATAAATTTAATCATTTAAATTAGCATTTGTCTCCATCTACAATTGTGTGCCAGCTATTGGAATGGCTGAAGACTCTGGATTCAGTATTGCAGCCTATATTCAGCTACTTTTGTTAAACTGGTCACACTGCAGACTGATGACTGCAATAGTTGGTGATGTTTTTCGTCAAACTTACACAATTGATTTGCAAGAAAGCAGAACACAGATAGGTTGGGGGGGGGGGGTGGGGGTTCCAGAGAAGTAGGTGAGAAAGGGAGGAATAAATTAAGCCCATTTTATCAAATGATTTGTCCTTGCAGCATAGACCAGTGAGGTCAATGGGAGGTAAACAGTTCAGGACCAGGCTTATGAAGGGGAAGATACATTTCAGTGAAGAGATTGGATGCTTTCAAGCAACAGCTTTTCCAGCAACTTATTTTTCTTTCTGATTTACAGCATCCGCAATTCGTCCGGTTTTTATTTGGATGCTTTCTGTTGTTCTAAGAACATTAGAGATGCAAATTTAATACGATTGCTATGGTCTGGTCTGCAAAGTGTTTGCTGCACTGCTCTCAAATGCTTTCAAGAGGAAGCCCCTAAACAATTCAAACAACAGCTCTCCAGTAAATTCTTTCCACATTTTTGCATTCTGAATCAAGGATCATTTACACACGTACCGGAGCAAACTTGTTTACTGATCACTGCAACTGTCTCTAAAGATATTACATTTCCAGATTCCTCACAGCGTCCATAGTTGAAATTGGTCATGAAAATAGACATTTCAAACTAGGTCTTGTATCCATAATTGGCTGATGGCTGTTGTAAAATTGCTGGATACCCAGAGATTCAGTATTATATCCTTTGATCAACTGTTTTTATGAAATAGGTCACCCTCCAGATGTAGTGGGACAATGTAGCAGGAAGTTTTTTCTGCAAAACTTTCACAGGAGATTTGAAAGACAGTACAGACAGACTGAGGGGAGGGGAGGAGATAGGAACCTCAATTCTTCAATATATTTATCCTTGTATCAGAGTTCAGTTATCTAAATGTTATACTACAAATGGAGATCTGAATATTGAATGGACACTTTTAAATGGACAACTTCAAATTGACCCACATATAACTCTATTTGTCAGAACTTTACAATTCACTTAACCTATTTAATTGGAAGCAGGTGATGAAGGAGTGTCGCTCCGAAAGCTAGTGTGCTTCCAATTAAACCTGTTGGACTATAGCCTGGTGTTGTGTGATTTTTAACTTTATAGCATTCTAGTAAGTCTGTCTTTTTCTTTCACCATGGATAAAGGAAAATCTTGAAATGTAAGGCAAATTCATGCTATAAACTTCCACTGTATTATGAAGATCTTTTCACAAACTAACATGGTTAACTCAAACACTAAATTAAATACAGCATCCCTCTCTGGTTGGAAAAAGGGACTTGAACTTTTGAATGTCACAATGACAAGGAAGCCATTTTGTTGTTGACTTTTTAAAAATGCCAAGATGCTACTTGCAGATGGAGAATTCCATCAAAGGCTAATTCCATCAAAAACCAATCAGAAATCCAAGCAGCCAAAATAATAAACAGCCATATTGTGAAAGGAGGAGACTGAGACACCTTCGAGTTTAATGGGAATCAACCTCCTGAAATCCGAACAAACCTCAGTTTGAATAGAATCCTTACAGTGTGGAAACAAGCCTTTCAGCCCAACAGGTCCACAACTGACCCTCCTAAGAGTAACCCACCCTGACCCATTCCCCGAGCCAATTATCCAAATTTATCCCTGACTAATGCACCTAACAAACATATCCCTAAATGCTATGGGCAACTTAGCATGGCCGATTCATTTCATCTGCAGACCACCCAGGGGAAACCCACACAAACACGGGGAGAATGTGCAAATTGGAGTCAAACCTCACCTGGCACTGTGAGGCAGCAGTGCTAACCACTGAGCCACCGAGTCACCCTATACTGAGATTCCTTGGTTTTACAAGATTTTCACTTCACCTTTAAAAGAGTACCACCACCTAAGATGACTACAGGCCTTACAAAAAAGCGAATGAGAAAGTAATAACCTGCACTGTTTGTTTTTATCTACAATCCAACCGTTGAGTGAGTGAGCTGTCATGTTTAAAAATCCAAGGCAAGTGTGGGTCTTTTCTTTAAAACTCAAAAGCTAATTGCTGGAATTATTTAGTTAGAGTATTTATTTATGTGGGAAATAAAACAAAGACTATTTTGGCCAGGGGCAAAAAGAAAAACCCAAATTCCCTCTTCAAAGTTGCAATTGAATCAGTCTTTGCAACCCAGGTCATTAGCTTATTTCTTTGGAGAAAAATCTAATTGCCTCTGGTTCTTTGCTGATCTTCTTAAATGTTAAAGCCACATCACATTTGGGAAACTCTCCATCCCCAATTGCACTTTGTCACTCTAATGCCAGTGGCACACCAACTGAAAGTCAGCAGTGGTGAGAATTGCTGTGTCTCCAACTAAGGTTTGATCAGTAACCCCAATAAACCATTGGTGAAGTGCACAAACTGTTAAACATTACCCCGACATTCAGAAAACAGACGCATAAAAACTCATGTGACAAGAGAAACCATCATTGATAGCATTTAAAAAACAAATTTAACTATTTATTAGAGAACTGTGTTACCCTTGCATAATTCAGTCATAAACAGGCATTCATTTGACCAACATTTCAGTTTTCCAAAAAAGGACTTCTCACTCTGCATTCAGTTTCCAAAGTTTGATTGCTCTGTCCAAGATAGACTTACAGATAATTAATAGACTTTCTTCAATTAAAATAACGTTCTTCCATCCACCACATTAAGAAATGTATACATTTTAAGTATTGTTGCAGGGTAGCTCCAAACTACACATGGTCGCGCTTTATCTTTATTACTTAAGCCTCATCATCGTCCTTCAGCTGCGCTTCAACTTCATATTTTACCGGGAGAGATGTGAAAAATTAAACAAAAATGTGTTGGCACCTGTTTCTGCATTACACTTTGTGGGTATGTTTTGTCGCTTTTCTCTCAAACCACTTTGTGCCTCCATTTGGGGTCAGGGCTATTGAGATGGGATGGGGGCACAAAACAGGAGAAGACTGAAGGACTGCTTTGCCTTGTTGTAAAGTAACAAGCTCATATATGACATATATGATAAAGATATATGATAAAGAAATATAGGAGATTTTCTGATAAAATTGGATGGAAGATAAAGCCTAGATCTATCAAGCTTTATGTACAGTCAAGCATCTAAGCGAATGTCTCCAATGATGGTGGAGGTGTTTTCAGACTGCTAGCTTCATAGTAATGATTCATTGTAGACAAGCAGAAGGCTAGAAAAACAAAGCAAGCCAGGCAGCATCAGGAGATGGAGAAGTAAACGTTTGGGATGTAACCTTTCTTCAGGACTTGGGCAGGTGTAAGGGGAGCTGCAGATAAAAGGGTTGAGGGGGGGCAGTGTGGTCGGTGGTAGGAATGAATTCGGTTGGTGGCTAGAAGGAAGGGTTGATGAGAGGAATGGAATGGAGGGGGAGGGACTACGAAGGGAATCTAGTGATGGGAAGGAAAGTTATCTGAAATTGGAGAACTCAGTGTTGACTCCTCGGGGATGGAGGCTGCCCAGACAGAAGATGAGGTGTTGCTCCTCCAATTTGCAGTGAGATTTGTTGTGGCAATGGAGGAGGCCAAGGATGGTCATGTTGGAAAAGAGTGGGAAGGGGAATTAAAATGTGTGGTTACTGGGAGGTCAGGCCGGTGCCTGCGGGCCTGGCTGAGATACTGGTTGAAACGTTCCCTTAGTTCATATTTGGTCTCCCCGATGTAGAGATGACTACATCAGGAGCACCTGAGGCAGTAAACTAGGTTGGAGGAGAGGCAGGTGAACCTCTGTCTCACCTGGAATGACTGTTTTGGGCCCTGGATGGAGGTGAGGGGTGTGGTGTACCAGCAGGTTTTGCATCTTCTCTGGTTGCAGGGTAAGGTACTTGGGGGTTTGGGGGTTTTTGGGTGGGGAATTGGTGGAGAGGGTGGGGCGCAAACCAAGGATTGGTGAAGGAACGGTCCTTGCAGAAGGCAGGGAGAGACAGGGAGGGGAAGTTGTTCTTGGTGGTGGGGTCTAGTTGGAGTTGATGGAAATGTTTAAGGATGTTGCAATGGATGTGGATATTGGTGGGGAGGTAGGTGATGACAAGGTGTACCCTGTCTTTATTGCATTTAGAGAGGTAGAAGGTTTAGACCAGTGGAACGGGGAAGGGGGCAGTGTGGTGGAAGGCTATCTGGATGAAAGAAGAGGGAAAAGCATGTTGTTCAAAATAGGTGGACATCCGGGATGCTTAGGAATAGAATGTTTCCTCAACCGAGCAGATGCGGTGGAGGTGGAGGAATTGGGAGAACGGGATGGAGTTCTTGAAGGTGTAGTCATTGTGAGAGTCTATTGCCAGAACAATTAATAATAAAAATTACTCGACTAAAGAACCTTCTCTGTCATTACCATTAAACAGAGGAGATGCTGCAATTTATGCTCACTTGCCTACGAGTATTTCTAACACACTTTCAGTCGTAGCATATGCTTTGTGTGTTACAAGGAATGTGTAGATGTAGAAAAAAATCCTCGTTCATGAAAGCTGTTATTAAATTTTCTACAAGTTTTTCTAAGGCCCTAGAGTTAAGTATTCAGATGTTGGAGGTTTTGACAGCGAGACAGGGAGGAAGCTCATCTCCTGACGCCTACGGAGAACACACCATAAAAAGTCAATATGGTGCAGGAACAACTTACAGTGTTTAGATATTTGACATTGCAGAAACATTTCAAGAGGATTCCAGTTATGCAATCATTTAGAAATCAACTCCAAGCCTCGTGGAGCTATTACCAGGACCAGTCACCAAAAGCTTGGTCAGACATATTGGTTTCGAGGATGAAGAGGAGGTGTTTTGGGACGGAGTTCCAGAGCTTCAGTATTGGCTGCCTGAACAGGAATATAAAACACAAATTTGAATCTTAGGAATTATTTTGGATATACCTCAAGAATATTAAACCATAATTTTAAGTGGGAGAACGTGAGGGCTGCAAATGCTAGAGATCAAGTCGAGAGTGTAGTGCTGGAAAAGCACAGCAGGTCAGCCTGCATCTGAGGAGCAGGAGAATTGACTTTTCAGGCATAAGCCCTTCATCAGGGTTGATGAATGGTTTATGCCCGAAACCTCAATTCTCCTGATCCTGGGATGCTGCCTGACCTGCTGTGCTTTTCCAACACTACACTCTCGACCATAGTTTTAAGTAAATGAGCATTTAATATTAAATCCTTTTAACTCTCTACCCACCATTTCTCAATTTCTACTTTGATCCAGTCATCAGAAGGGTTAGAAAGATCTTTACCAGAAGTCCAAGCAAGTTTCCTCAGCAGGGCAATTGTGAATTATGTACAGCAAGTTCTGCTCTGCTCCAGGCCACAGAACACAACAGAAAACAGGACAGTCTGGCTTTAATCATGTTTGAGCTCTCTGCTAACATTATTACAAACCTCACATTTCCTAACAGTATTGTTTTTAGAAATATAATTACGCTTGAATGCAAGCTTGATGTAACTGGCAGGAAAGCAGAGTTGTCCAATGTTCACAGACTTGACAGAAAATAGAAAGAAGGGAGAGAATTGAAGAAAAAGAAGACCTCTGTTTTTAATTCCACTGCCAGCGTTATGCAGGTTCTCTTCCAAACTGCTGCCTGAGAACTTACCTTATAAAGAATGACACTGTTGAGTGTGCAAAAAAAATCAAGGACATGGATACTATAGACATTACAAAATCATGGCTAAGGGAGGGACAGCAATGACAGCTTAATGTGCCAGGGTACAAGTGATTTAGGCAGGACAGAGGTGGTGCAAAGAGGAGAGGGGAATTGCATTTTTGATTAAGGTGAGTACCACAGCAGTAATTAGAGATGAAATAATTGAAGAAACATCCAGTGAGGCTTTGTGGGTGGAGCTAAGAAATAAGAAGGGGATGGTGATGTCACTGGGGTAGTACTATAAGCCCCCAAATAGTAAAAAGAAATTAGAGGAACAAATTTGCTGGGACAGTGGGGAGACTTGCAAGAGCAATAAGTTTGTCATAGTCGGGGATTTTAATTTTCCTACCATAGATTGGGACTGTTATAGTGTTAAAGGCTTCGATGGGATGGAATTTGTTAAGTGTGTTCAGGAAAGTTTCCTCAAACAGTAAATAGAGGGTCCTACTTGGGAAGGGGCAAAACTCGACTTACTCTTGGGAAATAGGACAGGAGAGATGACAGAGGTGACAGTGGGGGGAACACTTTGGGATCAGTGACCACCATCATTCTATTAATTTTTAAACAGTTATGAGAGAGACAAAACTGGTCCACAGGTTCAAGTTCTAAACTGAACAAGGTGAATTTTGATGCAATTAGACAGGAGCTTGAAGGGGTTGATTTGAGTAGTTTGCTTGCAGGCAAAGGGCCTTCCAGCAAGTGGGAGGCTTTTAAATGTGAGATAGCGAGAGTTCAAGGTTTATATGTAACTGTGAGGCTGAAGGGCAAGGTTGGCAGGAATAAGGAACCCTGGATGACAAGAAATATTGAGGTTTTGACCAGAAAAAAGAAGGAAACATGGCTCAGGTACAGGCAGCAGAAATCAAGAATATATAGGAGATACAAGAGTTTACTGGAGTAGGAAATCAAGACAGCGAAAAGGAGGCTCAGAGAATTAGGTTGAATCCAAAGAGATTCTTTAAGTATATTAATGGAAAAAGAATGACGAGAGAGAGAATAGAACCCTCAAGGATCAAAGTGGACATGTTTGTGGAGATAGGCGAGATCATCAATGAATATTTCTCTTCCATGTTTACCGTGGAGAAAGACATAAAGACTTGGGAACTTGGGGAAGTCAGTGGTCATATCTTGCAGGGAGACATTCCATATCACAGGAGAGGAGGTGTTGGGTATATTAGAATGCATGAAGGTGGATAAATCTCCTGGTCCTGACCAGATATATTCAAGAACACTGCAAGAGGCGAGAGAACAAATTGTGGGGTCCCCAGCTGATGCTTTTGCATCATCATTAGTAATGGATGATGTCATGGAAGACTGGAGTGAATATTGTGCCCTTATTCAAGAAGGACTGCAAAGAAAAATGTGGAAAATGTCGACAAGTAAGCCTCACATCCGTGGTAGGCATGTTACTTGAGAAGATTCTGAGAGCTAAGATATACATGCATTTGGAAACACAGGGTTTGATTAGAAGCAGTCAGCACAGCTTTGTGCACGGGAGATCATGCCTCACAAATTGGTTAGAGCTTTTTGGGGAAGTGTCCAGGAAGGTTGACAAGGGTAAAGTGGTTGACATCATCTATATGGATTTCAGTAAGGCCTTTGATCAGATTCCACAAGGTACGTGACTATGGAAGGTTGGATCATATGGAATCGAGGGGGAGCTGGCAATTTGGATACACAATGGGCTTGGTGGTAGGAAGTAGAGGGTAATAGTGGAAGGATGCTTGTCAGACTGTAACTAATGTAGCACCTCAGGGGTCAGTGCTTGGCCCATTGCTATTTGTTATCTATATCAATGATATTGTTGAGAATGTATAAGGCATGATTAACAAGTTTGCTGATGACACTAAAATTGGTGGCCTTGTGGACAATTAGGATGGTTATCACGAATTGCAGCAGGATTTTGATCAGCTAGGTAAATGGGCTAAGAAATGGTAAATGGAGGTTAATAGCGATAAGTGTGAGATGTTGCATTTTGGAAATTAAATCAAGGTAGGAGTTTTATGGTGAATGGTACGGCCTTAAGGAGTGTAGTAGAACAAAGGGACCTTGGAGTTCAGGTGCACAGTTCTCTGAAAGTGGAGTCACAGGTAGACAGGGCAGTGAAGAAGGCTTTTGGCACACTGGCCTTCATCAGTCAGGGCATTGAGTAAAGAAGTTGGGAAGTTATGTTGCAGCTGTACAGGACGTTGGTGAGACCACACTTGGAGTATTGTGTTTAGTTTTGATCACCTTGCTATAGGAAGGATGGTATTAAACTGCAAAGAATGTAGAACATATTTACAAGGATGTTGCCAGGACTCAATAGTCTGAGTTATGGAGAGATTGGATAAGCTTTGACATTTTCCTTTAGAGAGGAATAGGCTGAAGGGGGGATCTTTTGGAGGTGTATAATGATGAAGGAAGCAGTGTTACACTTTCTGTGATTCCATGAGAAGGTCCTATGGGAAGGTGTTGGGAATGGATCAGGGTGTCCTGGAGGGAACTGTCCCTGTGGAATTCTGACAAAGAAAAGTAGGGGAAGATGTATCTGGTGACAGCAATACACTGGAGATGGCAGAAGTGGCAACTCATGGTCCTGGTGGAATGAGAGGACCAGGGATCAAAGTGTGGGAGATGGAGGAGAAAGAATAAAAGGGAACCTAAGGTGCAAATTCTTTTTACAGAGAGGGTGGTAGACATATGGAATGAGCTGCCAGTGGAAGTTGTTGAGGGGAGTACATTAACATTTAAAAGATATTTGGATAAATTTGGATCAATTAAATGGATAGGAGAAGTTTTGAAGAAAATGGGCCAAAATGAGGAAATGGGGTCAGCATTGATGGACATTTTGGTTGGCATGGACCAGTTTAGGTAAAAACAAGGACTGCAGATGCTGGAAACCAGAGTCTGGATTAGAATGGTGCTGGAAAAGCACAGCAGGTCAGGCAGCATCAGAGGAGCAGGAAAATTGATGTTTCGGGCAAAAGCCCTTTATTAGGAATAGAGCTCTATTTCTGATGAAGGGCTTTGCCTGAAATGTCGATTTTCCTGCTCCTTGGATGCTGCCTGACCTGCTGTGCTTTTCCAGCACATCTCTAATCCATACCATGGACCAGTTTGGCCAAACGGCCTGTCTCCATGCTTAGGACACTATGACTCCATGATTCCAACAAAAAACTTCACAATTCAAACAGCAACAATCACTCCCATATTTAATTCAGTCACCTTTCATGTCCACAGGTGCTCAAATGGAATCCAATTTGTCTTTGGGATTGGGCAGGGAGAGGGGTGGAGCATGACGGAATAAGAAGGAATTGTAGTACTCTTTAAAAAGATTAATTTGAGCTTTGATAACAAATGTGAACCTCTCAACTTTGCCAGAATAGCTTACGATCTAAATAAAAACAAATTACTGCGGATGCTGGAATTTGAAACCAAAAGAGAAAATGCTGGAAAATCTCAGCTTAGGATCTGGTTCTCAACTCTGTCAGAACCATGAATAGTCTATAATCACAGGAAATATATTTTTAAAAGTTGCTCCAAGTAACAGAAAAGTTTACAAAGTGTATTCAACTAAATTGACATTTTAAGAACTTTAAAACACACAAGTACAAAAAAGCATGACTGAACAAAAGCATAATCTTCAGACAAATATTGCATTGCCATGAAAGCAACAAATGTTCAATTCCAGTCTACTTTCAAACTGATCTTGAAAACAAGTTCTGGAGAAGAGAGTCAACTGAAAGAGGAAATCACACATGATTCAGGGAAACAGATCGAGTGTTATGTCCAACAATTAATTTTCCTCAGTTTCTCCCAGTTCTGTTGCTCCTAGTGTACCTTGGCAGGTGATGGTTTGTACTCCAAGGAAGATGAGGTCTAACATGTGTTGATCAAATTTCTGATTGACACTATTTCAGAGTGACAGCTGCATCCAACAGTATCTAATACACCAGTTTATTGAGCTGTCCTGCCAACTGAAGATCAGGCACGACACTAGCACACTACAAACAACATCATTCATTCCTGATGAAGGGCTTAGGCCCGAAATGTCGATTTTCCTGGTCCTCGGATGCTGCCTGACCTGCTGTGCTTTTCCAGCAAGATACTCTCAACTACAAACAACAGGTTGAGACCCAACAAATTTTGAAGTCTTCTTTTGTTGTAAATTTTAGAAAACAATAGTGATTATAGTTTTAACTAAACCCACAGCTGAAGCCATGTTGGTGAAAGCTTACTTGACACTTTCATATAACTTTCATGTAAACAAGATGCAAATATTAAGATCAGAGATCATAGAATCCTGACAGTGTGGAACCAGACCATTGGCCCTACAAGTCCACAATGTTCTGTCAAAGAGTATCCCACCTACACCTACTTCCCCACCCTATTACTCCACATTTCCCCTGACTAATGCAGTGGAATTAAGGTACAAATTAAGTGACAAAGTCTAGAATCAAACTAAAAGAAATACTATTCTGCTGTGAATAGAGTTACTCTCAATTATAACTTACCTACTTTCAGCTGAATAGTGTAAGTCTGTATGGTGATTGCTACGGAAGGCATTTTTAAAAACACCATGTTACTTTCACATCTGTTTAACATTCCATGAATTAACAAGGCAGTTGTTATGGGGTCTTTAATTTTCCAAATATTGATTGGAAATACTATAGTTTGAGTACTTTAGAGGGTAAGTTTTTGTCCAATGTGTGAAGGAGGGTTTCCTGACACAGGATGTAAATAGGCCAACAAGGGACAAGGCCACATTGGATTTGGTACTAGGCAATGAACCCTGCCAGATGCTAGATTTGGATGTAGGTGAGCACTTCAGTGATAGTGACCACAATTCGGTTATGCTTACTTTAGCAATGGAAAGGGATAGGTATATATCTTGCAGGGCAAGGGTTATAGCTGGGAGAAAGGCAATTATGATGCAAGGCAAGATTTAGGATGCATAGCATGGGGAAGGAAACTGCTGGGGATGGGCTTGAATGAAATGTTTCCTTGATCAGAATGTCCCTGTCAGGCAGGGAGGATGTGTTTGAGTGAGATAGCTGTGGTTTCCTAAAGGAGTTGAATCTCTTGTCAAGAGGAAAAAGACTTATGTAAGGATGAGACATAAAGGCTCAGTTAGGGCACTTGAGAGTTACAAGTTAGCCAAGGAAGACCTAAAGAGAGAGCTAAAACTGCCAGGAAGGGGCGTGAGAAGTCAATGGCATGTAAGATCAAGGAATACTTTCTATAAGTATATCAGGGAGAAAAGGATGGCTGGAGTAAGATTAGGGCCAATCAAGGACAGAATTGGGAAGTTGTGTGTGGAGTCTGAGGATATAGGGGAAGTGCTAAATGAATATTTTCACGCTTTCCAGAATTGCTAACACCTCCGCCTTGTGAACCTCAATCCCATCTGGTCTAGTAGCCTGTGTCACACTGGAAAAAGACAATGTTGTTGAGGAGAATACTGAGACACAGGCTACTAGACCAGATGGGATTGAGGTTCACAAGGCGGAGGTGTTAGGATTTCTGGCAAGTGTGAAAATAGGTAAGTCCCCTGAACCGGATGGAATTTATTCTAGGATTCTCTGGGAAACTACAGAGGAGATTGCAGAGTCTTTGGCTTTGATCTGTGTGTCATCATTGTCTACTGGAATAATGCCAGAAGACTGGAGGATAGCAAATGTTGTCCCCTTGTTCAAGAAGGGGAGTAGAGACAACCCTGTTAATTATAGACCAGTGAGCTTTACTTCGGTTCTGGGTAAAGTGTTGGAAATAGTTGTAAGAGAAAGGATTTACAATCATCTAGAAACAAATAGTTTGATTTGGGATAGTCAACAAGGCTTTGTGAAGGGTAGGCCGTACCTCAGAAATCTTATTGAGTTATTTGGTCATGTTCTCAAACAGGTGGATGAGGGTAAAGTGGTTGATGTGGTATATATGGATTTCAGTAAGGTGTTTGATAAGGTTCCCCACAGTAGGCTATTGCAGAAAATATGGAGGCTTGGGATTGAGGGTAATTTTGTGGTTTGGATCAGAAATTGGATAACTGAAAGAAGACAGAGGATGGTGGCTGATGGAAAATATTCCTCCTGGAGTTCAGTTACTAGTAGGGTACCGCAAAGTTCTGTTTTAGGGCATGCTATTAGTGATTTTTATAAATAACCTGGATGAGGGAATAGAAGGACGGGTTAGTAAATTAGTGGATGACAGTAAGGTCAGTGGAGTTATGAATAGTGCTGAAGGATGCTGCAGGTTACAGAGGGACATAGATGAGCTGCAGAGCTGGGCTGAGAGGTGGCAAATGGAGTTTAATGTGGAAAAGTGATTCAGTTTGGAAGGAACAGCAGGAATACAGAGTACTGGGCTAATGGTAAGATTCGTGGTAGTGTAGATGAACAGAGAGATCTCGGTGTCAATGTACATCGATCCCTGAAAGTTGCCAGCCAGGTTGATGGGGTTGTTAAGAAGGCACACAGTGTGTTAGCTTTTATTGGGAGAGGGATTGAGTTTTGGAGCCATGAGGTCATATTGCAGCTGTACAAAACACTGATGCGGCCGCACTTTGAGTATTGCATACAATTCTGGTCAGCACATTATCGTAAGGATGTGGAAGCTTTGGAAAGGGTTCAGAGGAGATTTATGAGGATGTTGCTATGGACGGAAGATCTTATGAGGAAAAGCTGAGAGACTTGAGGCTGTGAGAGAGAAGAAGGTTGAGAGATGACTTGATTGAGACATATAAGATAATCAAAGTGTTAAATAGGGTAGATAGTCAGAGGCTTTTCACTTGGATAGTGATGGCTAGCACAAGGAGAAATAGCTTTAAATTGAGGGATGATAGCTATAGGTTAGGTGTCAGAGAGTAGTAGGGATGTGAAACACCCTGCCTGCAACAGTAGTAGACTTGCCAAATTTAAAGGCATTTACATAGTCATTAGATAGATATACGGGTGATAATGGAATAGTGTAGGTTAGATGGGCTTCAGATTGGTTTCACAGGTCAGTGCAACATTGAGGGCCGAAGGACCTGTACTCCGATGTTCTTTGTTCTTTCTAATTGGATACCTAACAAATAAGTAAGTAAGTGGTGAGTTCAGTTTGGATGGATGCAGTGCAAAAAAGCTGAACTGTTATTGAGAAATTCTGATAGCTGATAGAACTTCATTTATTTGCAAGGTCTTCCAACAGTGAGGCAATACAAAAGATACTGTCAAGAATTCTGTTCTACAGATGTTGTTCCTATACATGCAGAATTGTGGATAATTAGCACAAGTTATTCCCATTCCCTCTGAGGATAACAGGCATGCACAGCAGTATAATTCATATTTTGTAGTCTGAACTGTTCAAACGTTAAATGCTTTTGTTGAAACATTTGCTAGCATTAATATAAATGGAAGTTCATATCAAATGGAGAACCCACTTCATTTAACATATCTTTCACTTTCCACTACGTCTGCTCCATAAATGCCTATGGCATTGGATTCCAGATATTAATTTACATTCCACTTCAAAAGCAAGGTGGTTCTTCCTGTCCTTAATAAATTCTCTTTCACCAAAAGTTGTCAATGGTAGAAACATTGTAACTTCCCAGAGATTAATTTTGTCAATTTGAACCAGGCCCAGGGTTGAGGGAAAAGGGGGAAGGAGTCTGGGAAGGTTTCTGGGAGCATGTGAGACAAGTATGGGAAGTCTTGAATAAGTATGCAGAAGTAAAACTATGTATTTAATAGTCTAAATATTTAAGTGCAACTACTTACTTAAATTCATCAGAACCTTTGAAAATCTTTGAATTAAAATGGAGACTTCTGGAGGGTTCCAGGCAAAGGAAAGTTGGGGTTGACAAAATTGGGAATGGCCATACAGCTGGAAAAACAGAAGGCTCTAATGAAATGTGCAGTAAGTCACTACAACTTGAACCAAAACTTAGTTTTCATACTCAAAGATGCAGTTATTTCTTCTCGGCTGCTGTGATGACTGTGGTACAATTTGCCACAAGATGCCCTCTTGGGCAGCCATGTTTGTGGAGGGCTTGCGCAGGCTCACCTGTAATGCTATCTATGATCAAAAAAAATGCCTTAACATTTACAGGCTAAGTCTAAACATGAAGCATGGACATTCAGACAATGTAACAGATTCATTGGGGCCAATGATATATTGTCTCCCATTAATTCACCTAGATCTGAGGGAAAAAAAACAAGCAATGCCAAGGCAAATTGACTATTTCAGTGCAAAATTTACAGATTATGTATTTTCGATTTAAGGCCTCCAGAGAATTAAAAAAACACTCTCATGTCATTAAAAATAACTCCAAACAGGAGGAATTAAAGATTAACAAAGGTACATTTGTAGAAACAGCATTGCTTATAAGGCAGATTAATGTGAGCATGCGAATTTCTACCATGTAGTTAGATACCAATTTTTGCATTTGGCCTGAGCAGAATTTCATACCTTGTTCTTCCAAAGCAAGCTATGAACAAATCCTCATTTGAATATTGGTTAACACAACTGACATATACCAACCTGAATATCAATCTTTTTAGCTCAGTCTGCCATGCTAAAGGACACCGAGTAATTAAAATATTTGGAAGGAGTGGTCATTCGTTCCCTACAATTCAAATCCTAATTTGAAATAATTTCTTAGTTTGAACTTGACTTTTAGCCAAGTACATTTTTAATTTCAGATTTTCTTCACCAAAAGAAAAGAGAAAAGTTAACAATTTAGTTGATTTCTTAAATCACAGAGAGAAGAAGCCAACCCAAGATCTATTAGATGTCTCCTCATTTCCAGTTCACAGGCACCTCATCCATGAATGGGTATATGCAACCTACTGTGTATATGCAGCCTATAAATTAACAAAAAAACATTACCCAAGAAGAAGGCAACTAAAGGACTGAGAAAAACAAATGGCAAGAAAAGGTGAACAGATCCGTGCAGTTTAATTCCTAACAACAATGTTGGCTGGGGTTACTCATCTCTATTAACCCAAATAGCACAAACGGATTGTGGTTTAGAGAGTTTGAAGAAAGGAATTGAGTGTTTCGTGAAATAGAGTGGGAAAGCAAAAACACTAGCATTTGTGCCGAATGGAATTAATGGATACCAAATAGGTAAAAATTGCAAGATGTAATTTAACAGCTGGTAATCTGAATCAGATCTGCAGTTCAGGTCAAATTAATCTGAACTGAATCTAAAGACAACAAATGGCCTTTCCTTACTTAAGAATGAATATCGACAGTCTGTGTAAACACCTTGAAGACTCAGGAATATTTTACACACATGTCTATAGTCACCAGTACCGGTGGACCCACCTAAAATTTGCTTTAGGTTAAATAGTGAAAAATTAAACATGATGGTAATCAAGTATTGAGAATAATTTAAAAGCAAGACACCACAGGGTGACACGGTAGCTCAGTGTTTAACACTGCTGCCTCACAGCACCAGGGACCCAGGTTCGATTCCAGCCTCGGACAATTCTCTATGTGGAATTTGCACATTATCCCTGTGGCTGTGTAGGTTTCGTCTGGGTGTTCTGGTTTCCTCCCACAAACCAAAGATGAGCAAGCCAGGTGAATTGGCCACACTAAGCTGCCCATAATGTTAGGTGCATTTGTCAGAAGGAAATGGGTCTGGGTGGGTTACTTTTTGGAAGTTCGGTGTGGACTTGTTGGGCCAAATGGCCTATTTCCACACTGTAGGGGATCTAATACAAGCACATTTACAACATTTGGTAAAGGAGGGAATTCTTAAAATTTTATTGCTTGCTTTGATGCTACACCTTGTTCTATTATTTAAAGAAAGTAAAATGAAGTTGGGAAATCTCCTTGCTTTGTTTCATTTTAATCCTTGATACACAACCCACACAAGATTTTGGATAAAAATACTCCTGATACGAACATAAGAACTTGGAACAGTAGGCAATTCAGCTCCTTAAGCCTGTTTCACCCTTTAATATAATCATGGTAGGTCTCATCTCTGCTTCAACTGTAATGTAAATAAATGGACAATTTCATAGAAACATAGAAACATAGAAAAAATACAGCGCAGTACAGGCCCTTTGGCCCTCGATGTTGCGCCGATCCAAGCCTACCTAACCTACACTAGCCCACTATCCTCCATATGCCTATCCAATGCCCGTTTAAATGCCCATAAAGAGGGAGAGTCCACCACTGCTACTGGCAGGGCATTCCATGAACTCACGACTCGCTGAGTATAGAATCTACCCCTATACCTACCACCCCTTAATTTAAAGCTATGCCCCCTCGTAATAGCTGACTCCATACGTGGAAAACGTTTCTCATGGTCAACCCTATCTAAACCCCTAATCATCTTGTACACCTCTAACAAGTAAATACCCAGGTAAATAGTGCGGTGAGGAAGGCATATGGCGTACTGGCTTTTATTGGTAGAGGAATTGAGTTCCGGAGTCCTGAGGTCATGATGCAGTTGTATAAGACTCTGGTGCGGCCGCATCTGGAATATTGTGTGCAGTTTTGGTCGCCATACTATAGGAAGGATGTGGAGGCACTGGAACGGGTGCAGAGGAGGTTTACCAGGATGTTGCCTGGTATGGAAGGAAGATCGTATGAGGAAAGACTGAGACACTTGGGGCTGTTTTCATTAGAGAAAAGAAGGTTTAGGGGTGACTTGATTGAGGTGTACAAGATGATAAGGGGGTTAGATAGGGTTGACAGTGTGAACCTTTTCCCGCGTATGGAGTCGGGTATTACAAGGGGGCATAGCTTTAAATTAAGGGGGGGGTAGATATAGGACTGAAGTTAGGGGTAGGTTCTTCACTCAGCGAGTCGTAAGTTCATGGAATGCCCTGCCAGTAGCAGTGGTGGACTCTCCCTCTTTATGGGCATTTAAGCGGGCATTGGATAGGTATATGGAGGATAGTGGGTTAGTATAGGTTAGGTGGGCTTGGATCGGCGCAACATCGAGGGCCAAAGGGCCTGTACTGCGCTGTATTCTTCTATGTTCTATGTTCTATGTTCTAAGTCACCCCTAAACCTTCTTTTCTCCAATGAAAACAGCCCCAAGTGCCTCAGCCTTTCCTCATACGATCTTCCTACCATACCAGGCAACATCCTGGTAAACCTCCTCTGCACCCTTTCCAGTGCCTCCACATCCTTCCTATAGTATGGCGACCAAAATTGCACACAATACTCCAGATCCGGCCACACCAGAGTCTTAAAGAACTGCAACATGACCTTAGGACTCTGGAACTCAATTCCTGTACCAATAAAAGCCAGTACGCCATATGCCTTCTTCACTGCACTATTTACCTGGGTGGCAACTTTCAGAGATCTGTGTACATGGACACCAAGATCCCTCTGCTCATCCACACTACCAAGTATCCGACCATTAGCCCAGTACCCCATCTTTTTGTTACTCTTACCAAAGTGAATCACCTCACACTTACCTACATTGAACTCCATTTGCCACCTTTCTGCCCAGCTCTGCAGCTGATCTATATCCCGTTGTAATCTGACACATCCTTCCTCACTGTCAACAACTCCACCGACTTTCGTATCATCCGCAAACTTGCTCACCCAACTTCTAGCTCCTCCTCCAGGTCATTTATAAAAATGACAAACAGCAATGGTCCCAAAACAGACCCTTGTGGAACACCGCTAGTAACTACACTCCAAGATGAACCTTTACCATCAACTACTACCCTCTGTCTTTTTCCAGCCAGCCAATTCCTAATCCAAACCTCCAACACCCCCTCAATGCCATACCTCCGTATTTTTTGCAGTAGCCTACCATGGGGAACCTTATCAAATGCCTTACTAAAATCCATATACACCACATCTACCGCTTTACCCTCGTCCACCTCCTTAGTCACCTTCTCAAAGAATTCAATAAAGTTTGTGAGGCACGACCTGCCCTTCACAAAACCATGCTGACTATCCTTGATCACATTGTTCCTATCCAGATGTTCATAAATCCTATCCCTTACAATTCTCTCTCAGTCTTTGCCCACAACAGAAGTGAGACTCACCGGCCTATAGTTACTAGGGTTATTCCTACTCCCCTTCTTGAAGAAGGGAACCACATTTGCTAGCCTCCAGTCTTCTGGCACTATTCCTGTAGACAACGAGGACATAAACATCAAGGCCAATGGCTCTGCAATCTCCTCCTTTGCTTCCCAGAGAATCCTAGGATAAATGCCATCAGGCCCAGGGGACTTATCTATTTTCACCCTTTCCAGAATTTCCAACACCTCTACCCTACATACCTCAAAGCCATTCATTCTACTTAATTGTGACTCAGTATTCACATCGGCAACAATGTCCTGTTCCTGAGTGAATACCGATGAAAAGTATTCATTCAGTGTCTCCCCAATCTCTTCAGCCTCCATATGCACCTTTCCACTACTATCCTTGACTGGACCTATTCCTACCCTAGTCATTCTTTTATTCCTGACATACCTTCAGATCCTTCCTGGCTACCTTATAACTCTCAATTGCCCCAATTGAACCTTCACGCCTCATCTTTACATAGGCCGCCCTCTTCTCTTTAACAAGGGATTCCAATTCCTTATTAAACCATGGCTCCCTCAGACGACCCTTTCATCCAATTTCTAACACATTAATAGACCTTGACATAACACCAACATGCAGACAAATTGGTTGAAGAACACCTTACAACAGCTCCCTCTTCTATCTCTCAGGCCCAGTTTGGCCACTGCTCACGCTGCAGAAGAGAACAAGAAAACAGTAAATCCCTCTGAATGGATAAATTCCTCCAAATTTGCAACTAGAATGCAAATATAAGAAGTGATATATAATCATGCAGAAGATTGAGGAAACTTTGCCTTCCTCATGTAATGCTTTGGCAATAGAACTGAAATATTCTACAGCAAAACTCACAGAATATCTTGCATATTTTAAGGAGAGTTTGCAGCATTAATTAAATTGTCAGTTTGAATGAATGTATTAAGCTCGAGACATAGAATGATTGAGAGAAGCTCCTAATCAATGAATCATCTCGTGCAGTTTGTTTAATTGAGTCAATGTCTAACGTTTGTTCCATTGATTGAGTTTGTTTGGTTCAATTAATGCGTTAAGCTCGAGACATTGAATGAATGAGAGAAGCTCTAATCATTGAATCATCTCGTGCAGATTGTTTCATTGAATCAATGAATGATTCAAGTTTCTTTCAACGACTGAACGCATACAGCTTTTTTCCTTCAATGAATGAGTTAAGCTTGAGGCATTAAATGAATGAGAGAAGCTCAACTCATTGAATCAATGTTTGTTTCATTGAATGAATGAATACAGTTTGTTTCTATCGAAGAATGTGTTAAGCTTGAGATGTTAAATGAAAGAGATAAGCGCTACAACACCTTCAGTTTGTTTCATTGCATCAGTGAAAACAATTTGTTTCGTTTTATGAATGCATTAAGCTCGAGACATTGAATGAATGAGAAAAGCGCTAATCATTGAGTCATCTGGTGCAGTTTGTTTCATTGAATCAACGAATAACCTTGGTTTCATTGAATGAATGATTGAAGATTCTTTCAACGAATGAACGAATACAGTTTGTTGCTTTCAATGAATTCTTTGGGCTTAGAATGAAAGTTTGTTTCATTTAATTAATGAATACAGTTTGTTTCTTTCAATGAATGTATTGAGCTTGAGACATGAAATGAATCAGACAAGCTCTACTGCACATCCAGTTTGTTTCGTTGCATCAAAATATACCGTTTGATTTATTGAATGAATGATTGAACTTTCTTTCAACGAATGACAGAATACCGTTTGTTTCTTTCAATGGATGAGTATAGTTTGAGGCATTGAACGAATGAGGGAAGCTCAACTCACTGAATCAATGAATAACATTTGTTTCATTGAATGAATGAATATAGTTTGTTCCTTTCAATGAATGTATAAACCTCGTGACATTGAATGAGAGAGTGAAGCTCTGCTCATTGAATTATCACGAACAGCTTGAATGGGAAAATCTGTTCTAATTGACTGAAGTCGTGCAGTTTTTTTAATTGAATCAATGTATAACGTTTGTTTCATTGAATGAATGAATACAGTTTGTTTGGAAGAATGAATGCGTTAAACCCGAGACATTGAATGAATGAGAGAAGCTCTAAACATTGAACCATCTCGTACAGTTTGTTTCATGGAATCAATGAATAACGTCTGATTCTTTGAAAGAATGATTCAAGTTTCTTTCAACGACTGAACGCTTACAGCTTTTTTCCTTCAATGAATGAGTTAAGCTTGAGGCATTGAATGAATGACAGAAGCTCAACGCATTGTATTAATAAATAATGTTTGTTTCATTGAATGAATGAATACAGTTTGTTTCTTTCAATGAATGTATTAAAGTCGAGACAATGAATGAAAGAGTGAAGCTCTGCTCATTGAATTAACACGAGCAGTTTGTTTCATTGGATCAATGAATAACGTTTGGTTCATTGAATGAACGATTGAATTTAGAATCAATGAATGAGTGCATACATTTCCCTTCTTTCAATGAATCAGTAAAGTTTGAGATATTGAATGAATGGGAAAATCTTCTAATTGAGTTAAGTCGTGCAGTTTGTTTAATTGAATCAATGTATAACGTTTGTTTCATTGAATGAATGTATGACGCCCGAGACATTGTATGATTGAGAGAAGCTCCTATTCAATGAATCATCGCGTGCAGTTTGTTTAATTGAGTCAATGTCGAACGTTTGTTTCATTGAATTAATGAATACAGTTTGTTTCTTTCAATGAATGTATTAAGGTTGAGACATGAAATGAATGAGAGAAGCTCTACTGCACGTGCAGTTTGTTTCATTGCATCAAAATATAACGTTCGATTTATTGAATGAATGATTTAACTTTCTTTCAACGAATGACAGAATACAGTTTGATTCTTTCAATGGATGAGTTAAGGTTGAGGCACTGAACGAATGAGGGAAGCTCAACTCACTGAATCAATGAATAATATTTGTTTCATTGATTGAATGAATACAGTTTGTTTCTATTCAAGAATGTATTTTGCTTGAGATATTAAACGAATGAGATAAGAGCTACTACACCTGCAGTTTGTGTCATTGCATCAATTTATAACGTTTCATTCATTGAATGAATGAAAAGTTTGTTTCGTTGAATGAATGCGTTAAGCTCGAGACATTGAATGATTGAGAGAAGCTCTACTGCACTTGCAGTTTGTTTCATTGCATTAATTTATAACGTTTGATTTATTGAATGAATGAAAACAGTTTGTTTCGTTGAATGAATGCGTTAAGCTCGAGACATTGAATGAATAAGAGAAGCTCTAAACATTGAATCATCTGGTGCTGTTTGTTTCATTGAATCAATGAATAACGTCTGATACATTGAATGAATGTCGAAGTTTCTTTCAGCGAATGACAGTATACAGTTTGTTTCTTTCAATGAATGTATGAACCTCGAGACATTGAATGAAAGAGTGAAGCTCTGCTCATTGAATTAACACGAACAGCTTGTTTCATTGGATCAATGAATAAAGTTTGGTTCATTTAATGAACGATTGAATTTAGACTCAACGAACGAATTAATACATTTACTTTCTTTCAATGAATGAGTAAAAGTTGAGGCATTGAAAGAATGAGAAACTCTGTTCTATTTGAATTAATTCGTGCAGTTTGTTTAATTGAATCAATGTATAACGTTTGTTTCATTGAATGAATGAATACAGTTTGTTTCTTTCAATGAATGTATTAATCTTGAGACACGAAATGAATTGGAGCAGCTCTACTGCGCGTCCCCTTTGTTTCATTGCATCAAAATATAACGTTCGATTTATTGAATGAATGATTGAACTTTCTTTCAACGAATGACAGAATATAGTTTGTTTCGTTCAATGGATTGAATGAGAGAAGCTCTAAACATTGAATCATCTCGTGCAGTTTGTTTCATTGAGTGAATGTCTAACGTTTGTTTCATTGAATTATTGAATACAGGTTGTTTCTTTCAATGGATGAGTTAAGCTTGAGGCATTGAACGAATGAGGGAGCTCAACTCACTGAATCAACGAATAGCGTTTGTTTCATTGAATGAATGAATAGTTTGTTTCTTTCAATGAATGTATTAACCTCGAGACATTGAATGAGAGAGTGAAGCTCTGCTCATTGAATTAACACGAACACCTTGAATGAGAAAATCTGTTCTAATTGAGTCAGTTTGTGCAGTTTTTAAAATTGAAACAATGTATAACGTTTGTTTCATTGAATGAATGAATACAGTTTGTTTGGTTGAATAAATGCGTTAAGCTCGAGACATTCAATGAATGAGAGAAGCTCGAAACATTGAATCATCTCGTGCAGTTTAGTTCATTGAATCAATGAATAACGTCTGATTCATGGAAATAATGATTCAAGTTTCTTTCAACGACTGAACGCATACAGCTTTTTTCCTTCAATGAATGAGTTAAGCTTGAGACATGAAGGAATGAGAGAAGCTCAACTCAAGAATCAATGAATAACGTTTGTTCATTGATTGAATGAATACAGATTGTTTCTATCCAAGAATGTATTAAGCTTGAGATATTAAATGAATGAGATAAGCGCTACTACACCTGCAGTTTGTTTCATTGCATCAATTTATAACGTTTCATTCATTGAATGAATGAAAACAGTTTGTTTCGTTGAATGAAAGCGTTAAGCTCGAGACATTGAATGAATGAGAGAAGCTCTAACCATTGAATCATCTGGTGCTGTTTGTTTCATTGAATCAATGAATAACGTCTGATACATTGAATGAATGTCCAAGTTTCTTTCAGCGAATGAACGAATACAGTTTGTTTCTTTCAATGAATGTATGAACCTCGAGACATTGAATGAAAGAGTGAAGCTCTGCTCATTGAATTAACACGAACAGCTTGTTTCATTGGATCAATGAATAAAGGTTGGTTCATTTAATAAACGATTGAATTTGGAATCAACAACCGAATGAATACATTTACTTTCTTTCAATAAATGAGTAAAGGTTGAGGTATTGAATGAATGAGAAACTGTGTTGTAATTGAATTAATTCGTGCAGTTTATTTAATTGAATCAATGTACAACGTTTGTTTCATTGAATGAATGAATACGGTTTGTTCGGTTGAAGGAATGTATTAAGCTTGAGACATTAAATGAATGAGAGAAGCTTTACTGCACTTGCAGTTTGTTTCATTACATCAATTTATAACGGTTGATTTACTGAATGAATAAAAACAGTTTGTTTGGTTGAATGAATGCGTTAAGCTCGAGACATTGAATGAATAAGAGAAGCTCTAATCATTGAATCATCTGGTGCAGTTTGTTTCATTGAATCAATGATTAACGACTGATACATTGAATGAATGATTGAAGTTTCTTTCAGCGAATGAACGAATAGTTTGTTTCTTTCAATGAATGAGTTAAGCTTGAGGCATTCAATGAATGAGAGAAGCTCAAATCATTAGAACAATGAATATCGTTTGTTTCATTGAATGAATGAATACAGTTTGTTCGGTTGAAGGAATGTATTAACCTTGAGACATTAAATGAATGAGAGAAGCTTTACTGCACTTGCAGTTTGTTGCATTGCATCAGTTTATAACGTTTGATTTTTTGAATCAATGAAAACAGTTTGTTTCATTGAATGAATGCATTCAGCTCGAGACATTGAATGAATGAGAAAAGCTCTAATGCACTTGCAGATTGTTTCATTACATCAATTTATAACGGTTGATTTACTGAATGAATAAAAACAGTTTGTTTGGTTGAATAAATGCGTTAAGCTCGAGACATTGAATGAATAAGAGAAGCTCTAATCATTGAATCATCTGGTGCAGTTTGTTTCATTGAATCAGTGAATAACGACTGATACATTGAATGAATGATTGAAGTTTCTTTCAGCGAATGAATGAATACAGTTTGTTTCTTTCAATGAATGAGTTAAGCTTGAGGCATTGAATGAATGAATAGTTTGTTCGGCTGAAGGAATGTATGAAGCTTGAGACATTAAATGAATGGGAGAAGCTCTACTGCACTTGCAGTTTGTTGCATTGCATCAATTTATAACGTTTCAATTTTGAATAAATGAAAACAGTTTGTTTAATTGAATGAATGCGTTAAGCACGAGACATTGAATGAATGAGAAAAGCTCTAATCATTGAATCATCAGGAGCAGTTGTTTCATTGAATCAATGAATAACGTTGGTTTCATTGAATGAATGATTTAAGATTCTTTCAACCAATGAACGAATACATGTTGTTTTTTTCAATGAATGTGTTTGGCTTTGGGCATTGAATGAAAGTTTTGAGCTCTGCTCATTGAATTATCAGGAGCATCTTGTTTCATTGGATCAATGAAGAACGTTTGGTTCATTGAATGAACGATTGAATTTAGAATCTATGAACGAATGAACACATTTCCTTTCTTTCAATGAATGAGTTAAGGTTAAGATATTGAATGAATGAGAAACTCTCCTCGAATTGAATTCTTTCGTACAGTTTGTTGAATTGAATCAATTTATAACGTTTGTTTCATTGAATGAATGAATACAGTTTGTTAGGTTGAATGAATGTTTTAAGCTCGAGACATTGAATGATTGACAGAAGCTCCTAATCAATGAATCATCTCGTGCAGTTTGTTTAATTGAGTCAATGTCTAACGTTTGATTCATTGAATGAATGAATACAGTTTGTTTCTTTCAATGAATGTATTAACCTCGAGACATTGAATGAGAGAGTGAAGCTCTGCTCATTGAATTAACACGAACAGCTTGAATGGGAAAATCCGTTCTAATTGAGTTAATTTGTCCAGTTTGTTTCATTGAATCAATGACTAACGTCCGATTCATTGAAAGAATGATTCAAGTTTCTTTCAATGACTGAACGCATTCAGATTTTTTCCTTCAATGAATGAGTTAAGCTTGAGACATGGAATGAATGAGAGAAGCTCAACCTATTGAATCAATGAATAACGTTTGTTTCATTGAATGAATACAGTTTGTTTCTTTCAATGAATGTATTAACCTCGAGACATTGAATGAGTGAAGCTCTGCTCATTGAATTAACACGAATATTGGATCAATAAATAAGGTTTGGTTCATTTAATGAACGATTGAACTTAGAATCGACTAACGCATGAATACATTTACTTTCTTTCAATGAATGAGTAAAGGTTGAGGCATTGAATGAATGAATACAGTTTGTTCGGTTGAAGGAATGTATTAAGCTTGAGACATTAAATGAATGAGAGAAGCTTTACTGCACTTGCAGTTTGTTGCATTGCATCAATTTATAACGTTTGATTTTTTGAATGAATGTAAACAGTTTGTTTAATTGAATGAATGCGTTAAGCACGAGACATTGAATGAATGAGAAAAGCTCCAATGCACTTGCAGATTGTTTCATGACATCAATTTATAACGGTTCATTTACTGAATGAATTAAAACAGTTTGTTTGGTTGAATGAATGTGTTAAGCTCGAGACATTGAATGAATGAGAGAAGCTGTAATCATTGAATCATCTGGTGCAGTTTGTTTCATTGAATCAATGATTAACGACTGATACATTGAATGAATGATTGAAGTTTCTTTCAGCGAATGAACGAATACAGTTTGTTTCTTTCAATGAATGAGTTGAGCTTGAGGCATTGAATGAATGAGAGAAGCTCAAATAATTGAAACAATGCATATCGTTTGTTTCATTGAATGAATGAATACAGTTTGTTTCTTTCAATGATTCTATTAACCTCGAGACATTGAATGAAGAGTGAAGCTCTGCTCATTGAATTAACACGAACAGCTTGTTTCATTGGATCAATGAATAAAGGTTGGTTCATTTAATGAACGATTGAATTTAGAATCAACAAACGAATGAATACATTTACTATCTTTCAATGAATGAGTAAAGGTTGAGGTATTGAATGATTGAGAAACTGTGTTGTAATTGAATTAATTCGTGCAGTTTATTTAATTGAATCAATGTATAACGTTTGTTTGATTGAATGAATGAATACAGTTTGTTCGGTTGAAGGAATGTATTAAGCTTGAGACATTAAATGAATGAGAGAAGCTTTACTGCACTTGCAGTTTGTTGCATTGCATCAGTTTATAACGTTTGATTTTTTGAATGAATGAAAACAGTTTGTTTCATTGAATGAATGCATTAAGCTCGAGACATTGAATGAATGAGAAAAGCTCTAATCATTGAATCATCAGGAGCAGTTGTTTCATTGAATCAATGAATAATGTTGGTTTCATTGAATGAATGATTGAAGATTCTTTCAACCAATGAACATGTTGTTTCTTTAAATGAATGTGTTTGGCTTAGGGCATTGAATGAAAGTTTTGAGCTCTGCTCATTGAATTATCAGGAGCATCTTGTTTCATTGGATCAATGAAGAACGTTTGGTTCATTGAATGAACGATTGAATTTAGAATCTACGAACGAATGAATACATTTCCTTTCTTTCAATGAATGAGTAAAGGTTAAGATATTGAATGAATGAGAAACTCTCTTCTAATTGAATTAATTCGTGCAGTTTGTTTAATTGAATCAATGTATAACGTTTAATGAATACAGTTTGTTTCTTTCAAGGAATGTAATAACCTCGAGACATTGAATGAGAGAGTGAAGCTCTGCTCATTGAATTAACACGAACAGCTTGAATGGGAAAATCCGTTCTAATTGAGTTAATTTGTCCAGTTTGTTTCATTGAATCAATGAATAACGTCCGAATCATTGAAAGAATGATTCAAGTTTCTTTCAACGACTGAACGCATTCAGATTTTTTCCTTCATTGAATGAGTTAAGCTTGAGACATGGAATGAATGAGAGAAGCTCAACCTATTGATTCAATGAATAACGTTTGTTTCATTCAAGGAATACAGTTTGTTTCTTTCAATGAATGTATTAACCTCGAGACATTGAATGAGTGAAGCTCTGCTCATTGAATTAACACGTATATTGGATCAATGAATTAACATTTGGTTCATTTAATGAACGATTGAACTTAGAATCGACTAACGCATGAATACATTTATTTTCTTTGAAAGGTTGAGGCATTGAATGAATGAATACAGTTTGTTCGGTTGAAGGAATGTAATAAGCTTGAGACATTAAATGAATGAGAGAAGCTTTACTGCACTTGCAGTTTGTTTCATTACATCAATTTATAACGGTTGATTTACTGAATGAATAAAAACAGTTTGTTTGGTTGAATGAATGCGTTAAGCTCGAGACATTGAATGAATAAGAGAAGCTCTAATCATTGAATCATCTGGTGCAGTTTGTTTCATTGAATCAGTGAATAACGACTGATACTTTGAATGAATGATTGAAGTTTCTTTCAGCGAATGAACAAATACAGTTTGTTTCCTTCAATGAATGAGTTAAGCTTGAGGCATTGAATGAATGAGAGAAGCTCTAATCATTGAATCATCTGGTGCAGTTTGTTTCATTGAATCAATGAATAACGTTGGTTTAATTGAATGAATGATTGAAGATTGTTTCAACCAATGAACGAATACATGTCGTTTCTTTCAATGATTGTGTTTCGCTTTGGGCATTGAATGAAAGTTTTGAGCTCTGCTCATTGAATTTTCAGGAGCATCTGGTTTCATTGGATCAATGAAGAACGTTTGCTTCATTGAATGAACAATTGAATTTAGAATCTACGAACGAATGAATACATTTCCTTTCTTTCAATGAATGAGTAAAGGTTAAGATATTGAATGAATGAGAAACTCTCTTCTAATTGAATTAATTCGTGCAGTTTGTTTAATTGAATCAATGTATAACGTTTAATGAATACAGTTTGTTTCTTTCAAGGAATGTATTAACCTCCAGACATTGAATGAGAGAGTGAAGCTCTGCTCATTGAATTAACACGAACAGCTTGAATGGGAAAATCCGTTCTAATTGAGTTAATTTGTCCATTTTGTTTCATTGAATCAATGAATAACGTACGAATCATTGAAAGAATGATTCAAGTTTCTTTCAACGACTGAACGCATTCAGATTTTTTCCTTCATTGAATGAGTTAAGCTTGAGACATGGAATGAATGAGAGAAGCTCAACCTATTGATTCAATGAATAACGTTTGTTTCATTGAATGAATACAGTTTGTTTATTTCAATGAATGTATTAACCTCGAGACATTGAATGAGTGAAGCTCTGCTCATTGAATTAACACGTATATTGGATCAATGAATAAGGTTTGGTTCATTTAATGAACGATTGAACTTAGAATCGACTAACGCATGAATACATTTACTTTCTTTCAATGAATGAGTAAAGGTTGAGGCATTGAATGAATGAATACAGTTTGTTTGGTTGAAGGAATGTATTAAGCTTGAGACATTAAATGAATGAGAGAAGCTTTACTGCACTTGCAGTTTGTTGCATTGCATCAATTTATAACGTTTGATTTTTTGAATGAATGAAAACAGTTTGTTTACTTGAATGAATGCGTTAAGCACGAGACATTGAATGAATGAGAAAAGCTCTAATGCACTTGCAGATTGTTTCATTACATCAATTTATAACGGTTGATTTACTGAATGAATTAAAACAGTTTGTTTGGTTGAATGAATGCGTTAAGCTCGAGACATTGAATGAATGAGAGAAGCTCTAATCATTGAATCATATGGTGCAGTTTGTTTCATTGAATCAATGATTAACGACTGATACATTGAATGAATGATTCAAGTTTCTTTCAGCGAATGAACGAATACAGTTTGTTTCTTTCAATGAATGAGTTAAGCTTGAGGCATTGAATGAATGAGAGAAGCTCAAATCATTGAAACAATGAATATCGTTTGTTTCATTGAATGAATGAATACAGTTTGTTTCTTTCAATGAATCTATTAACCTCGAGACATTGAATGAAGAGTGAAGCTCTGCTCATTGAATTAACACGAACAGCTTGTTTCATTGGATCAATGAATAAAGGTTGGTTCATTTTCTGAACGATTGAATTTAGAATCAACAAACGAATGAATACATTTACTTTCTTTCAATGAATGAGTAAAGGTTGAGGTATTGAATGAATGAGAAACTGTGTTGTAATTGAATTAATTCGTGCAGTTTATTTAATTGAATCAATGTATAACGTTTGTTTCATTGAATGAATGAATACAGTTTGTTCGGTTGAAGGAATGTATTAAGCTTGAGACATTAAATGAATGAGAGAAGCGTTACTGCACTTGCAGTTTGTTTCATTACATCAATTTATAACGGTTGATTTACTGAATGAATAAAACAGTTTGTTTGGTTGAATGAATGTGTTAAGCTCGAGACATTGAATGAATAAGAGCAGCTCTAATCATTGAATCATCTGGTGCAGTTTTTTTCATTGAATCAGTGAATAACGACTGATACATTGAATGAATGATTGAAGTTTCTTTCAGCGAATGAACGAATACAGTTTGTTTCTTTCAATGAATGAGTTAAGCTTGAGGCATTTAATGAATGAATAGTTTGTTCGGATGAAGGAATGTATCAAGCTTGAGACATGAAATGAATGGGTGAAGCTCTACTGCACTTGCAGTTTGTTGCATTGCATCAATTTATAACGTTTGATTTTTTGAATGAATGAATACAGTTTGTTCGGTTGAAGGAATGCGTTAAGCACGAGACATTGAATGAATGAGAAAAGCTCTAATGCACTTGCAGTTTGTTTCATTACATCAATTTATAACGGTTGATTTACTGAATGAATTAAAACAGTTTGTTTGGTTGAATGAATGCGTTAAGCTCGAGACATTGAATGAATGAGAGAAGCTCGAATCATTGAATCATCTGGTGCAGTTTGTTTCATTGAATCAATAAATAACGTCTGATACATTGAATGAATGATTGAAGTTTCTTTCAGGGAATGAACGAACACAGTTTGTTTCTTTCAATGAATGAGTTAAGCTTGAGGCATTGAATGAAGAGTGAAGCTCTGCTCATTGAATTAACACGAACAGCTTGTTTGATTGGATCAATGAATAAAGGTTGGTTCATTTAATGAACGATTGAATTTAGAATCAACAAACGAATGAATGCATTTACTTTCTTTCAACGAATGAGTAAAGGTTGAGGTATTGAATAAATGAGAAACTGTGTTGTAATTGAATTAATTCGTGCAGTTTATTTAATTGAATCAATGTATAAAGTTTGTTTCATTGAATGAATGCATACAGATTGTTCGGTTGAAGGAATGTATTAAGCTTGAGACATTAAATGAATGAGAGAAGCTTTACTGCACTTGCAGTTTGTTTCATTACATCAATTTATAACGGTTGATTTACTGAATGAATAAAAACAGTTTGTTTGGTTGAATGAATGCGGTAAGCTCGAGACATTGAATGAATGAGAGAAGCTCTAATCATTGAATCATATGGTGCAGTTTGTTTCATTGAATCAATGATTAACGACTGATACATTGAATGAATGATTGAAGTTTCTTTCAGCGAATGAACGAATACAGTATGTTTCTTTCAATGAATGAGTTAAGCTTGAGGCATTGAATGAATGAATAGTTTGTTCGGATGAAGGAATGTATTAAGCTTGTGACATGAAATGAATGGGTGAAGCTCTACTGCACTTGCAGTTTGTTGCATTGCATCAATTTATAACGTTTGATTTTTTGAATGAATGAATACAGTTTGTTCGGTTGAAGGAATGTATTAAGCTTGAGACATTAAATGAATGAGAGAAGCTTTACTGCACGTGCATTTTGTTGCATTGCATCAATTTATAACGTTTGATTTTTTGAATGAATGAAAACAGTTTGTTTAATTGAATGAATGCGTTAAGCACGAGACATTGAATGAATGAGAAAAGCTCTAATGCACTTGCAGATTGTTTCATTACATCAATTTATAACGGTTGATTTACTGAATGAATTAAAACAGTTTGTTTGGTTGAATGAATGCGTTAAGCTCGAGACATTGAATGAATGAGAGAAGCTCTAATCATTGAATCATCTGGTGCAGTTTGTTTCATTGAATCAATAAATAACGTCTGATACATTGAATGAATGTTTGAAGTTTCTTTCAGGGAATGAACGAACACAGTTTGTTTCTTTCAATGAATGAGTTAAGCTTGAGGCATTGAATGAAGAGTGAAGCTCTGCTCATTGAATTAACACGAACAGCTTGTTTGATTGGATCAATGAATAAAGGTTGGTTCATTTAATGAACGATTGAATTTAGAATCAACAAACGTTTGAATGCATTTACTTTCTTTCAACGAATGAGTAAAGTTTGTGGTATTGAATAAATGAGAAACTGTGTTGTAATTGAATTAATACGTGCAGTTTATTTAATTGAATCAATGTATAAAGTTTGGTTCATTGAATGAATGAATACAGTTTGTTCGGTTGAAGGAATGTATTAAGCTTGAGACATTAAATGAATGAGAGAAGCTTTACTGCACTTGCAGTTTGTTTCATTACATCAATTTATAACGGTTGATTTACTGAATGAATAAAAACAGTTTGTTTGGTTGAATGAATGCGTTCAGCTCGAGACATTGAATGAATGAGAGAAGCTCTAATCATTGAATCATATGGTGCAGTTTGTTTCATTGAATCAATGATTAACGACTGATACTTTGAATGAATGATTGAAGTTTCTTTCAGCGAATGAACGAATACAGTTTGTTTCTTTCAATGAATGAGTTAAGCTTGAGGCATTCAATGAATGCGAGAACCTCAAATCATTAAAACAATGAATATCGTTTGTTTCATTGAATGAATGAATACAGTTTGTTTCTTTCAATTAATCTATTAACCTCGAACATTGAATGAAGAGTGAAGCTCTGCTCATTGAATTAACACGAACAGCTTGTTTCATTGGATCAATGAATAAAGGTTGGTTCATTTCATGAACGATTGAAGTTAGAATCAACAAACGAATGAATACATTTACTATCTTTCAATGAATGAGTAAAGGTTGAGGTATTGAATGAATGAGAAACTGTGTTGTAATTGAATTAATTCGTGCAGTTTATTTAATTGAATCAATGTATAACGTTTGTTTGATTGAATGAATGAATACAGTTTGTTCGGTTGAAGGAATGTATTAAGCTTGAGACATTAAATGAATGAGAGAAGCTTTACTGCACTTGCAGTTTGTTGCATTGCATCAGTTTATAACGTTTGATTTTTTGAATGAATGAAAACAGTTTGTTTCATTGAATCAATGATTAACGACTGATACATTGAATGAATGATTGAAGTTTCTTTCAGCGAATGAACGAATACAGTTTGTTTCTTTCAATGAATGAGTTAAGCTTGAGGCATTGAATGAATGAATAGTTTGTTCGGATGAAGGAATGTATCAAGCTTGAGACATGAAATGAATGGGTGAAGCTCTACTGCACTTGCAGTTTGTTGCATTGCATCAATTTATAACGTTTGATTTTTTGAATGAATGAATACAGTTTGTTCGGTTGAAGGAATGCGTTAAGCACGAGACATTGAATGAATGAGAAAAGCTCTAATGCACTTGCAGTTTGTTTCATTACATCAATTTATAACGGTTGATTTACTGAATGAATTAAAACAGTTTGTTTGGTTGAATGAATGCGTTAAGCTCGAGACATTGAATGAATGAGAGAAGCTCGAATCATTGAATCATCTGGTGCAGTTTGTTTCATTGAATCAATAAATAACGTCTGATACATTGAATGAATGATTGAAGTTTCTTTCAGGGAATGAACGAACACAGTTTGTTTCTTTCAATGAATGAGTTAAGCTTGAGGCATTGAATGAAGAGTGAAGCTCTGCTCATTGAATTAACACGAACAGCTTGTTTGATTGGATCAATGAATAAAGGTTGGTTCATTTAATGAACGATTGAATTTAGAATCAACAAACGAATGAATGCATTTACTTTCTTTCAACGAATGAGTAAAGGTTGAGGTATTGAATAAATGAGAAACTGTGTTGTAATTGAATTAATTCGTGCAGTTTATTTAATTGAATCAATGTATAAAGTTTGTTTCATTGAATGAATGCATACAGATTGTTCGGTTGAAGGAATGTATTAAGCTTGAGACATTAAATGAATGAGAGAAGCTTTACTGCACTTGCAGTTTGTTTCATTACATCAATTTATAACGGTTGATTTACTGAATGAATAAAAACAGTTTGTTTGGTTGAATGAATGCGGTAAGCTCGAGACATTGAATGAATGAGAGAAGCTCTAATCATTGAATCATATGGTGCAGTTTGTTTCATTGAATCAATGATTAACGACTGATACATTGAATGAATGATTGAAGTTTCTTTCAGCGAATGAACGAATACAGTATGTTTCTTTCAATGAATGAGTTAAGCTTGAGGCATTGAATGAATAGTTTGTTCGGATGAAGGAATGTATTAAGCTTGTGACATGAAATGAATGGGTGAAGCTCTACTGCACTTGCAGTTTGTTGCATTGCATCAATTTATAACGTTTGATTTTTTGAATGAATGAATACAGTTTGTTCGGTTGAAGGAATGTATTAAGCTTGAGACATTAAATGAATGAGAGAAGCTTTACTGCACGTGCATTTTGTTGCATTGCATCAATTTATAACGTTTGATTTTTTGAATGAATGAAAACAGTTTGTTTAATTGAATGAATGCGTTAAGCACGAGACATTGAATGAATGAGAAAAGCTCTAATGCACTTGCAGATTGTTTCATTACATCAATTTATAACGGTTGATTTACTGAATGAATTAAAACAGTTTGTTTGGTTGAATGAATGCGTTAAGCTCGAGACATTGAATGAATGAGAGAAGCTCTAATCATTGAATCATCTGGTGCAGTTTGTTTCATTGAATCAATAAATAACGTCTGATACATTGAATGAATGTTTGAAGTTTCTTTCAGGGAATGAACGAACACAGTTTGTTTCTTTCAATGAATGAGTTAAGCTTGAGGCATTGAATGAAGAGTGAAGCTCTGCTCATTGAATTAACACGAACAGCTTGTTTGATTGGATCAATGAATAAAGGTTGGTTCATTTAATGAACGATTGAATTTAGAATCAACAAACGTTTGAATGCATTTACTTTCTTTCAACGAATGAGTAAAGTTTGTGGTATTGAATAAATGAGAAACTGTGTTGTAATTGAATTAATACGTGCAGTTTATTTAATTGAATCAATGTATAAAGTTTGGTTCATTGAATGAATGAATACAGTTTGTTCGGTTGAAGGAATGTATTAAGCTTGAGACATTAAATGAATGAGAGAAGCTTTACTGCACTTGCAGTTTGTTTCATTACATCAATTTATAACGGTTGATTTACTGAATGAATAAAAACAGTTTGTTTGGTTGAATGAATGCGTTCAGCTCGAGACATTGAATGAATGAGAGAAGCTCTAATCATTGAATCATATGGTGCAGTTTGTTTCATTGAATCAATGATTAACGACTGATACTTTGAATGAATGATTGAAGTTTCTTTCAGCGAATGAACGAATACAGTTTGTTTCTTTCAATGAATGAGTTAAGCTTGAGGCATTCAATGAATGCGAGAACCTCAAATCATTAAAACAATGAATATCGTTTGTTTCATTGAATGAATGAATACAGTTTGTTTCTTTCAATTAATCTATTAACCTCGAACATTGAATGAAGAGTGAAGCTCTGCTCATTGAATTAACACGAACAGCTTGTTTCATTGGATCAATGAATAAAGGTTGGTTCATTTCATGAACGATTGAAGTTAGAATCAACAAACGAATGAATACATTTACTATCTTTCAATGAATGAGTAAAGGTTGAGGTATTGAATGAATGAGAAACTGTGTTGTAATTGAATTAATTCGTGCAGTTTATTTAATTGAATCAATGTATAACGTTTGTTTGATTGAATGAATGAATACAGTTTGTTCGGTTGAAGGAATGTATTAAGCTTGAGACATTAAATGAATGAGAGAAGCTTTACTGCACTTGCAGTTTGTTGCATTGCATCAGTTTATAACGTTTGATTTTTTGAATGAATGAAAACAGTTTGTTTCATTGAATCAATGATTAACGACTGATACATTGAATGAATGATTGAAGTTTCTTTCAGCGAATGAACGAATACAGTTTGTTTCTTTCAATGAATGAGTTAAGCTTGAGGCATTGAATGAATGAATAGTTTGTTCGGATGAAGGAATGTATTAAGCTTGAGACATTAAATGAATGGGTGAAGCTCTACTGCACTTGCAGTTTGTTGCATTGCATCAATTTATAACGTTTGATTTTTTGAATGAATACAGTTTGTTCGGTTGAAGGAATGTATTAAGCTTGAGACATTAAATGAATGAGAGAAGCTTTACAGCACTTGCAGTTTGTTGCATTGCATCAGTTTATAACGTTTGATTTTTTGAATGAATGAAAACAGTTTGTTTCATTGAATGAATGTGTTAAGCTCGAGACATTGAATGAATGAGAAAAGCTCTAATCTTTGAATCATCAGGAGCAGTTGTTTCATTGAATCAATGAATAATGTTGGTTTCATTGAATGAATGATTGAAGATTCTTTCAACCAATGAACATGTTGTTTCTTTAAATGAATGTGTTTGGCTTAGGGCATTGAATGAAAGTTTTGAGCTCTGCTCATTGAATTATCAGGAGCATCTTGTTTCATTGGATCAATGAAGAACGTTTGCTTCATTGAATGAACAATTGAATTTAGAATCTACGAACGAATGAATACATTTCCTTTCTTTCAATGAATGAGTAAAGGTTAAGATATTGAATGAATGAGAAACTCTCGTCTAATTGAATTAATTCGTGCAGTTTGTTTAATTGAATCAATGTATAACGTTTAATGAATACAGTTTGTTTCTTTCAAGGAATGTATTAACCTCGAGACATTGAATGAGAGAGTGAAGCTCTGCTCATTGAATTAACACGAACAGCTTGAATGGGAAAATCCGTTCTAATTGAGTTAATTTGTGCAGTTTGTTTCATTGAATCAATGAATAACGTCCGAATCATTGAAAGAATGCTTCAAGTTTCTTTCAACGACTGAACGCATTCAGATTTTTTCCTTCATTGAATGAGTTAAGCTTGAGACATGGAATGAATGAGAGAAGCTCAACCTATTGATTCAATGAATAACGTTTGTTTCATTGAATCAATACAGTTTGTTTCTTTCAATGAATGTATTAACCTCGAGACATTGAATGAGTGAAGCTCTGCTCATTGAATTAACACGTATATTGGATCAATGAATAAGGTTTGGTTCATTTAATGAACGATTGAACTTAGAATCGACTAACGCATGAATACATTTACTTTCTTTCAATGAATGAGTAAAGGTTGAGGCATTGAATGAATGAATAGTCTGTTCGGATGAAGGAATGTATTAAGCTTGAGACATTAAATGAATGGGTGAAGCTCTACTACACTTGCAGTTTGTTGCATTGTATCAATTTATAACGTTTGATTTTTTGAATGAATGAAAACAGTTTGTTTAATTGAATGAATGCGTTAAGCACGAGACATTGAATGAATGAGAAAAGCTCTAATGCACTTGCAGATCGTTTCATTACATCAATTTATAACGGTTGATTTACTGAATGAATTAAAACAGTTTGTTTGGTTGAATGAATGCGTTAAGCTCGAGACATTGAATGAATGAGACAAACTCTAATCATCGAATCATCTGGTGCAGTTTGTTTCATTGAATCAATGATTAACGACTGATACATTGAATGAATGATTGAAGTTTCTTTCAGCGAATGAACGAATGCAGTTTGTTTCTTTCAATGAATGAGTTAAGCTTGAGGCATTGAATGAATGAGAGAAGCTCAAATCATTGAAACAATGAATATCGTTTGTTTCATTGAATGAATGAATGAATACAGTTTGTTTCTTTCAATGAATCTATTAACCTCGAGACATGGAATGAAGAGTGAAGCTCTGCTCATTGAATTAACACGAACAGCTTGTTTCATTGGATCAATGAATAAAGGTTGGTTCATTTAATGAACGTTTGAAGTTAGAATCAACAAACGAATGAATACTTTTACTATCTTTCAATGAATCAGTAAAGGTTGAGGTATTGAATGAATGAGAAACTGTGTTGTAATTGAATTAATTCGTGCAGTTTATTTAATTGAATCAATGTATAACGTTTGTTTCATTGAATGAATGAATACAGTTTGTTCGGTTGAAGGAATGTATTAAGCTTGAGACATTAAATGAATGAGAGAAGCTTTACTGCACTTGCAGTTTGTTGCATTGCATCAGTTTATAACGTTTGATTTTTTGAATGAATGAAAACAGTTTGTTTCATTGAATGAATGCGTTAAGCTCGAGACATTGAATGAATGAGAAAAGCTCTAATCATTGAATCATCAGGAGCAGTTGTTTCATTGAATCAATGAATAATGTTGGTTTCATTGAATGAATGATTGAAGATTCTTTCAACCAATGAACATGTTGTTTCTTTAAATGAATGTGTTTGGCTTAGGGCATTGAATGAAAGTTTTGAGATCTGCTCATTGAATTATCAGGAGCATCTTGTTTCATTGGATCAATGAAGAACGTTTGGTTCATTGAATGAACAATTGAATTTAGAATCTACGAACGAATGAATACATTTCCTTTCTTTCAATGAATGAGTAAAGGTTAAGATATTGAATGAATGAGAAACTCTCTTCTAATTGAATTAATTCGTGCAGTTTGTTTAATTGAATCAATGTATAACGTTTAATGAATACAGTTTGTTTCTTTCAAGGAATGTATTAACCTCGAGACATTGAATGAGAGAGTGAAGCTCTGCTCATTGAATTAACACGAACAGCTTGAATGGGAAAATCCGTTCTAATTGAGTTAATTTGTCCATTTTGTTTCATTGAATCAATGAATAACGTACGAATCATTGAAAGAATGATTCAAGTTTCTTTCAACGACTGAACGCATTCAGATTTTTTCCTTCATTGAATGAGTTAAGCTTGAGACATGGAATGAATGAGAGAAGCTCAACCTATTGATTCAATGAATAACGTTTGTTTCATTGAATGAATACAGTTTGTTTATTTCAATGAATGTATTAACCTCGAGACATTGAATGAGTGAAGCTCTGCTCATTGAATTAACACGTATATTGGATCAATGAATAAGGTTTGGTTCATTTAATGAACGATTGAACTTAGAATCGACTAACGCATGAATACATTTACTTTCTTTCAATGAATGAATAAAGGTTGAGGCATTGAATGAATTAATACAGTTTGTTCGGTTGAAGGAATGTATTAAGCTTGAGACATTAAATGAATGAGAGAAGCTTTACTGCACTTGCAGTTTGTTTCATTACATCAATTTATTACGGTTGATTTCCTGAATGAATAAAAAGAGTTTGTTTGGTTGAATGAATGCGTTAAGCTCGAGATATTGAATGAATGAGAAAAGCTCTAATGCACTTGCAGATTGTTTCATTACATCAATTTATAACGGTTGATTTACTGAATGAATTAAAACAGTTTGTTTGGTTGAATGAATGCGTTAAGCTCGAGACATTGAATGAATGAGAGAAGCTCTAATCATTGAATCAAATGGTGCAGTTTGTTTCATTGAATCAATGATTAACGACTGATACATTGAATGAATGATTGAAGTTTCTTTCAGCGAATGAACGAATACAGTTTGTTTCTTTCAATGAATCTATTAACCTCGAGACATTGAATGACGATGAAGCTCTGCTCATTGAATTAACACGAACAGCTTGTTTGATTGGACCAATGAATAAAGGTTGGTTCATTTAATGAACGATTGAATTTAGAATCAACAAACGAATGAATACATTTACTTTCTTTCAATGAATCAGTAAAGGTTGAGGTATTGAATGAATGAGAAACTGCGTTGTAATTGAATTAATTCGTGCAGTTTATTTAATTGAATCAATGTATAACGTTTGTTTCATTGAATGAATGAATACAGTTTGTTCGGTTGAAGGAATGTATTAAGCTTGAGACATTAAATGAATGAGAGAAGCTTTACTGCACTTGCAGTTTGTTTCATTACATCAATTTATAACGGTTGATTTACGGAATGAACAAAAACAGTTTGTTTGGTTGAATGAATGTGTTAAGCTCGAGACATTGAATGAATGAGAAAAGCTCTAATCATTGAATCATCAGGAGCAGTTTGTTTCATTGAATCAGTGAATAACGACTGACACATTGAATCAATGATTGAAGTTTCTTTCAGCGAATGAACGAATACAGTTTGTTTCTTTCAATGAATGAGTTAAACTTGAGGCATTGAATGAATGAGAGAAGCTCAAATCATTGAAACAATGAATATCGTTTGTTTCATTGAATGAATGAATGCAGTTTGTTTCTTTCAATGAAACTATTAACATCGATTCATTGAATGAAGAGTGAAGCTCTGTTCTTTGAATTAACACGAACAGCTTGTTTCATTGGACCAATGAATAAAGGTTGGTTCATTTAATGAACGATTGAATTTAGAATCAACAAACGAATGAATACATTTACTTTCTTTCAATGAATCAGTAAAGGTTGAGGTATTGAATGAATGAGAAACTGTGTTGTAATTGAATTAATTCGTGCAATTTATTTAATTGAATGAATGAATAACGTTTGTTTCATTGAATGAATGAATACACTTTGTTCGGTTGAAGGAATGTATTAAGCTTGAGACATTAAATGAATGAGAGAAGCTTTACTGCACTTGCAGTTTGTTTCATTACATCAATTTATAACGGTTGATTTACTGAATGAATAAAAACAGTTTGTTTGGTTGAATGAATGCGTTAAGCTCGAGACATTGAATGAATAAGTGAAGCTCTAATCATTGAAACAATGAATATCGTTTGTTTCATTGAATGAATGAATACAGTTTGTTTCTTTCAATGAATCTGTTAACCTCGAGACATTGAATGAAGAGTGAAGCTCTGCTCATTGAATTAACACGAACAGCTTGTATCATTTGATCAATGAATAAAGGTTGGTTCATTTAATGAACGATTGAAGTTACAATCAACAAACGAATGAATACATTTGCTATCTTTCAATGAATGAGTAAAGGTTGAGGTATTGAATGAATGAGAAACTGTGTTGTAATTGAATTAATTCATGCAGTTTATTTAATTGAATCAATGTATAACGTTTGTTTCATTGAATGAATGAATACACTTTGTTCGGTTGAAGGAATGTATTAAGCTTGAGACATTAAATGAATGAGAGAAGCTTTACAGCACTTGCAGTTTGTTGCATTGCATCAGTTTATAACGTTTGATTTTTTGAATGAATGAATGAAAACAGTTTGTTTCATTGAATGAATGTGTTAAGCTCGAGACATTGAATGAATGAGAAAAGCTCTAATCATTGAATCATCAGGAGCAGTTGTGTCATTGAATCAATGAATATGTTGGTTTCATTGAATGAATGATTGAAGATTCTTTCAACCAATGAACATGTTGTTTCTTTAAACGAATGTGTTTGGCTTAGGGCATTGAATAAAAGTTTTGAGCTCTGCTCATTGAATTATCAGGAGCATCTTGTTTCATTGGACCAATGAAGAACGTTTGCTTCATTGAATGAACAATTGAATTTAGAATCTACGAACGAATGAATACATTTCCTTTCTTTCAATGAATGAGTAAAGGTTAAGATATTGAATGAATGAGAAACTCTCTTCTAATTGAATTAATTCGTGCAGTTTGTTTAATTGAATCAATGTATAACGTTTAATGAATACAGTTTGTTTCTTTCAAGGAATGTATTAACCTCGAGACATTGAATGAGAGAGTGAAGCTCTGCTCATTGAATTAACACGAACAGCTTGAATGGGAAAATACGTTCTAATTGAGTTAATTTGTTCAGTTTGTTTCATTGAATCAATGAATAACGTCCGAATCATTGAAAGAATGCTTCAAGTTTCTTTCAACGACTGAACGCATTCAGATTTTTTCCTTCATTGAATGAGTTAAGCTTGAGACATGGAATGAATGAGAGAAGCTCAACCTATTGATTCAATGAATAACGTTTGTTTCATTGAATGAATACAGTTTGTTTCTTTCAATGAATGCATTAACCTCGAGACATTGAATGAGTGAAGCTCTGCTCATTGAATTAACACGTATATTGGATCAATGAATAAGGTTTGGTTCATTTAATGAACGATTGAACTTAGAATCGACTAACGCATGAATACATTTACTTTCTTTCAATGAATGAGTAAAGGTTGAGGCATTGAATGAATGAATAGTTTGTTCGGATGAAGGAATGTATTAAGGTTGAGACATTAAATGAATGGGTGAAGCTCTACTGCACTTGCAGTTTGTTGCATTGCATCAATTTATAACGTTTGATTTTTTGAATGAATGAAAACAGTTTGTTTCATTGAATGAATGCGTTAATCTCGAGACATTGAATGAATGAGAAAAGCTCTAATCATTGAATCATCAGGAGCAGTTGTTTCATTGAATCAATGAATAATGTTGGTTTCATTGAATGAATGATTGAAGATTCTTTCAACCAATGAACATGTTGTTTCTTTAAATGAATGTGTTTGGCTTAGGGCATTGAATGAAAGTTTTGAGCTCTGCTCATTGAATTATCAGGAGCATCTTGTTTCATTGGATCAATGAAGAACGTTTGGTTCATTGAATGAACGATTGAATTTCGAATCTACGAACGAATGAATACATTTCCTTTCTTTCAATGAATGAGTAAAGGTTAAGATATTGAATGAATGAGAAACTCTCTTCTAATTGAATTAATTCGTGCAGTTTGTTTAATTGAATCAATGTATAAGTTTGTTTCTTTCAAGGAATGTATTAACCTCGAGACATTTAATGAGAGAGTGAAGCTCTGCTCATTGAATTAACACGAACAGCTTGAATTTGAAAATCCGTTCTAATTGAGTTAATTTGTGCAGTTTGTTTCATTGAATCAATGAATAACGTCCGAATCATTGAAAGAATGATTCAAGTTTCTTTCAACGACTGAACGCATTCAGATTTTTTCCTTCATTGAATGAGTTAAGCTTGAGACATGGAATGAATGAGAGAAGCTCAACCTATTGATTCAATGAATAACGTTTGTTTCATTGAATCAATACAGTTTGTTTCTTTCAATGAATGTATTAACCTCGAGACATTGAATGAGTGAAGCTCTGCTCATTGAATTAACACGTATATTGGATCAATGAATAAGGTTTGGTTCATTTAATGAACGATTGAACTTAGAATCGACTAACGCATGAATACATTTACTTTCTTTCAATGAATGAGTAAAGGTTGAGGCATTGAATGAATGAATAGTTTGTTCGGATGAAGGAATGTATTAAGCTTGAAACATTAAATGAATGGGAGAAGCTCTACTGCACTTGCAGTTTGTTGCATTGCATCAATTTATAACGTTTGATTTTTTGAATGAATGAAAACAGTTTGTTTAATTGAATGAATGCGTTAAGCACGAGACATTGAATGAATGAGAAAAGCTCTAATGCACTTGCAGATTGTTTCATTACATCAATTTATAACGGTTGATTTACTGAATGAATTAAAACAGTTTGTTTGGTTGAATGAATGCGCTAAGCTCGAGACATTGAATGAATGAGACAAGCTCTAATCATTGAATCATCTGGTGCAGTTTGTTTCATTGAATCAATGATTAACGACTGATACATTGAATGAATGATTGAAGTTTCTTTCAGCGAATGAACGAATACAGTTTGTTTCTTTCAATGAATGAGTTAAGCTTGAGGCATTGAATGAATGAGAGAAGCTCAAATCATTGAAACAATGAATATCGTTTGTTTCATTGAATGAATGAATACAGTTTGTTTCTTTCAATGAATCTATTAACCTCGAGACATTGAATGAAGAGTGAAGCTCTGCTCATTGAATTAACACGAACAGCTTGTTTCATTGGATCAATGAATAAAGGTTGGTTCATTTAATGAACGATTGAATTTAGAATCAACAAACGAATGAATACATTTACTATCTTTCAATGAATGAGTAAAGGTTGAGGTATTGAATGAATGAGAAACTGTGTTGTAATTGAATTAATTCGTGCAGTTTATTTAATTGAATCAATGTATAACGTTTGTTTCATTCAATGAATGAATACAGTTTGTTCGGTTGAAGGAATGTGTTAAGCTTGAGACATTAAATGAATGAGAGAAGCTTTACTGCACTTGCAGTTTGTTGCATTGCATCAGTTTATAACGTTTGATTTTTTGAACGAATGAAAACAGTTTGTTTCATTGAATGAATGCGTTAAGCTCGAGACATTGAATGAAAGAGAAAAGCTCTAATCATTGAATCATCAGGAGCAGTTGTTTCATTGAATCAATGAATAATGTTGGTTTCATTGAATGAATGATTGAAGATTCTTTCAACCAATGAACATGTTGTTTCTTTAAATGAATGTGTTTGGCTTAGGGCATTGAATGAAAGTTTTGAGCTCTGCTCATTGAATTATCAGGAGCATCTTGTTTCATTGGATCAATGAAGAACGTTTGGTTCATTGAATGAACAATTGAATTTAGAATCTACGAACGAATGAATACATTTCCTTTCTTTCAATGAATGAGTAAAGGTTAAGATATTGAATGAATGAGAAACTCTCTTCTAATTGAATTAATTCGTGCAGTTTGTTTAATTGAATCAATGTATAACGTTTAAGGAATACAGATTGTTTCTTTCAAGGAATGTATTAACCTCGAGACATTGAATGAGAGAGTGAAGCTCTGCTCATTGAATTAACACGAACAGCTTGAATGGGAAACTCCGTTCTAATTGAGTTAATTTGTGCAGTTTGTTTTATTGAATCAATGAATAACGTCCGAATCATTGAAAGAATGATTCAAGTTTCTTTCAACGACTGAACGCATTCAGATTTTTTCCCTCATTGAATGAGTTAAGCTTGAGACATGGAATGAATAAGAGAAGCTCAACCTATTGATTCAATGAATAACGTTTGTTTCATTGAATGAATACAGTTTGTTTCTTTCAATGAATCCATTAACCTCGAGACATTGAATGAGTGAAGCTCTGCTCATTGAATTAACACGTATATTGGATCAATGAATAAGGTTTGGTTCATTTAATGAACGATTGAACTTAGAATCGGCTAACGCATGAATACATTTACTTTCTTTCAATGAATGAGTAAAGGTTGAGGCATTGAATGAATGAATAGTTTGTTCGGATGAAGGAATGTATTAAGCTTGAGACATTAAATGAATGGGTGAAGCTCTACTGCACTTGCAGTTTGTTGCATTGCATCAATTTATAACGTTTGATTTTTTGAATGAATGAAAACAGTTTGTTTAATTGAATGAATGCGTTAAGCACGAGACATTGAATGAATGAGAAAAGCTCTAATGCACTTGCAGATCGTTTCATTACATCAATTTATAACGGTTGATTTACTGAATGAATTAAAACAGTTTGTTTGGTTGAATGAATGCGTTAAGCTCGAGACATTGAATGAAGGAGAGAAGCTCTAATCATTGAATCATCTGGTGCAGTTTGTTTCATTGAATCAATGATTAACGACTGATACATTGAATGAATGATTGAAGTTTCTTTCAGCGAATGAATGAATACAGTTTGTTTCTTTCAATGAATGAGTTAAGCTTGAGGTATTGAATGAATGAGAGAAGCTCAAATCATTGAAACAATGAATATCGTTTGTTTCATTGAATGAATGAATACAGTTTGTTTCTTTCAATGAATCTATTAACCTCGAGACATTGAATGAAGAGTGAAGCTCTGCTCATTGAATTAACACGAACAGCTTCTTTCATTGGATCAATGAATAAAGGTTGGTTCATTTAATGAACGATTGAAGTTAGAATCAACAAACGAATGAATACATTCAATGTCTCACGAATAGTGGGTGGCACGGTGGCACAGTGGTTAGCACTGCCGCCTCACAGCGCCAGAGACCCGGGTTCAATTCCCGCCTCAGGCGACTGACTGTGTGGAGTTTGCACGTTCTCCCCGTGTCTGCGTGGGTTTCCTCCGGGTGCTCCGGTTTCCTCCCACAGTCCAAAGATGTGCAGGGTCAGGTGAATTGGCCATACTAAATTGCCCGTAGTGTTAGGTAAGGGGTAAATGTAGGGGTATTGGTGGGTTTCGCTTCGGCGGGTCGGTGTGGACTTGTTGGGCCGAAGGGCCTGTTTCCACACTGTAATCTAATCTAATCTAATCTAATCTAAAAAAATTTACTATCTTTCAATGAATGAGTAAAGGTTGAGGTATTGAATGAATGAGAAACTGTGTTGTAATTGAATTAATTCGTGCAGTATATTTAATTGAATCAATGTATAACGTTTGTTTCATTGAATGAATGAATACAGTTTGTTCGGTTGAAGGAATGTATTAAGCTTGAGACATTAAATGAATGAGAGAAGCTTTACTGCACTTGCAGTTTGTTGCATTGCATCAGTTTATAACGTTTGATTTTTTGAATGAATGAAAACAGTTTGTTTCATTGAATGAATGCGTTAAGCTCGAGACATTGAATGAATGAGAAAAGCTCTAATCATTGAATCATCAGGAGCAGTTGTTTCATTGAATCAATGAATAATGTTGGTTTTATTGAATGAATGATTGAAGATTCTTTCAACCAATGAACATGTTGTTTCTTTAAATGAATGTGTTTGGCTTAGGGCATTGAATGAAAGTTTTGAGCTCTGCTCATTGAATTATCAGGAGCATCTTGTTTCATTGGATCAATGAAGAACGTTTGGTTCATTGAATGAACAATTGAATTTAGAATCTACGAACGAATGAATACATTTCCTTTCTTTCAATGAAGGAGTAAAGGTTAAGATATTGAATGAATGAGAAACTCTCTTCTAATTGAATTAATTCGTGCAGTTTGTTTAATTGAATCAATGTATAACGTTTAATGAATACAGTTTGTTTCTTTCAAGGAATGTATTAGCCTCGAGACATTGAATGAGAGAGTGAAGCTCTGCTCATTGAATTAACACGAAAAGCTTGAATGGGAAAATCCGTTCTAATTGAGTTAATTTGTCCAGTTTGTTTCATTGAATCAATGAATAACGTCCGAATCATTGAAAGAATGATTCAAGTTTCTTTCAACGACTGAACGCATTCAGATTTTTTCCTTCATTAAATGAGTTAAGCTTGAGACATGGAATGAATGAGAGAAGCTCAACCTATTGATTCAATGAACAACGTTTGTTTCATTGAATGAATACAGTTTGTTTCTTTCAATGAATGTATTAACCTCGAGACATTGAATGAGTGAAGCTCTGCTCATTGAATTAACACGTATATTGGATCAATGAATAAGGTTTGGTTCATTTAATGAACGATTGAACTTAGAATCGACGAACGCATGAATACTTTCTTTCAATGAATGAGTAAAGGTTGAGGCATTGAATGAATGAATAGTTTGTTCGGATGAAGGAATGTATTACGCTTGAGACATTAAATGAATGGGTGAAGCTCTACTGCACTTGCAGTTTGTTGCATTGCATCAATTTATAACGTTTGATTTTTTGAATGAATGAAAACAGTTTGTTTAATTGAATGAATGCGTTAAGCACGAGACATTTAATGAATGAGAAAAGCTCTAATGCACTTGCAGATCGTTTCATTACATCAATTTATAACGGTTGATTTACTGAATGAATTAAAACAGTTTGTTTGGTTGAATGAATGCGTTCAGCTCGAGACATTGAATGAATGAGAGAAGCTCTAATCATTGAATCATCTGGTGCAGTTTGTTTCATTGAATCAATGATTAACGACTGATACATTGAATGAATGATTGAAGTTTCTTTCAGCGAATGAACGAATACAGTTTGTTTCTTTCAATGAATGAGTTAAGCTTGAGGCATTGAATGAATGAGAGAAGCTCAAATCATTGAAACAATGAATATCGTTTGTTTCATTGAATGAATGAATACAGTTTGTTCCTTTCAAGGAATGTGTTAACCTCGAGACATTGAATGAAGAGTGAAGCTCTGCTCATTGAATTAACACGAACAGCTTCTTTCATTGGATCAATGAATAAAGGTTGGTTCATTTAATGAACGATTGAATTTAGAATCAACAAACGAATGAATACATTTACTATCTTTCAATGAATGAGTAAAGGTTGAGGTATTGAATGAATGAGAAACTGTGTTGTAATTGAATTAATTCGTGCAGTTTATTTAATTGAATCAATGTATAACGTTTGTTTCATTCAATGAATGAATACAGTTTGTTCGGTTGAAGGAATGTGTTAAGCTTGAGACATTAAATGAATGAGAGAAGCTTTACTGCACTTGCAGTTTGTTGCATTGCATCAGTTTATAACGTTTGATTTTTTGAATGAATGAAAACAGTTTGTTTCATTGAATGAATGCGTTAAGCTCGAGACATTGAATGAATGAGAAAAGCTCTAATCATTGAATCATCAGGAGCAGTTGCTTCATTGAATCAATGAATAATGTTGGTTTCATTGAATGAATGATTGAAGATTCTTTCAACCAATGAACATGTTGTTTCTTTAAATGAATGTGTTTGGCTTAGGGCATTGAATGAAAGTTTTGAGCTCTGCTCATTGAATTATCAGGAGCATCTTGTTTCATTGGATCAATGAAGAACGTTTGGTTCATTGAATGAACAATTGAATTTAGAATCTACGAACGAATGAATACATTTCCTTTCTTTCAATGAATGAGTAAAGGTTAAGATATTGAATGAATGAGAAACTCTCTTCTAATTGAATTAATTCGTGCAGTTTGTTTAATTGAATCAATGTATAACGTTTAATGAATACAGTTTGTTTCTTTCAAGGAATGTATTAACCTCGAGACATTGAATGAGAGAGTGAAGCTCTGCTCATTGAATTAACACGAACAGCTTGAATGGGAAAATCCGTTCTAATTGAGTTAATTTGTGCAGTTTGTTTTATTGAATCAATGAATAACGTCCGAATCATTGAAAGAATGATTCAAGTTTCTTTCAACGACTGAACGCATTCAGATTTTTTCCCTGATTGAATGAGTTAAGCTTGAGACATGGAATGAATGAGAGAAGCTCAACCTATTGATTCAATGAATAACGTTTGTTTCATTGAATGAATACAGTTTGTTTCTTTCAATGAATGTATTAACCTCGAGACATTGAATGAGTGAAGCTCTGCTCATTGAATTAACACGTATATTGGATTAATGAATAAGGTTTGGTTCATTTAATGAACGATTGAACTTAGAATCGACTAACGCATGAATACATTTACTTTCTTTCAATGAATGAGTAAAGGTTGAGGCATTGAATGAATGAATACAGTTTGTTCGGTTGAAGGAATGTATTAAGCTTGAGACATTAAATGAATGAGAGAAGCTTTACTGCACTTGCAGTTTGTTGCATTGCATCAGTTTATAACGTTTGATTTTTTGAATGAATGAAAACAGTTTGTTTCATTGAATGAATGTGTTAAGCTCGAGACATTGAATGAATGAGAAAAGCTCTAATCATTGAATCATCAGGAGCAGTTGCTTCATTGAATCAATGAATAATGTTGGTTTCATTGAATTAATGATTGAAGATTCTTTCAACCAATGAACATGTTGTTTCTTTAAATGAATGTGTTTGGCTTAGGGCATTGAATGAAAGTTTTGAGCTCTGCTCATTGAATTATCAGGAGCATCTTGTTTCATTGGATCAATGAAGAACGTTTGCTTCATTGAATGAACAATTGAATTTAGAATCTACGAACGAATGAATACATTTCCTTTCTTTCAATGAATGAGTAAAGGTTAAGATATTGAATGAATGAGAAACTCTCTTCTAATTGAATTAATTCGTGCAGTTTGTTTAATTGAATCAATGTATAACGTTTAATGAATACAGTTTGTTTCTTTCAAGGAATGTATTAACCTCGAGACATTGAATGAGAGAGTGAAGCTCTGCTCATTGAATTAACACGAACAGCTTGAATGGGAAAATCCGTTCTAATTGAGTTAATTTGTGCAGTTTGTTTTATTGAATCAATGAATAACGTCCGAATCATTGAAAGAATGATTCAAGTTTCTTTCAACGACTGAACGCATTCAGATTTTTTCCCTGATTGAATGAGTTAAGCTTGAGACATGGAATGAATGAGAGAAGCTCAACCTATTGATTCAATGAATAACGTTTGTTTCATTGAATGAATACAGTTTGTTTCTTTCAATGAATGTATTAACCTCGAGACATTGAATGAGTGAAGCTCTGCTCATTGAATTAACACGTATATTGGATCAATGAATAAGGTTTGGTTCATTTAATGAACGATTGAACTTAGAATCAACTAACGCATGAATACATTTACTTTCTTTCAATGAATAAGTAAAGGTTGAGGCATTGAATGAATGAATAGTTTGTTCGGATGAAGGAATGTATTAAGCTTGTGACATTAAATGAATGGGTGAAGCTCTACTGCACTTGCAGTTTGTTGCATTGCATCAATTTATAACGTTTGATTTTTTGAATGAATGAAAACAGTTTGTTTAATTGAATGAATGCGTTAAGCACGATACATTGAATGAATGAGAAAAGCTCTAATCATTGAATCATCAGGAGCAGTTGTTTCATTGAATCAATGAATAATGTTGGTTTCATTGAATGAATGATTGAAGATTCTTTCAACCAATGAACATGTTGTTTCTTTAAATGAATGTGTTTGGCTTAGGGCATTGAATCAAAGTTTTGAGAATTATCAGGAGCATCTTGTTTCATTGGATCAATGAAGAACGTTTGGTTCATTGAATGAACGATTGAATTTAGAATCTACGAACGAATGAATACATTTCCTTTCTTTCAATGAATGAGTAAAGGTTAAGATATTGAATGAATGAGAAACTCTCTTCTAATTGAATTAATTCGTGCAGTTTGTTTAATTGAATCAATGCATAACGTTTAATGAATACAGTTTGTTTCTTTCAAGGAATGTATCAACCTCGAGACATTGAATGAGAGAGTGAAGCTCTGCTCATTGAATTAACACGAACAGCTTGAATGGAAAATCCGTTCTAATTGAGTTAATTTGTCCAGTTTGTTGCATTGAATCAATGAATAACGTCCGAATCATTGAAAGAATGATTCAAGTTTCTTTCAACGACTGAACGCATTCAGATTTTTTCCTTCATTGAATGAGTTAAGCTTGAGACATGGAATGAATGAGAGAAGCTCAACCTATGGATTCAATGAATAACGTTTGTTTCATTGAATGAATACAGTTTGTTTCTTTCAATGAATGTATTAACCTCGAGACATTGCATGAGTGAAGCTCTGCTCATTGAATTAACATGTATATTGGATCAATGATAAGGTTTGGTTCATTTAATGAACGATTGAACTTAGAATCGACTAACGCATGAATACATTTACTTTCTTTCAATGAATGAGTAAAGGTTGAGGCATTGAATGAATGAATACAGTTTGTTCGGTTGAAGGAATGTATTAAGCTTGAGACATTAAATGAATGAGAGAAGCTTTACTGCACTTGCAGTTTGTTGCATTGCATCAATTTATAACGTTTGATTTTTTGAATGAATGAAAACAGTTTGTTTAATTGAATGAATGCGTTAAGCACGAGACATTGATTGAATGAGAAAAGCTCTAATGCACTTGCAGATTGTTTCATTAAATCAATTTATAACGGTTGATTTACTGAATGAATTAAAACAGTTTGTTTGGTTGAATGAATGCGTTAAGCTCGAGACATTGAATGAATGAGAGAAGCTCTAATCATTGATTCATATGGTGCAGTTTGTTTCATTGAATCAATTATTAACGACTGATACATTGAATGAATGATTGAAGTTTCTTTCAGCGAATGAACGAATACAGTTTGTTTCTTTCAATGAATGAGTTAATCTTGAGGCATTGAATGAATGAGAGAAGCTCAAATCATTGAAACAATGAATATCGTTTGTTTCATTGAATGAATGAATACAGTTTGTTTCTTTCAATGAATCTATTAACCTCGAGACATTGAATGAAGAGTGAAGCTCTGCTCATTGAATTAACACGAACAGCTTGTTTCATTGGATCAATGAATAAAGGTTGGTTCATTTAATGAACGATTGAATTTAGAATCAACAAACGAATGAATACATTTACTATCTTTCAATGAATGAGTAAAGGTTGAGGTATTGAATGAATGAGAAACTGTGTTGTAATTGAATTAATTCGTGCAGTTTATTTAATTGAATCAATGTATAACGTTTAATGAATACAGTTTGTTTCTTTCAAGGAATGTATCAACCTCGAGACATTGAATGAGAGAGTGAAGCTCTGCTCATTGAATTAACACGAACAGCTTGAATGGAAAATCCGTTCTAATTCAGTTAATTTGTCCAGTTTGTTTCATTGAATCAATGAATAACGTCCGAATCATTGAAAGAATGATTCAAGTTTCTTTCAACGACTGAACGCATTCAGATTTTTTCCTTCATTGAATGAGTTAAGCTTGAGACATGGAATGAATGAGAGAAGCTCAACCTATGGATTCAATGAATAACGTTTGTTTCATTGAATGAATACAGTTTGTTTCTTTCAATGAATGTATTAACCTCGAGACATTGCATGAGTGAAGCTCTGCTCATTGAATTAACATGTATATTGGATCAATGATAAGGTTTGGTTCATTTAATGAACGATTGAACTTAGAATCGATTAACGCATGAATACATTTACTTTCTTTCAATGAATGAGTTAAGCTTGAGGCATTGAATGAATGAATAGTTTGTTCGGGTGAAAAAATGTATTAAGCTTGAGACATTAAATGAATGGGAGAAGCTCTAATCATTGAATCATATGGTGCAGTTTGTTTCATTGAATCAATGATTAACGACTGATACATTGAATGAATGATTGAAATTTCTTTCAGCGAATGAACGAATACAGTTTGTTTCTTTCAATGAATGAGTTAAGCTTGAGGCATTGAATGAATGAGAGAAGCTCAAATCATTGAATTAACACGAACAGCTTGTTTGATTGGATCAATGAATAAAGGTTGGTTCATTTAATGAACGATTGAATTTAGAATCAACAAACGAATGAATGCATTTACTTTCTTTCAACGAATGAGTAAAGGTTGAGGTATTGAATAAATGAGAAACTGTGTTGTAATTGAATTAATTCGTGCAGTTTATTTAATTGAATCAATGTATAAAGTTTGGTTCATTGAATGAATGAATACAGTTTGTTCGGTTGAAGGAATGTATTAAGCTTGAGACATTAAATGAATGAGAGAAGCTTTACTGCACTTGCAGTTTGTTTCATTACATCAATTTATAACGGTTGATTTACTGAATGAATAAAAACAGTTTGTTTGGTTGAATGAATGCGTTAAGCTCGAGACATTGAATGAATGAGAGAAGCTCTAATCATTGAATCATATGGTGCAGTTTGTTTCATTGAATCAATGATTAACGACTGATACATTGAATGAATGATTGAAGTTTCTTTCAGCGAATGAACGAATACAGTTTGTTTCTTTCAATGAATGAGTTAAGCTTGAGGCATTCAATGAATGAGAGAAGCTCAAATCATTAAAACAATGAATATCGTTTGTTTCATTGAATGAATGAATACAGTTTGTTTCTTTCAATGAATCTATTAACCTCGAGACATTGAATGCAGAGTGAAGCTCTGCTCATTGAATTAACACGAACAGCTTCTTTCATTGGATCAATGAATAAAGGTTGGTTCATTTAATGAACGATTGAAGTTAGAATCAACAAACGAATGAATACATTTACTATCTTTCAATGAATGAGTAAAGGTTGAGGTATTGAATGAATGAGAAACTGTGTTGTAATTGAATTAATTCGTGCAGTTTATTTAATTGAATCAATGTAGAACGTTTGTTTCATTGAATGAATGAATACAGTTTGTTCGGTTGAAGGAATGTATTAAGCTTGAGACATTAAATGAATGAGAGATGCTTTACTGCACTTGCAGTTTGTTGCATTGCATCAGTTTATAACGTTTGATTTTCTGAATGAATGAAAACAGTTTGTTTCACTGAATGAATGCGTTAAGCTCGAGACATTGAATGAATGAGAAAAGCTCTAATCATTGAATCATCAGGAGCAGTTGTTTCATTGAATCAATGAATAATGTTGGTTTCATTGAATGAATGATTGAAGATTCTTTCAACCAATGAACATGTTGTTTCTTTAAATGAATGTGTTTGGCTTAGGGCATTGAATGAAAGTTTTGAGCTCTGCTCATTGAATTATCAGGAGCATCTTGTTTCATTGGATCAATGAAGAACGTGTGGTTCATTGAATGAACGATTGAATTTAGAATCTACGAACGAATGAATACATTTCCTTTCTTTCAATGAATGAGTAAAGGTTAAGATATTGAATGAATGAGAAACTCTCTTCTAATTGAATTAATTCGTGCAGTTTGTTTAATTGAATCAATGTATAAGTTTGTTTCTTTCAAGGAATGTATTAACCTCGAGACATTGAATGAGAGAGTGAAGCTCTGCTCATTGAATTAACACGAACAGCTTGAATTTGAAAATCCGTTCTAATTGAGTTAATTTGTGCAGTTTGTTTCATTGAATCAATGAATAACGTCCGAATCATTGAAAGAATGATTCAAGTTTCTTTCAACGACTGAACGCATTCAGATTTTTTTCCTTCATTGAATGAGTTAAGCTTGAAACATGGAATGAATGAGAGAAGCTCAACCTATGGATTCAATGAATAACGTTTGTTTCATTGAATGAATACAGTTTGTTTATTTCAATGAATGTATTAACCTCGAGACATTGAATGAGTGAAGCTCTGCTCATTGAATTAACACGTATATTGGATCAATGAATTAACATTTGGTTCATTTAATGAACGATTGAACTTAGAATCGACTAACGCATGAATACATTTACTTTCTTTCAATGAATGAATAAAGGTTGAGGCATTGAATGAATGAATACAGTTTGTTCGGTTGAATGAATGTATTAAGCTTGAGACATTAAATGAATGAGAGAAGCTTTACTGCACTTGCAGTTTGTTATATTGCAACAATTTATAACGTTTGATTTTTTGAATGAATGAAAACAGTTTGTTTAATTGAATGAATGCGTTAAGCACGAGACATTGAATGAATGAGAAAAGCTCTCATGCACTTGCAGATTGTTTCATGACATCAATTTATAACGGTTGATTTACTGAATGAATTAAAACAGTTTGTTTGGTTGAATGAATGCGTTAAGCTCGAGACATTGAATGAATGAGAGAAGCTCTAATCATTGAATCATATGGTGCAGTTTGTTTCATTGAATCAATGATTAACGACTGATACATTAAATGAATGATTGAAGTTTCTTTCAGCGAATGAACGAATACAGTTTGTTTCTTTCAATGAATCTATTAACCTCGAGACATTGAATGACGATGAAGCTCTGCTCATTGAATGAACACGAACAGCTTGTTTGATTGGACCAATGAATAAAGGTTGGTTCATTTAATGAACGATTGAATTTAGAATCAACAAACGAATGAATACATTTACTTTCTTTCAATGAATCAGTAAAGGTTGAGGTATTGAATGAATGAGAAATTGTGTTGTAATTGAATTAATTCGTGCAGTTTATTTAATTGAATCAATGTATAACGTTTGTTTCATTGAATGAATGAATACAGTTTGTTCGGTTGAAGGAATGTATTAAGCTTGAGACATTAAATGAATGAGAGAAGCTTTACTGCACTTGCAGTTTGTTTCATTACATCAATTTATAACGGTTGATTTACTGAATGAATAAAAACAGTTTGTTTGGTTGAATGAATATGTTAAGCTCGAGACATTGAATGAATGAGAAAAGCTCTAATCATTGAATCATCAGGAGCAGTTTGTTTCATTGAATCAGTGAATAACGACTGATACATTGAATGAATGATTGAAGTTTCTTTCAGCGAATGAACGAATACAGTTTGTTTCTTTCAATGAATGAGTTAAACTTGAGGCATTGAATGAATGAGAGAAGCTCAAATAATTGAAACAATGCATATCGTTTGTTTCATTGAATGAATGAATATAGTTTGTTTCTTTCAATGAATCTATTAACCTCGAGACATTGAATGAAGAGTGAAGCTCTGCTCATTGAATTAACACGAACAGCTTGTTTCATTGGATCAATGAATAAAGGTTGGTTCATTTAATGAACGATTGAATTTAGAATCAACAAACGAATGAATACATTTACTATCTTTCAATGAATGAGTAAAGGTTGAGGTATTGAATGATTGAGAAACTGTGTTGTAATTGAATTAATTCGTGCAGTTTATTTAATTGAATCAATGTATAACGTTTGTTTCATTGAATGAATGAATACAGTTTGTTCGGTTGAAGGAATGTATTAAGCTTGAGACATTAAATGAATGAGAGAAGCTTTACTGCACTTGCAGTTTGTTGCATTGCATCAGTTTAAACCGTTTGATTTTTTGAATGAATGAAAACAGTTTGTTTCATTGAATGAATGCATTAAGCTCGAGACATTGAATGAATGAGATAAGCTCTAATCATTGAATCATCAGGAGCAGTTGTTTCATTGAATCAATGAATAATGTTGGTTTCATTGAATGAATGATTGAAGATTCTTTCAACCAATGAACATGTTGTTTCTTTAAATGAATGTGTTTGGCTTAGGGCATTGAATGAAAGTTTTGAGCTCTGCTCATTGAATTATCAGGAGCATCTTGTTTCATTGGATCAATGAAGAACGTTTGGTTCATTGAATGAACGATTGAATTTAGAATCTACGAATGAATGAATACATTTCCTTTCTTTCAATGAATGAGTAAAGGTTAAGATATTGAATGAATGAGAAACTCTCTTCTAATTGAATTAATTCGTGCAGTTTGTTTAATTGAATCAATGTATAACGTTTAAGGAATACAGTTTGTTTCTTTCAATGAATGTATTAACCTCGAGACATTGAATGAGAGAGTGAAGCTCTGCTCATTGAATTAACACGAACAGCTTGAATGGAAAATCCGTTCTAATTGAGTTAATTTGTCCAGTTTGTTTCATTGAATCAATGAATAACGTCCGAATCATTGAAAGAATGATTCAAGTTTCTTTCAACGACTGAACGCATTCAGATTTTTTCCTTCATTGAATGAGTTAAGCTTGAGACATGGAATGAATGAGAGAAGCTCAACCTATTGATTCAATGAATAACGTTTGTTTCATTGAATGAATACAGTTTGTTTCTTTCAATGAATGTATTAACCTCGAGACATTGAATGAGTGAAGCTCTGCTCATTGAATTAACACGTATATTGGATCAATGATAAGGTTTGGTTCATTTAATGAACGATTGAACTTAGAATCGACTAACGCATGAATACATTTACTTTCTTTCAATGAATGAGTAAAGGTTGAGGCATTGAATGAATGAATACAGTTTGTTCGATTGAAGGAATGTATTAAGCTTGAGACATTAAATGAATGAGAGACGCTTTACTGCACTTGCAGTTTGTTGCATTGCATCAATTTATAACGTTTGATTTTTTGAATGAATGAAAACAGTTTGTTTAATTGAATGAATGCGTTAAGCACGAGACATTGAATGAATGAGAAAAGCTCTAATGCACTTGCAGATTGTTTCATTACATCAATTTATAACGGTTGATTTACTGAATGAATTAAAACAGTTTGTTTGGTTGAATGAATGCGTTAAGCTCGAGACATTGAATGAATGAGAGAAGCTCTAATCATTGAATCATATGGTGCAGTTTGTTTCATTGAATCAATGATTAACGACTGATACATTGAATGAATGATTGAAGTTTCTTTCAGCGAATGAACGAATACAGTTTGTTTCTTTCAATGAATGAGTTAAGCTTGAGGCATTGAATGAAGAGTGAAGCTCTGCTCATTGAATTAACACGAACAGCTTGTTTGATTGGATCAATGAATAAAGGTTGGTTCATTTAATGAACGATTGAATTTAGAATCAACAAACGAATGAATGCATTTACTTTCTTTCAACGAATGAGTAAAGGTTGAGGTATTGAATAAATGAGAAACTGTGTTGTAATTGAATTAATTCGTGCAGTTTATTTAATTGAATCAATGTATAAAGTTTGGTTCATTGAATGAATGAATACAGCTTGTTCGGTTGAAGGAATGTATTAAGCTTGAGGCATTAAATGAATGAGAGAAGCTTTACTGCACTTGCAGTTTGTTTCATTACATCAGTTTATAACGGTTGATTTACTGAATGAATAAAAACAGTTTGTTTGGTTGAATGAATGCGTTAAGCTCGAGACATTGAATGAATGAGAGAAGCTCTAATCATTGAATCATATGGTGCAGTTTGTTTCATTGAATCAAGGATTAACGACTGATACATTGAATGAATGATTGAAGTTCCTTTCAGCGAATGAACGAATACAGTTTGTTTCTTTCAATGAATGAGTTAAGCTTGAGGCATTCAATGAATGAGAGAAGCTCAAATCATTAAAACAATGAATATCGTTTGTTTCATTGAATGAATGAATACAGTTTGTTTCTTTCAATGAATCTATTAACCTCGAGACATTGAATGCAGAGTGAAGCTCTGCACATTGAATTAACACGAACAGCTTCTTTTCATTGGATCAATGAATAAAGGTTGGTTCATTTAATGAACGATTGAAGTTAGAATCAACAAACGAATGAATACATTTACAATCTTTCAATGAATGAGTAAAGGTTGAGGTATTGAATGAATGAGAAACTGTGTTGTAATTGAATTAATTCGTGCAGTTTATTTAATTGAATCAATGTATAACGTTTGTTTCATTGAATGAATGAATACAGTTTGTTCGGTTGAAGGAATGTATTCAGCTTGAGACATTAAATGAATGAGAGAAGCTTTACTGCACTTGCAGTTTGTTGCATTGCATCAGTTTATAACGTTTGATTTTCTGAATGAATGAAAACAGTTTGTTTCACTGAATGAATGCGTTAAGCTCGAGACATTGAATGAATGAGAGAAGCTCTAATGATTGAATCATATGGTGCAGTTTGTTTCATTGAATCAATGATTAACGACTGATACATTGAATGAATGATTGAAGTTTCTTTCAGCGAATGAACGAATACAGTTTGTTTCTTTCAATGAATGAGTTAAACTTGAGGCATTGAATGAATGTGAGAAGCTCAAATAATTGAAACAATGCATATCGTTTGTTTCATTGAATGAATGAATATAGTTTGTTTCTTTCAATGAATCTATTAACCTCGAGACATTGAATGAAGAGTGAAGCTCTGCTCATTGAATTAACACGAACAGCTTGTTTCATTGGATCAATGAATAAAGGTTGGTTCATTTAATGAACGATTGAATTTAGAATCAACAAACGAATGAATACATTTACTATCTTTCAATGAATGAGTAAAGGTTGAGGTATTGAATGATTGAGAAACTGTGTTGTAATTGAATTAATTCGTGCAGTTTATTTAATTGAATCAATGTATAACGTTTGTTTCATTGAATGAATGAATACAGTTTGTTCGGTTGAAGGAATGTATTAAGCTAGAGACATTAAATGAATGAGAGAATCTTTACTGCACTTGCAGTTTGTTGCATTGCATCAGTTTAAACCGTTTGATTTTTTGAATAAATGAAAACAGTTTGTTTCATTGAATGAATGCATTAAGCTCGAGACATTGAATGAATGAGAAAAGCTCTAATCATTGAATCATCTGGAGCAGTTGTTTCATTGAATCAATGAATAATGTTGGTTTCATTGAATGAATGATTGAAGATTCTTTCAACCAATGAACATGTTGTTTCTTTAAATGAATGTGTTTGGCTTAGGGCATTGAATGAAAGTTTTGAGCTCTGCTCATTGAATTATCAGGAGCATCTTGTTTCATTGGATCAATGAAGAACGTTTGGTTCATTGAATGAACGATTGAATTTAGAATCTACGAACGAATGAATACATTTCCTTTCTTTCAATGAATGAGTAAAGGTTAAGATATTGAATGAATGAGAAACTCTCTTCTAATTGAATTAATTCGTGCAGTTTGTTTAATTGAATCAATGTATAACGTTTAAGGAATACAGTTTGTTTCTTTCAATGAATGTATTAACCTCGAGACATTGAATGAGAGAGTGAAGCTCTGCTCATTGAATTAACACGAACAGCTTGAATGGGAAAATCCGTTCTAATTGAGTTAATTTGTCCAGTTTGTTTCATTGAATCAATGAATAACGTTCCGAATCATTGAAAGAATGCTTCAAGTTTCTTTCAACGACTGAACGCATTCAGATTTTTTCCTTCATTGAATGAGTTAAGCTTGAGACATGGAATGAATGAGAGAAGCTCAACCTATTGATTCAATGAATAACGTGTGTTTCATTGAATGAATACAGTTTGTTTCTTTCAATGAATGTATTAACCTCGAGACATTGAATGAGTGAAGCTCTGCTCATTGAATTAACACGTATATTGGATCAATGAATAAGGTTTGGTTCATTTAATGAACGATTGAACTTAGACTCGACTAACGCATGAATACATTTATTTTCTTTGAAAGGTTGAGGCATTGAATGAATGAATACAGTTTGTTCGGTTGAAGGAATGTAATAAGCTTGAGACATTAAATGAATGAGAGAAGCTTTACTGCACTTGCAGTTTGTTTCATTACATCAATTTATAACGGTTGATTTACTGAATGAATAAAAACAGTTTGTTTGGTTGAATGAATGCGTTAAGCTCGAGACATTGAATGAATAAGAGAAGCTCTAATCATTGAATCATCTGGTGCAGTTTGTTTCATTGAATCAGTGAATAACGACTGATACTTTGAATGAATGATTGTAGTTTCTTTCAGCGAATGAACGAATACAGTTTGTTTCTTTCAATGAATGAGTTAAGCTTGAGGCATTGATTGAATGAATACAGTTTGTTCGGGTGAAGGAATGTATTAAGCTTGAGACATTAAATGAATGGTAGAAGCTCTACTGCACTTGCAGTTTGTTTCATTACATCAATTTATAACGGTTGATTTACTGAATGAATAAAAACAGTTTGTTTGGTTGAATGAATGCGTTAAGCTCGAGACATTGAATGAATGAGAGAAGCTCTAATCATTGAATCATCTGGTGCAGTTTGTTTCATTGAATCAATGAATAACGTTGGTTTAATTGAATGAATGATTGAAGATTCTTTCAACCAATGAACGAATACATGTCGTTTCTTTCAATGATTGTGTTTCGCTTTGGGCATTGAATGAAAGTTTTGAGCTCTGCTCATTGAATTTTCAGGAGCATCTGGTTTCATTGGATCAATGAAGAACGTTTGGTTCATTGAATGAACGATTGAATTTAGAATCTACGAACGAATGAATTTTCCCATTCAAGCTGTTCGTGTTAATTCAATGAGCAGAGCTTCACTCTCTCATTCAATGTCTCATTTCCTTTCTTTCAATGAATGAGTAAAGGTTAAGATATTGAATGAATGAGAAACTCTCTTCTAATTGAATTAATTCGTGCAGTTTGTTTAATTGAATCAATGTATAACGTTTAATGAATACAGTTTGTTTCTTTCAAGGAATGTATTAACCTGGAGACATTGAATGAGAGAGTGAAGCTCTGCTCATTGAATTATCAGGAGCATCTGGTTTCATTGGATCAATGAAGAACGTTTGGTTCATTGAATGAACGATTGAATTTAGAATCTATGAACGAATGAATACATTTCCTTTCTTTCAATGAATGAGTAAAGTTTAAGATATTGAATGAATGAGAAACTCTCTTCTAATTGAATTAATTCGTGCAGTTTGTTTAATTGAATCAATGTATAACGTTTAATGAATACAGTTTGTTTCTTTCAAGGAATGTATTAACCTCGAGACAATGAATGAGAGTGAAGCTCTGCTCATTGAATTAACACGAACAGCTTGAATGGGAAAATCCGTTCTAATTGAGTTAATTTGTCCAGTTTGTTTCATTGAATCAATGAATAACGTCCGAATCATTGAAAGAATGATTCAAGTTTCTTTCAACGACTGAACGCATTCAGATTTTTTCCTTCATTGAATGGGTGAAGCTTGAGACATGGAATGAATGAGAGAAGCTCAACCTATTGATTCAATGAATAACGTTTGTTTCATTGAATGAATACAGTTTGTTTCTTTCAATGAATGTATTAACCTCGAGACATTGAATGAGTGAAGCTCTGCTCATTGAATTAACACGTATATTGGATCAATGAATAAGGTTTGGTTCATTTAATGAACGATTGAACTTAGAATCGACTAACGCATGAATACATTTACTTTCTTTCAATGAATGAGTAAAGGTTGAGGCATTGAATGAATGAATACAGTTTGTTCGGTTGAAGGAATGTATTAAGCTTGAGACATTAAATGAATGAGAGAAGCTTTACTGCACTTGCAGTTTGTTGCATTGCATCAATTTATAACGTTTGATTTTTTGAATGAATGAAAACAGTTTGTTTAATTGAATGAATGCGTTAAGCACGAGACATTGAATGAATGAGAGAAGCTTTACTGCACTTGCAGTTTGTTGCATTGCATCAGTTTATAACGTTTGATTTTTTGAATGAATGAATTAAAACAGTTTGTTTGGTTGAATGAATGCGTTAAGCTCGAGACATTGAATGAATGAGAGACGCTCTAATCATTGAATCATATGGAGCAGTTTGTTTCATTGAATCAATGATTAACGACTGATACATTGAATGAATGATTGAAGTTTCTTTCAGAGAATGAACGAATATAGTTTGTTTCTTTCAATGAATGAGTTAAGCTTGAGGCATTGAATGAATGTGAGAAGCTCAAATCATTGAAACAATGAATATCGTTTGTTTCATTGAATGAATGAATACAGTTTGTTTCTTTCAAGGAATGTATTAACCTCGAGACATTGAATGAAGAGTGAAGCTCTGCTCATTGAATTAACACGAACAGCTTGTTTCATTGGTTCAATGAACAAAGGTTGGTTCAATTAATGAACGATTGAATTTAGAATCAACAAACGAATGAATACATTTACTATCTTTCAATGAATGAGTAAAGGTATTGAATGAATGAGAAACTGTGTTGTAATTGAATTAATTCGTGCAGTTTATTTAATTGAATCAATGAATAACGTTTGTTTCATTGAATGAATGAATACAGTTTGTTCGGTTGAAGGAATGTATTAAGCTTGAGACATTAAATGAATGAGAGAAGCTTTACTGCACTTGCAGTTTGTTTCATTACATCAATTTATAACGGTTCATTTACTGAATGAATAAAAACAGTTTGTTTGGTTGAATGAATGCGTTAAGCTCGAGACATTGAATGAATAAGAGAAGCTCTAATCAGTGAATCATCTGGTGCAGTTTGTTTCATTGAATCAATAAATAACGTCTGATACATTGAATGAATGATTGAAGTTTCTTTCAGGGAATGAACGAATACAGTTTGTTTCTTTCAATGAATGAGTTAAGCTTGAGGCATTGAATGAAGAGTGAAGCTCTGCTCATTTAATTAACACGGACAGCTTGTTTCCTTGGATCAATGAATAAAGGTTGGTTCATTTAATGAACGATTGAATTTAGAATCAACAAACGAATGAATACATTTACTTTCTTTCAATGAATGAGTAAAGGTTGAGGTATTGAATGAATGAGAAACTGTGTTGTAATTGAATTAATTCGTGCAGTTTATTTAATTGAATCAATGTATAACGTTTGTTTCATTGAATGAATGAATACAGTTTGTTCGGTTGAAGGAATGTATTAAGCTTGAGACATTAAATGAATGAGAGAAGCTTTACTGCACTTGCACTTTGTTGCATTGCATCAATTCATAACGTTTGATTTTTTGAATGAATGAAAACAGTTTGCTTAATTGAATGAATGCGTTAAGCACGAAACATTGAATGAATGAGAAAAGCTCTAATCATTGAATCATCAGGAGCAGTTGTTTCATTGAATCAATGAATAATGTTGGTTTCATTGAATGAATGATTGAAGATTCTTTCAACCAATGAACATGTTGTTTCTTTAAATGAATGTGTTTGGCTTAGGGCATTGAATGAAAGTTTTGAGCTCTGCTCATTGAATTATCAGGAGCATCTTGTTTCATTGGATCAATGAAGAACGTTTGGTTCTTTGAATGAACAATTGAATTTAGAATCTACGAACGAATGAATACATTTCCTTTCTTTCAATGAATGAGTAAAGTTTAAGATATTGAATGAATGAGAAACTCTCTTCTAATTGAATTAATTCGTGCAGTTTGTTTAATTGAATCAATGTATAACGTTTAATTAATACAGTTTGTTTCTTTCAAGGAATGTATTAACCTCGAGACATTGAATGAGAGAGTGAAGCTCTGCTCATTGAATTAACACGAACAGCTTGAATGGGAAAATCCGTTCTAATTGAGTTAATTTGTCCAGTTTGTTTCATTGAATCAATGAATAACGTCCGAATCATTAAGAGAATGATTCAAGTTTCTTTCAACGACTGAACGCATTCAGATTTTTTCCTTCATTGAATGAGTTAAGCTTGAGACATGGAATGAATGAGAGAAGCTCAACCTATTGATTCAATGAATAACGTTTGTTTCATTGAATGAATACAGTTTGTTTCTTTCAATGAATGTATTAACCTCGAGACATTGAGTGAGTGAAGCTCTGCTCATTGAATTAACACGTATATTGGATCAATGAATAAGGTTTGGTTCATTTAATGAACGATTGAACTTAGAATCGACTAACGCACGAATACATTTACTTTCTTTCAATGAATGAGTAAAGGTTGAGGCATTGAATGAATGAATACAGTTTGTTCGGTTGAAGGAATGTATTAAGCTTGAGACATTAAATGAATGAGAGAAGCTCTACTGCACTTGCAGTTTGTTGCATTGCATCAATTTATAACGTTTGATTTTTTCAATGAATGAAAACAGTTTGTTTAATTGAATGAATGCGTTTAGCACGAGACATTGAATGAATGAGAAAAGCTCTAATGCACTTGCAGATCGTTTCATTACATCAATTTATAACGGTTGATTTACTGAATGAATTAAAACAGTTTGTTTGGTTGAATGAATGCGTTAAGCTCGAGACATTGAATGAATGAGAGAAGCTCTAATCATTGAATCATATGGTGCAGTTTGTTTAATTGAATCAATGATGAACGACTGATACATTGAATGAATGATTAAAGTTTCTTTCAGCGAATGAACGAATACAGTTTGTTTCTTTCAATGAATGAGTTAAGCTTGAGGCATTGAATGAATGAGAGAAGCTCCAATCATTGAAACAATGAATATCGTTTGTTTCATTGAATGAATGAATACAGTTTGTTTCTTTCAATGAATCTATTAACCTCGAGACATTGAATGAAGAGTGAAGCTCTGCTCATTGAATTAACACGAACAGCTTGTTTCATTGGATCAATGAATAAAGGTTGGTTCATTTAATGAACGATTGAATTTAGAATCAACAAACGAATGAATACATTTACTATCTTTCAATGAATGAGTAAAGGTTGAGGTATTGAATGAATGAGAAACTGTTGTAATTGAATTAATTCGTGCAGTTTATTTAATTGAATCAATGTATAACGTTTGTTTCATTGAATGAATGAATACAGTTTGTTCGGTTGAAGGAATGTATTAAGCTTGAGACATTAAATGAATGAGAGAAGCTTTACTGCACTTGCAGTTTGTTGCATTGCATCAGTTTATAACGTTTGATTTTCTGAATGAATAAAAACAGTTTGTTTGGTTGAATGAATGTGTTAAGCTCGAGACATTGAATGAATAAGAGAAGCTCTGATCATTGAATCATCTGGTGCAGTTTATTTCATTGAATCAGTGAATAACGACTGATACATGGAATGAATGATTGAAGATTCTTTCAACCAATGAACATGTTGTTTCTTTAAATGAATGTGTTTGGCTTAGGGCATTGAATGAAAGTTTTGAGCTCTGCTCATTGAATTATCAGGAGCATCTTGTTTCATTGGATCAATGAAGAACGTTTGGTTCATTGAATGAACGATTGAATTTAGAATCTATGAACGAATGAACACATTTCCTTTCTTTCAATGAATGAGTAAAGGTTAAGATATTGAATGAATGAGAAACTCTCTTCTAATTGAATTAATTCGTGCAGTTTGCTCATTTGAATCAATGTATAACGTTTAATGAATACAGTTTGTTTCTTTCAATGAATGTATTAACCTCGAGACATTGAATGAGAGAGTGAAGCTCTGCTCATTGAATTAACACGAACAGCTTGAATGGGAAAATCCGTTCTAATTGAGTTAATTTGTCCAGTTTGTTTCATTGAATCAATGAATAACGTCCGAATCATTGAAAGAATGATTCAAGTTTCTTTCAACGACTGAACGCATTCAGATTTTTTCCTTCATTGAATGAGTTAAGCTTGAGACATGGAATGAATGAGAGAAGCTCAACCTATTGATTCAATGAATAACGTTTGTTTCATTGAATCAATACAGTTTGTTTCTTTCAATGAATGTATTAACCTCGAGACATTGAATGAGTGAAGCTCTGCTCATTGAATTAACACGTATATTGGATCAATGAATAAGGTTTGGTTCATTTAATGAACGATTGAACTTAGAATCGACTAACGCATGAATACATTTACTTTCTTTGAAAGGTTGAGGCATTGAATGAATCAATACAGTTTGTTCGGTTGAAGGAATGTAATAAGCTTGAGGCATTAAATGAATGAGAGAAGCTTTACTGCACTTGCAGTTTGTTTCATTACATCAATTTATAACGGTTGATTTACTGAATGAATAAAAACAGTTTGTTTGGTTGAATGAATGCGTTAAGCTCGAGACATTGAATGAATAAGAGAAGCTCTAATCATTGAATCATCTGGTGCAGTTTGTTTCATTGAATCAGTGAATAACGACTGATACTTTGAATGAATGATTGAAGTTTCTTTCAGCGAATGAACGAATACATTTAGTTTCTTTCAATGAATGAGTTAAGCTTGGGCATTGAATGAATGAATACAGTTTGTTCGGGTGAAGGAATGTATTAAGCTTGAGACATTAAATGAATGGGAGAAGCTCTCCTGCACTTGCAGTTTGTTTCATTACATCAATTTATAACGGTCGATTTACTGAATGAATAAAAACAGTTTGTTTGGTTGAATGAATGCGTTAAGCTCGAGACATTGAATGAATGAGAGAAGCTCTAATCATTGAATCATCTGGTGAAGTTTGTTTCATTGAATCAATAAATAACGTCTGATACATTGAATGAATGATTGAAGTTTCTTTCAGGGAATGAACGAATACAGTTTGTTTCTTTCAATGAATGAGTTAAGCTTGAGGCATTGAATGAAGAGTGAAGCTCTGCTCATTGAATTAACACGAACAGCTTGTTTCCTTGGATCAATGAATAAAGGTTGGTTCATTTAATGAACGATTGAATTTAGAATCAACAAACGAATGAACACATTAACTTTCTTTCAATGAATGAGTAAAGGTTGAGGTATTGAATAAATGAGAAACTGTGTTGTAATTGAATTATTTCGTGCAGTTTATTTAATTGAATCAATGTATAACGTTTGTTTCATTGAATGAATGAATACAGTTTGTTCGGTTGAAGGAATGTATTAAGCTTGAGGCATTAAATGAATGAGAGAAGCTTTACTGCACTTGCAGTTTGTTTCATTACATCAATTTATAACGGTTGATTTTCTGAATGAATAAAAACAGTTTGTTTGGTTGAATGAATGCGTTAAGCTCGAGACATTGAATGAATAAGAGAAGCTCTAATCATTGAATCATCTGGTGCAGTTTGTTTCATTGAATCAGTGAATAACGACTGATACTTTGAATGAATGATTGAAGTTTCTTTCAGCGAATGAACGAATACAGTTTGTTTCTTTCAATGAATGAGTTAAGCTTGAGGCATTGAATGAATGAATACAGTTTGTTCGGGTGAAGGAATGTATTAAGCTTGAGACATTAAATGAATGGGAGAAGCTCTACTGCACTTGCAGTTTGTTTCATTACATCAATTTATAACGGTTGATTTACTGAATGAATAAAAACAGTTTGTTTGGTTGAATGAATGCGTTAAGCTCGAGACATTGAATGAATGAGAGAAGCTCTAATCATTGAATCATCTGGTGCAGTTTGTTTCATTGAATCAATAAATAACGTCTGATACATTGAATGAATGATTGAAGTTTCTTTCAGGGAATGAACGAATACAGTTTGTTTCTTTCAATGAATGAGTTAAGCTTGAGGCATTGAATGAAGAGTGAAGCTCTGCTCATTTAATTAACACGGACAGCTTGTTTCCTTGGATTAATGAATAAAGGTTGGTTCATTTAATGAACGATTGAATTTAGAATCAACAAACGAATGAATACATTTACTTTCTTTCAATGAATGAGTAAAGGTTGAGGTATTGAATGAATGAGAAACTGTGTTGTAATTGAATTAATTCGTGCAGTTTATTTAATTGAATCAATGTATAACGTTTGTTTCATTGAATGAATGAATACAGTTTGTTCGGTTGAAGGAATGTATTAAGCTTGAGACATTAAATGAATGAGAGAAGCTTTACTGCACTTGCACTTTGTTGCATTGCATCAATTCATAACGTTTGATTTTTTGAATGAATGAAAACAGTTTGCTTAATTGAATGAATGCGTTAAGCACGAGACATTGAATGAATGAGAAAAGCTCTAATCATTGAATCATCAGGAGCAGTTGTTTCATTGAATTAATGAATAATGTTGGTTTCATTGAATGAATGATTGAAGATTCTTTCAACCAATGAACATGTTGTTTCTTTAAATGAATGTGTTTGGCTTAGGGCATTGAATGAAAGTTTTGAGCTCTGCTCATTGAATTATCAGGAGCATCTTGTTTCATTGGATCAATGAAGAACGTTTGGTTCATTGAATGAACAATTGAATTTAGAATCTACGAACGAATGAATACATTTCCTTTCTTTCAATGAATGAGTAAAGGTTAAGATATTGAATGAATGAGAAACTCTCTTCTAATTGAATTAATTCGTGCAGTTTGTTTAATTGAATCAATGTATAACGTTTAATGAATACAGTTTGTTTCTTTCAAGGAATGTATTAACCTCGAGACATTGAATGAGAGAGTGAAGCTCTGCTCATTGAATTAACACGAACAGCTTGAATGTGAAAATCCGTTCTAATTGAGTTAATTTGTCCAGTTTGTTTCATTGAATCAATGAATAACGTCCGAATCATTAAGAGAATGATTCAAGTTTCTTTCAACGACTGAACGCATTCAGATTTTTTCCTTCATTGAATGAGTTAAGCTTGAGACATGGAATGAATGAGAGAAGCTCAACCTATTGATTCAATGAATAACGTTTGTTTCATTGAATGAATACAGTTTGTTTCTTTCAATGAATGTATTAACCTCGAGACATTGAGTGAGTGAAGCTCTGCTCATTGAATTAACACGTATATTGGATCAATGAATAAGGTTTGGTTCATTTAATGAACGATTGAACTTAGAATCGACTAACGCATGAATACATTTACTTTCTTTCAATGAATGAGTAAAGGTTGAGGCATTGAATGAATGAATACAGTTTGTTCGGTTGAAGGAATGTATTAAGCTTGAGACATTAAATGAATGAGAGAAGCTCTACTGCACTTGCAGTTTGTTGCATTGCATCAATTTATAACGTTTGATTTTTTCAATGAATGAAAACAGTTTGATTAATTGAATGAATGCGTTTAGCACGAGACATTGAATGAATGAGAAAAGCTCTAATGCACTTGCAGATCGTTTCATTACATCAATTTATAACGGTTGATTTACTGAATGAATTAAAACAGTTTGTTTGGTTGAATGAATGCGTTAAGCTCGAGACATTGAATGAATGAGAGAAGCTCTAATCATTGAATCATATGGTGCAGTTTGTTTAATTGAATCAATGATTAACGACTGATACATTGAATGAACGATTGAAGTTTCTTTCGGCGAATGAACGAATACAGTTTGTTTCTTTCAATGAATGAGTTAAGCTTGAGGCATTGAATGAATGAGAGAAGCTCCAATCATTGAAACAATGAATATCGTTTGTTTCATTGAATGAATGAATACAGTTTGTTTCTTTCAATGAATCTATTAACCTCGAGACATTGAATGAAGAGTGAAGCTCTGCTCATTGAATTAACACGAACAGCTTGTTTCATTGGATCAATGAATAAAGGTTGGTTCATTTAATGAACGATTGAATTTAGAATCAACAAACGAATGAATACATTTACTATCTTTCAATGAATGAGTAAAGGTTGAGGTATTGAATGAATGAGAAACTGTTGTAATTGAATTAATTCGTGCAGTTTATTTAATTGAATCAATGTATAACGTTTGTTTCATTGAATGAATGAATACAGTTTGTTCGGTTGAAGGAATGTATTAAGCTTGAGACATTAAATGAATGAGAGAAGCTTTACTGCACTTGCAGTTTGTTGCATTGCATCAGTTTATAACGTTTGATTTTCTGAATGAATAAAAACAGTTTGTCTGGTTGAATGAATGTGTTAAGCTCGAGACATTGAATGAATAAGAGAAGCTCTAATCATTGAATCATCTGGTGCAGTTTATTTCATTGAATCAGTGAATAACGACTGATACATTGAATGAATGATTGAAGATTCTTTCAACCAATGAACATGTTGTTTCTTTAAATGAATGTGTTTGGCTTAGGGCATTGAATGAAAGTTTTGAGCTCTGCTCATTGAATTATCAGGAGCATCTTGTTTCATTGGATCAATGAAGAACGTTTGGTTCATTGAATGAACGATTGAATTTAGAATCTATGAACGAATGAACACATTTCCTTTCTTTCAATGAATGAGTAAAGGTTAAGATATTGAATGAATGAGAAACTCTCTTCTAATTGAATTAATTCGTGCAGTTTGCTCATTTGAATCAATGTATAACGTTTAATGAATACAGTTTGTTTCTTTCAAGGAATGTATTAACCTCGAGACATTGAATGAGAGAGTGAAGCTCTGCTCATTGAATTAACACGAACAGCTTGAATGGGAAAATCCGTTCTAATTGAGTTAATTTGTCCAGTTTGTTTCATTGAATCAATGAATAACGTCCGAATCATTGAAAGAATGATTCAAGTTTCTTTCAACGACTGAACGCATTCAGATTTTTTCCTTCATTGAATGAGTTAAGCTTGAGACATGGAATGAATGAGAGAAGCTCAACCTATTGATTCAATGAATAACGTTTGTTTCATTGAATGAATACAGTTTGTTTCTTTCAATGAATGTATTAACCTCGAGACATTGAATGAGTGAAGCTCTGCTCATTGAATTAACACGTATATTGGATCAATGAATAAGGTTTGGTTCATTTAATGAACGATTGAACTTAGAATCGACTAACGCATGAATACATTTACTTTCTTTCAATGAATGAGTAAAGGTTGAGGCATTGAATGAATGAATACAGTTTGTTCGGTTGAAGGAATGTAATAAGCTTGAGACATTAAATGAATGAGAGAAGCTTTACAGCACTTGCAGTTTGTTGCATTGCATCAGTTTATAACGTTTGATTTTTTTGAATGAATGAAAACAGTTTGTTTCATTGAATGAATGCGTTGAGCTCGAGACATTGAATGAATGAGAAAAGCTCTAATCATTGAATCATCAGGAGCAGTTGTTTCATTGAATCAATGAATAATGTTGGTTTCATTGAATGAATGATTGAAGATTCTTTCAACCAATGAACATGTTGTTTCTTGAAATGAATGTGTTTGGCTTAGGGCATTGAATGAAAGTTTTGAGCTCTGCTCATTGAATTATCAGGAGCATCTTGTTTCATTGGATCAATGAAGAACGTTTGGTTCATTGAATGAACGATTGAATTTAGAATCTGCGAACGAATGAATACATTTCCTTTCTTTCAATGAATGAGTAAAGGTTAAGATATTGAATGAATGAGAAACTCTCTTCTAATTGAATTAATTCGTGCAGTTTGTTTAATTGAATCAATGTATAACGTTTAATGAATACAGTTTGTTTCTTTCAAGGAATGTATTAACCTCGAGACATTGAATGAGAGAGTGAAGCTCTGCTCATTGAATTAACATGAACAGCTTGAATGGGAAATTCCGTTCTAACTGAGTTAATTTGTCCAGTTTGTTTCATTGAATCAATGAATAACGTCCGAATCATTGAAAGAATGATTCAAGTTTCTTTCAACAACTGAACGCATTCAGATTTTTTCCTTCATTGAATGAGTTAAGCTTGAGACATGGAATGAATGAGAGAAGCTCAACCTATTGATTCAATGAATAACGTTTGTTTCATTGAATGAATACAGTTTGTTTCTTTCAATGAATGTATTAACCTCGAGACATTGAATGAGTGAAGCTCTGCTCATTGAATTAACACCTATATTGGATCAATGAATAAGGTTTGGTTCATTTAATGAACGATTGAACTTAGAATCGACTAACGCATGAATACATTTACTTTCTTTGAAAGGTTGAGGCATTGAATGAATGAATACAGTTTGTACGGTTGAAGGAATGTAATAAGCTTGAGACATTAAATGAATGAGAGAAGCTTTACTGCACTTGTAGTTTGTTTCATTACATCAATTTATAACGGTTGATTTACTGAATGAATAAAAACAGTTTGTTTGGTTGAATGAATGCGTTAAGCTCGAGACATTGAATGAATAAGAGAAGCTCTAATCATTGAATCATCTGGTGCAGTTTGTTTCATTGAATCAGTGAATAACGACTGATACTTTGAATGAATGATTGAAGTTTCTTTCAGCGAATGAACGAATACAGTTTGTTTCTTTCAATGAATGAGTTAAGCTTGGGCATTGAATGAATGAATACAGTTTGTTCGGGTGAAGGAATGTATTAAGCTTGAGACATTAAATGAATGGGAGAAGCTCTACTGCACTTGCAGTTTGTTTCATTACATCAATTTATAACGGTCGATTTACTGAATGAATAAAAACAGTTTGTTTGGTTGAATGAATACGTTAAGCTCGAGACATTGAATGAATGAGAGAAGCTCTAATCATTGAATCATCTGGTGAAGTTTGTTTCATTGAATAAATAAATAACGTCTGGTACATTGAATGAATGATTGATGTTTCTTTCAGCGAATGAACGAATGAAGAGTGAAGCTCTGCTCATTGAATTAACACGAACAGCTTGTTTCCTTGGATCAATGAATAAAGGTTGGTTCATTTAATGAACGATTGAATTTAGAATCAACAAACGAATGAACACATTAACTTTCTTTCAATGAATGAGTAAAGGTTGAGGTATTGAATAAATGAGAAACTGTGTTGTAATTGAATTATTTCGTGCAGTTTATTTAATTGAATCAATGTATAACGTTTGTTTCATTGAATGAATGAATACAGTTTGTTCGGTTGAAGGAATGTATTAAGCTTGAGGCATTAAATGAATGAGAGAAGCTTTACTGCACTTGCAGTTTGTTTCATTACATCAATTTATAACGGTTGATTTTCTGAATGAATAAAAACAGTTTGTTTGGTTGAATGAATGCGTTAAGCTCGAGACATTGAATGAATAAGAGAAGCTCTAATCATTGAATCATCTGGTGCAGTTTGTTTCATTGAATCAGTGAATAACGACTGATACTTTGAATGAATGATTGAAGTTTCTTTCAGCGAATGAACGAATACAGTTTGTTTCTTTCAATGAATGAGTTAAGCTTGAGGCATTGAATGAATGAATACAGTTTGTTCGGGTGAAGGAATGTATTAAGCTTGAGACATTAAATGAATGGGAGAAGCTCTACTGCACTTGCAGTTTGTTTCATTACATCAATTTATAACGGTTGATTTACTGAATGAATAAAAACAGTTTGTTTGGTTGAATGAATGCGTTAAGCTCGAGACATTGAATGAATGAGAGAAGCTCTAATCATTGAATCATCTGGTGCAGTTTGTTTCATTGAATCAATAAATAACGTCTGATACATTGAATGAATGATTGAAGTTTCTTTCAGGGAATGAACGAATACAGTTTGTTTCTTTCAATGAATGAGTTAAGCTTGAGGCATTGAATGAAGAGTGAAGCTCTGCTCATTTAATTAACACGGACAGCTTGTTTCCTTCGATTAATGAATAAAGGTTGGTTCATTTAATGAACGATTGAATTTAGAATCAACAAACGAATGAATACATTTACTTTCTTTCAATGAAGCTCTAATCATTGAATCATCTGGTGCAGTTGATTCAGATGAGTAAAGGTTGAGGTATTGAATGAATGAGAAACTGTGTTGTAATTGAATTATTTCGTGCAGTTTATTTAATTGAATCAATGTATAACGTTTGTTTCATTGAATGAATGAATACAGTTTGTTCGGTTGAAGGAATGTGTTAAGCTTGAGACATTAAATGAATGAGAGAAGCTTTACTGCACTTGCACTTTGTTGCATTGCATCAATTCATAACGTTTGATTTTTTGAATGAATGAAAACAGTTTGCTTAATTGAATGAATGCGTTAAGCACGAGACATTGAATGAATGAGAAAAGCTCTAATCATTGAATCATCAGGAGCAGTTGTTTCATTGAATCAATGAATAATGTTGGTTTCATTGAATGAATGATTGAAGATTCTTTCAACCAATGAACATGTTGTTTCTTTAAATGAATGTGTTTGGCTTAGGGCATTGAATGAAAGTTTTGAGCTCTGCTCATTGAATTATCAGGAGCATCTTGTTTCATTGGATCAATGAAGAACGTTTGGTTCTTTGAATGAACAATTGAATTTAGAATCTACGAACGAATGAATACATTTCCTTTCTTTCAATGAATGAGTAAAGTTTAAGATATTGAATGAATGAGAAACTCTCTTCTAATTGAATTAATTCGTGCAGTTTGTTTAATTGAATCAATGTATAACGTTTAATTCATACAGTTTGTTTCTTTCAAGGAATGTATTAACCTCGAGACATTGAATGAGAGAGTGAAGCTCTGCTCATTGAATTAACACGAACAGCTTGAATGGGAAAATCCGTTCTAATTGAGTTAATTTGTCCAGTTTGTTTCATTGAATCAATGAATAACGTCCGAATCATTAAGAGAATGATTCAAGTTTCTTTCAACGACTGAACGCATTCAGATTTTTTCCCTGATTGAATGAGTTAAGCTTGAGACATGGAATGAATGAGAGAAGCTCAACCTATTGATTCAATGAATAACGTTTGTTTCATTGAATGAATACAGTTTGTTTCTTTCAATGAATGTATTAACCTCGAGACATTGAGTGAGTGAAGCTCTGCTCATTGAATTAACACGTATATTGGATCAATGAATAAGGTTTGGTTCATTTAATGAACGATTGAACTTAGAATCGACTAACGCATGAATACATTTACTTTCTTTCAATGAATGAGTAAAGGTTGAGGCATTGAATGAATGAATACAGTTTGTTCGGTTGAAGGAATGTATTAAGCTTGAGACATTAAATGAATGAGAGAAGCTCTACTGCACTTGCAGTTTGTTGCATTGCATCAATTTATAACGTTTGATTTTTTCAATGAATGAAAACAGTTTGATTAATTGAATGAATGCGTTTAGCACGAGACATTGAATGAATGAGAAAAACTCTAATGCACTTGCAGATCGTTTCATTACATCAATTTATAACGGTTGATTTACTGAATGAATTAAAACAGTTTGTTTGGTTGAATGAATGCGTTAAGCTCGAGACATTGAATGAATGAGAGAAGCTCTAATCATTGAATCATATGGTGCAGTTTGTTTAATTGAATCAATGATGAACGACTGATACATTGAATGAATGATTGAAGTTTCTTTCAGCGAATGAACGAATACAGTTTGTTTCTTTCAATGAATGAGTTAAGCTTGAGGCATTGAATGAATGAGAGAAGCTCCAATCATTGAAACAATGAATATCGTTTGTTTCATTGAATGAATGAATACAGTTTGTTTCTTTCAATGAATCTATTAACCTCGAGACATTGAATGAAGAGTGAAGCTCTGCTCATTGAATTAACACGAACAGCTTCTTTCATTGGATCAATGAATAAAGGTTGGTTCATTTAATGAACGATTGAATTTAGAATCAACAAACGAATGAATACAATTACTATCTTTCAATGAATGAGTAAAGGTTGAGGTATTGAATGAATGAGAAACTGTTGTAATTGAATTAATTCGTGCAGTTTATTTAATTGAATCAATGTATAACGTTTGTTTCATTGAATGAATGAATACAGTTTGTTCGGTTGAAGGAATGTATTAAGCTTGAGACATTAAATGAATGAGAGAAGCTTTACTGCACTTGCAGTTTGTTGCATTGCATCAGTTTATAACGTTTGATTTTCTGAATGAATAAAAACAGTTTGTTTGGTTGAATGAATGTGTTAAGCTCGAGACATTGAATGAATAAGAGAAGCTCTGATCATTGAATCATCTGGTGCAGTTTATTTCATTGAATCAGTGAATAACGACTGATACATTGAATGAATGATTGAAGATTCTTTCAACCAATGAACATGTTGTTTCTTTAAATGAATGTGTTTGGCTTAGGGCATTGAATGAAAGTTTTGAGCTCTGCTCATTGAATTATCAGGAGCATCTTGTTTCATTGGATCAATGAAGAACGTTTGGTTCATTGAATGAACGATTGAATTTAGAATCTATGAACGAATGAACACATTTCCTTTCTTTCAATGAATGAGTAAAGGTTAAGATATTGAATGAATGAGAAACTCTCTTCTAATTGAATTAATTCGTGCAGTTTGCTCATTTGAATCAATGTATAACGTTTAATGAATACAGTTTGTTTCTTTCAAGGAATGTATTAACCTCAAGACATTGAATGAGAGAGTGAAGCTCTGCTCATTGAATTAACACGAACAGCTTGAATGGGAAAATCCGTTCTAATTGAGTTAATTTGTCCAGTTTGTTTCATTGAATCAATGAATAACGTCCGAATCATTGAAAGAATGATTCAAGTTTCTTTCAACGACTGAACGCATTCAGATTTTTTCCTTCATTGAATGAGTTAAGCTTGAGACATGGAATGAATGAGAGAAGCTCAACCTATTGATTCAATGAATAACGTTTGTTTCATTGAATGAATACAGTTTGTTTCTTTCAATGAATGTATTAACCTCGAGACATTGAATGAGTGAAGCTCTGCTCATTGAATTAACACGTATATTGGATCAATGAATAAGGTTTGGTTCATTTAATGAACGATTGAACTTAGAATCGACTAACGCATGAATACATTTACTTTCTTTGAAAGGTTGAGGCATTGAATGAATGAATACAGTTTGTTCGGTTGAAGGAATGTAATAAGCTTGAGACATTAAATGAATGAGAGAAGCTTTACTGCACTTGCAGTTTGTTTCATTACATCAATTTATAACGGTTGATTTACTGAATGAATAAAAACAGTTTGTTTGGTTGAATGAATGCGTTAAGCTCGAGACATTGAATGAATAAGAGAAGCTCTCATCATTGAATCATCTGGTGCAGTTTGTTTCATTGAATCAGTGAATAACGACTGATACTTTGAATGAATGATTGAAGTTTCTTTCAGCGAATGAACGAATACAGTTAGTTTCTTTCAATGAATGAGTTAAGCTTGGGCATTGAATGAATGAATACAGTTTGTTCGGGTGAAGGAATGTATTAAGCTTGAGACATTAAATGAATGGGAGAAGCTCTACTGCACTTGCAGTTTGTTTCATTACATCAATTTATAACGGTTGATTTACTGAATGAATAAAAACAGTTTGTTTGGTTGAATGAATGCGTTAAGCTCGAGACATTGAATGAATGAGAGAAGCTCTAATCATTGAATCATCTGGTGAAGTTTGTTTCATTGAATCAATAAATAACGTCTGATACATTGAATGAATGATTGAAGTTTCTTTCAGGGAATGAACGAATACAGTTTGTTTCTTTCAATGAATGAGTTAAGCTTGAGGCATTGAATGAAGAGTGAAGCTCTGCTCATTGAATTAACACGAACAGCTTGTTTCCTTGGATCAATGAATAAAGGTTGGTTCATTTAATGAACGATTGAATTTAGAATCAACAAACGAATGAACACATTAACTTTCTTTCAATGAATGAGTAAAGGTTGAGATATTGAATAAATGAGAAACTGTGTTGTAATTGAATTATTTCGTGCAGTTTATTTAATTGAATCAATGTATAACGTTTGTTTCATTGAATGAATGAATACAGTTTGTTCGGTTGAAGGAATGTATTAAGCTTGAGGCATTAAATGAATGAGAGAAGCTTTACTGCACTTGCAGTTTGTTTCATTACATCAATTTATAACGGTTGATTTTCTGAATGAATAAAAACAGTTTGTTTGGTTGAATGAATGCGTTAAGCTCGAGACATTGAATGAATAAGAGAAGCTCTAATCATTGAATCATCTGGTGCAGTTTGTTTCATTGAATCAGTGAATAACGACTGATACTTTGAATGAATGATTGAGGTTTCTTTCAGCGAATGAACGAATACAGTTTGTTTCTTTCAATGAATGAGTTAAACTTGAGGCATTGAATGAATGAATACAGTTTGTTCGGGTGAAGGAATGTATTAAGCTTGAGACATTAAATGAATGGGAGAAGCTCTACTGCACTTGCAGTTTGTTTCATTACATCAATTTATAACGGTTGATTTACTGAATGAATAAAAACAGTTTGTTTGGTTGAATGAATGCGTTAAGCTCGAGACATTGAATGAATGAGAGAAGCTCTAATCATTGAATCATCTGGTGCAGTTTGTTTCATTGAATCAATAAATAACGTCTGATACATTGAATGAATGATTGAAGTTTCTTTCAGGGAATGAACGAATACAGTTTGTTTCTTTCAATGAATGAGTTAAGCTTGAGGCATTGAATGAAGAGTGAAGCTCTGCTCATTTAATTAACACGGACAGCTTGTTTCCTTGGATTAATGAATAAAGGTTGGTTCATTTAATGAACGATTGAATTTAGAATCAACAAACGAATGAATACATTTACTTTCTTTCAATGAATGAGTAAACGTTGAGGTATTGAATGAATGAGAAACTGTGTTGTAATTGAATTAATTCGTGCAGTTTATTTAATTGAATCAATGTATAACGTTTGTTTCATTGAATGAATGAATACAGTTTGTTCGGTTGAAGGAATGTATTAAGCTTGAGACATTAAATGAATGAGAGAAGCTTTACTGCACTTGCACTTTGTTGCATTGCATCAATTCATAACGTTTGATTTTTTGAATGAATGAAAACAGTTTGCTTAATTGAATGAATGCGTTAAGCACGATACATTGAATGAATGAGAAAAGCTCTAATCATTGAATCATCAGGAGCAGTTGTTTCATTGAATCAATGAATAATGTTGGTTTCATTGAATGAATGATTGAAGATTCTTTCAACCAATGAACATGTTGTTTCTTTAAATGAATGTGTTTGGCTTAGGGCATTGAATGAAAGTTTTGAGCTCTGCTCATTGAATTATCAGGAGCATCTTGTTTCATTGGATCAATGAAGAACGTTTGGTTCTTTGAATGAACAATTGAATTTAGAATCTACGAACGAATGAATACATTTCCTTTCTTTCAATGAATGAGTAAAGTTTAAGATATTGAATGAATGAGAAACTCTCTTCTAATTGAATTAATTCGTGCAGTTTGTTTAATTGAATCAATGTATAACGTTTAATTCATACAGTTTGTTTCTTTCAAGGAATGTATTAACCTCGAGACATTGAATGAGAGAGTGAAGCTCTGCTCATTGAATTAACACGAACAGCTTGAATGGGAAAATCCGTTCTAATTGAGTTAATTTGTCCAGTTTGTTTCATTGAATCAATGAATAACGTCCGAATCATTAAGAGAATGATTCAAGTTTCTTTCAACGACTGAACGCATTCAGATTTTTTCCTTCATTGAATGAGTTAAGCTTGAGACATGGAATGAATGAGAGAAGCTCAACCTATTGATTCAATGAATAACGTTTGTTTCATTGAATGAATACAGTTTGTTTCTTTCAATGAATGTATTAACCTCGAGACATTGAGTGAGTGAAGCTCTGCTCATTGAATTAACACGTATATTGGATCAATGAATAAGGTTTGGTTCATTTAATGAACGATTGAACTTAGAATCGACTAACGCATGAATACATTTACTTTCTTTCAATGAATGAGTAAAGGTTGAGGCATTGAATGAATGAATACAGTTTGTTCGGTTGAAGGAATGTATTAAGCTTGAGACATTAAATGAATGAGAGAAGCTCTACTGCACTTGCAGTTTGTTGCATTGCATCAATTTATAACGTTTGATTTTTTCAATGAATGAAAACAGTTTGATTAATTGAATGAATGCGTTTAGCACGAGACATTGAATGAATGAGAAAAGCTCTAATGCACTTGCAGATCGTTTCATTACATCAATTTATAACGGTTGATTTACTGAATGAATTAAAACAGTTTGTTTGGTTGAATGAATGCGTTAAGCTCGAGACATTGAATGAATGAGAGAAGCTCTAATCATTGAATCATATGGTGCAGTTTGTTTAATTGAATCAATGATGAACGACTGATACATTGAATGAATGATTGAAGTTTCTTTCAGCGAATGAACGAATACAGTTTGTTTCTTTCAATGAATGAGTTAAGCTTGAGGCATTGAATGAATGAGAGAAGCTCCAATCATTGAAACAATGAATATCGTTTGTTTCATTGAATGAATGAATACAGTTTGTTTCTTTCAATGAATCTATTAACCTCGAGACATTGAATGAAGAGTGAAGCTCTGCTCATTGAATTAACACGAACAGCTTGTTTCATTGGATCAATGAATAAAGGTTGGTTCATTTAATGAACGATTGAATTTAGAATCAACAAACGAATGAATACATTTACTTTCTTTCAATGAAGCTCTAATCATTGAATCATCTGGTGCAGTTGATTCAGATGAGTAAAGGTTGAGGTATTGAATGAATGAGAAACTGTGTTGTAATTGAATTATTTCGTGCAGTTTATTTAATTGAATCAATGTATAACGTTTGTTTCATTGAATGAATGAATACAGTTTGTTCGGTTGAAGGAATGTGTTAAGCTTGAGACATTAAATGAATGAGAGAAGCTTTACTGCACTTGCACTTTGTTGCATTGCATCAATTCATAACGTTTGATTTTTTGAATGAATGAAAACAGTTTGCTTAATTGAATGAATGCGTTAAGCACGAGACATTGAATGAATGAGAAAAGCTCTAATCATTGAATCATCAGGAGCAGTTGTTTCATTGAATCAATGAATAATGTTGGTTTCATTGAATGAATGATTGAAGATTCTTTCAACCAATGAACATGTTGTTTCTTTAAATGAATGTGTTTGGCTTAGGGCATTGAATCAAAGTTTTGAGCTCTGCTCATTGAATTATCAGGAGCATCTTGTTTCATTGGATCAATGAAGAACGTTTGGTTCTTTGAATGAACAATTGAATTTAGAATCTACGAACGAATGAATACATTTCCTTTCTTTCAATGAATGAGTAAAGTTTAAGATATTGAATGAATGAGAAACTCTCTTCTAATTGAATTAATTCGTGCAGTTTGTTTAATTGAATCAATGTATAACGTTTAATTCATACAGTTTGTTTCTTTCAAGGAATGTATTAACCTCGAGACATTGAATGAGAGAGTGAAGCTCTGCTCATTGAATTAACACGAACAGCTTGAATGGGAAAATCCGTTCTAATTGAGTTAATTTGTCCAGTTTGTTTCATTGAATCAATGAATAACGTCCGAATCATTAAGAGAATGATTCAAGTTTCTTTCAACGACTGAACGCATTCAGATTTTTTCCCTGATTGAATGAGTTAAGCTTGAGACATGGAATGAATGAGAGAAGCTCAACCTATTGATTCAATGAATAACGTTTGTTTCATTGAATGAATACAGTTTGTTTCTTTCAATGAATGTATTAACCTCGAGACATTGAGTGAGTGAAGCTCTGCTCATTGAATTAACACGTATATTGGATCAATGAATAAGGTTTGGTTCATTTAATGAACGATTGAACTTAGAATCGACTAACGCATGAATACATTTACTTTCTTTCAATGAATGAGTAAAGGTTGAGGCATTGAATGAATGAATACAGTTTGTTCGGTTGAAGGAATGTATTAAGCTTGAGACATTAAATGAATGAGAGAAGCTCTACTGCACTTGCAGTTTGTTGCATTGCATCAATTTATAACGTTTGATTTTTTCAATGAATGAAAACAGTTTGATTAATTGAATGAATGCGTTTAGCACGAGACATTGAATGAATGAGAAAAGCTCTAATGCACTTGCAGATCGTTTCATTACATCAATGTATAACGGTTGATTTACTGAATGAATTAAAACAGTTTGTTTGGTTGAATGAATGCGTTAAGCTCGAGACATTGAATGAATGAGAGAAGCTCTAATCATTGAATCATATGGTGCAGTTTGTTTAATTGAATCAATGATGAACGACTGATACATTGAATGAATGATTGAAGTTTCTTTCAGCGAATGAACGAATACAGTTTGTTTCTTTCAATGAATGAGTTAAGCTTGAGGCATTGAATGAATGAGAGAAGCTCCAATCATTGAAACAATGAATATCGTTTGTTTCATTGAATGAATGAATACAGTTTGTTTCTTTCAATGAATCTATTAACCTCGAGACATTGAATGAAGAGTGAAGCTCTGCTCATTGAATTAACACGAACAGCTTGTTTCATTGGATCAATGAATAAAGGTTGGTTCATTTAATGAACGATTGAATTTAGAATCAACAAACGAATGAATACATTTACTTTCTTTCAATGAAGCTCTAATCATTGAATCATCTGGTGCAGTTGATTCAGATGAGTAAAGGTTGAGGTATTGAATGAATGAGAAACTGTGTTGTAATTGAATTATTTCGTGCAGTTTATTTAATTGAATCAATGTATAACGTTTGTTTCATTGAATGAATGAATACAGTTTGTTCGGTTGAAGGAATGTGTTAAGCTTGAGACATTAAATGAATGAGAGAAGCTTTACTGCACTTGCACTTTGTTGCATTGCATCAATTCATAACGTTTGATTTTTTGAATGAATGAAAACAGTTTGCTTAATTGAATGAATGCGTTAAGCACGAGACATTGAATGAATGAGAAAAGCTCTAATCATTGAATCATCAGGAGCAGTTGTTTCATTGAATCAATGAATAATGTTGGTTTCATTGAATGAATGATTGAAGATTCTTTCAACCAATGAACATGTTGTTTCTTTAAATGAATGTGTTTGGCTTAGGGCATTGAATGAAAGTTTTGAGCTCTGCTCATTGAATTATCAGGAGCATCTTGTTTCATTGGATCAATGAAGAACGTTTGGTTCTTTGAATGAACAATTGAATTTAGAATCTACGAACGAATGAATACATTTCCTTTCTTTCAATGAATGAGTAAAGTTTAAGATATTGAATGAATGAGAAACTCTCTTCTAATTGAATTAATTCGTGCAGTTTGTTTAATTGAATCAATGTATAACGTTTAATTCATACAGTTTGTTTCTTTCAAGGAATGTATTAACCTCGAGACATTGAATGAGAGAGTGAAGCTCTGCTCATTGAATTAACACGAACAGCTTGAATGGGAAAATCCGTTCTAATTGAGTTAATTTGTCCAGTTTGTTTCATTGAATCAATGAATAACGTCCGAATCATTAAGAGAATGATTCAAGTTTCTTTCAACGACTGAACGCATTCAGATTTTTTCCCTGATTGAATGAGTTAAGCTTGAGACATGGAATGAATGAGAGAAGCTCAACCTATTGATTCAATGAATAACGTTTGTTTCATTGAATGAATACAGTTTGTTTCTTTCAATGAATGTATTAACCTCGAGACATTGAGTGAGTGAAGCTCTGCTCATTGAATTAACACGTATATTGGATCAATGAATAAGGTTTGGTTCATTTAATGAACGATTGAACTTAGAATCGACTAACGCATGAATACATTTACTTTCTTTCAATGAATGAGTAAAGGTTGAGGCATTGAATGAATGAATACAGTTTGTTCGGTTGAAGGAATGTATTAAGCTTGAGACATTAAATGAATGAGAGAAGCTCTACTGCACTTGCAGTTTGTTGCATTGCATCAATTTATAACGTTTGATTTTTTCAATGAATGAAAACAGTTTGATTAATTGAATGAATGCGTTTAGCACGAGACATTGAATGAATGAGAAAAGCTCTAATGCACTTGCAGATCGTTTCATTACATCAATTTATAACGGTTGATTTACTGAATGAATTAAAACAGTTTGTTTGGTTGAATGAATGCGTTAAGCTCGAGACATTGAATGAATGAGAGAAGCTCTAATCATTGAATCATATGGTGCAGTTTGTTTAATTGAATCAATGATGAACGACTGATACATTGAATGAATGATTGAAGTTTCTTTCAGCGAATGAACGAATACAGTTTGTTTCTTTCAATGAATGAGTTAAGCTTGAGGCATTGAATGAATGAGAGAAGCTCCAATCATTGAAACAATGAATATCGTTTGTTTCATTGAATGAATGAATACAGTTTGTTTCTTTCAATGAATCTATTAACCTCGAGACATTGAATGAAGAGTGAAGCTCTGCTCATTGAATTAACACGAACAGCTTCTTTCATTGGATCAATGAATAAAGGTTGGTTCATTTAATGAACGATTGAATTTAGAATCAACAAACGAATGAATACAATTACTATCTTTCAATGAATGAGTAAAGGTTGAGGTATTGAATGAATGAGAAACTGTTGTAATTGAATTAATTCGTGCAGTTTATTTAATTGAATCAATGTATAACGTTTGTTTCATTGAATGAATGAATACAGTTTGTTCGGTTGAAGGAATGTATTAAGCTTGAGACATTAAATGAATGAGAGAAGCTTTACTGCACTTGCAGTTTGTTGCATTGCATCAGTTTATAACGTTTGATTTTCTGAATGAATAAAAACAGTTTGTTTGGTTGAATGAATGTGTTAAGCACGATACATTGAATGAATAAGAGAAGCTCTGATCATTGAATCATCTGGTGCAGTTTATTTCATTGAATCAGTGAATAACGACTGATACATTGAATGAATGATTGAAGATTCTTTCAACCAATGAACATGTTGTTTCTTTAAATGAATGTGTTTGGCTTAGGGCATTGAATGAAAGTTTTGAGCTCTGCTCATTGAATTATCAGGAGCATCTTGTTTCATTGGATCAATGAAGAACGTTTGGTTCATTGAATGAACGATTGAATTTAGAATCTATGAACGAATGAACACATTTCCTTTCTTTCAATGAATGAGTAAAGGTTAAGATATTGAATGAATGAGAAACTCTCTTCTAATTGAATTAATTCGTGCAGTTTGCTTATTTGAATCAATGTATAACGTTTAATGAATACAGTTTGTTTCTTTCAAGGAATGTATTAACCTCGAGACATTGAATGAGAGAGTGAAGCTCTGCTCATTGAATTAACACGAACAGCTTGAATGGGAAAATCCGTTCTAATTGAGTTAATTTGTCCAGTTTGTTTCATTGAATCAATGAATAACGTCCGAATCATTGAAAGAATGATTCAAGTTTCTTTCAACGACTGAACGCATTCAGATTTTTTCCTTCATTGAATGAGTTAAGCTTGAGACATGGAATGAATGAGAGAAGCTCAACCTATTGATTCAATGAATAACGTTTGTTTCATTGAATGAATACAGTTTGTTTCTTTCAATGAATGTATTAACCTCGAGACATTGAATGAGTGAAGCTCTGCTCATTGAATTAACACGTATATTGGATCAATGAATAAGGTTTGGTTCATTTAATGAACGATTGAACTTAGAATCGACTAACGCATGAATACATTTACTTTCTTTGAAAGGTTGAGGCATTGAATGAATGAATACAGTTTGTTCGGTTGAAGGAATGTAATAAGCTTGAGACATTAAATGAATGAGAGAAGCTTTACTGCACTTGCAGTTTGTTTCATTACATCAATTTATAACGGTTGATTTACTGAATGAATAAAAACAGTTTGTTTGGTTGAATGAATGCGTTAAGCTCGAGACATTGAATGAATAAGAGAAGCTCTAATCATTGAATCATCTGGTGCAGTTTGTTTCATTGAATCAGTGAATAACGACTGATACTTTGAATGAATGATTGAAGTTTCTTTCAGCGAATGAACGAATACAGTTAGTTTCTTTCAATGAATGAGTTAAGCTTGGGCATTGAATGAATGAATACAGTTTGTTCGGGTGAAGGAATGTATTAAGCTTGAGACATTAAATGAATGGGAGAAGCTCTACTGCACTTGCAGTTTGTTTCATTACATCAATTTATAACGGTCGATTTACTGAATGAATAAAAACAGTTTGTTTGGTTGAATGAATGCGTTAAGCTCGAGACATTGAATGAATGAGAGAAGCTCTAATCATTGAATCATCTGGTGAAGTTTGTTTCATTGAATCAATAAATAACGTCTGATACATTGAATGAATGATTGAAGTTTCTTTCAGGGAATGAACGAATACAGTTTGTTTCTTTCAATGAATGAGTTAAGCTTGAGGCATTGAATGAAGAGTGAAGCTCTGCTCATTGAATTAACACGAACAGCTTGTTTCCTTGGATCAATGAATAAAGGTTGGTTCATTTAATGAACGATTGAATTTAGAATCAACAAACGAATGAACACATTAACTTTCTTTCAATGAATGAGTAAAGGTTGAGGTATTGAATAAATGAGAAACTGTGTTGTAATTGAATTATTTCGTGCAGTTTATTTAATTGAATCAATGTATAACGTTTGTTTCATTGAATGAATGAATACAGTTTGTTCGGTTGAAGGAATGTATTAAGCTTGAGGCATTAAATGAATGAGAGAAGCTTTACTGCACTTGCAGTTTGTTTCATTACATCAATTTATAACGGTTGATTTTCTGAATGAATAAAAACAGTTTGTTTGGTTGAATGAATGCGTTAAGCTCGAGACATTGAATGAATAAGAGAAGCTCTAATCATTGAATCATCTGGTGCAGTTTGTTTCATTGAATCAGTGAATAACGACTGATACTTTGAATGAATGATTGAGGTTTCTTTCAGCGAATGAACGAATACAGTTTGTTTCTTTCAATGAATGAGTTAAACTTGAGGCATTGAATGAATGAATACAGTTTGTTCGGGTGAAGGAATGTATTAAGCTTGAGACATTAAATGAATGGGAGAAGCTCTACTGCACTTGCAGTTTGTTTCATTACATCAATTTATAACGGTTGATTTACTGAATGAATAAAAACAGTTTGTTTGGTTGAATGAATGCATTAAGCTCGAGACATTGAATGAATGAGAGAAGCTCTAATCATTGAATCATCTGGTGCAGTTTGTTTCATTGAATCAATAAATAACGTCTGATACATTGAATGAATGATTGAAGTTTCTTTCAGGGAATGAACGAATACAGTTTGTTTCTTTCAATGAATGAGTTAAGCTTGAGGCATTGAATGAAGAGTGAAGCTCTGCTCATTTAATTAACACGGACAGCTTGTTTCCTTGGATTAATGAATAAAGGTTGGTTCATTTAATGAACGATTGAATTTAGAATCAACAAACGAATGAATACATTTACTTTCTTTCAATGAATGAGTAAACGTTGAGGTATTGAATGAATGAGAAACTGTGTTGTAATTGAATTAATTCGTGCAGTTTATTTAATTGAATCAATGTATAACGTTTGTTTCATTGAATGAATGAATACAGTTTGTTCGGTTGAAGGAATGTATTAAGCTTGAGACATTAAATGAATGAGAGAAGCTTTACTGCACTTGCACTTTGTTGCATTGCATCAATTCATAACGTTTGATTTTTTGAATGAATGAAAACAGTTTGCTTAATTGAATGAATGCGTTAAGCACGATACATTGAATGAATGAGAAAAGCTCTAATCATTGAATCATCAGGAGCAGTTGTTTCATTGAATCAATGAATAATGTTGGTTTCATTGAATGAATGATTGAAGATTCTTTCAACCAATGAACATGTTGTTTCTTTAAATGAATGTGTTTGGCTTAGGGCATTGAATGAAAGTTTTGAGCTCTGCTCATTGAATTATCAGGAGCATCTTGTTTCATTGGATCAATGAAGAACGTTTGGTTCTTTGAATGAACAATTGAATTTAGAATCTACGAACGAATGAATACATTTCCTTTCTTTCAATGAATGAGTAAAGTTTAAGATATTGAATGAATGAGAAACTCTCTTCTAATTGAATTAATTCGTGCAGTTTGTTTAATTGAATCAATGTATAACGTTTAATTCATACAGTTTGTTTCTTTCAAGGAATGTATTAACCTCGAGACATTGAATGAGAGAGTGAAGCTCTGCTCATTGAATTAACACGAACAGCTTGAATGGGAAAATCCGTTCTAATTGAGTTAATTTGTCCAGTTTGTTTCATTGAATCAATGAATAACGTCCGAATCATTAAGAGAATGATTCAAGTTTCTTTCAACGACTGAACGCATTCAGATTTTTTCCTTCATTGAATGAGTTAAGCTTGAGACATGGAATGAATGAGAGAAGCTCAACCTATTGATTCAATGAATAACGTTTGTTTCATTGAATGAATACAGTTTGTTTCTTTCAATGAATGTATTAACCTCGAGACATTGAGTGAGTGAAGCTCTGCTCATTGAATTAACACGTATATTGGATCAATGAATAAGGTTTGGTTCATTTAATGAACGATTGAACTTAGAATCGACTAACGCATGAATACATTTACTTTCTTTCAATGAATGAGTAAAGGTTGAGGCATTGAATGAATGAATACAGTTTGTTCGGTTGAAGGAATGTATTAAGCTTGAGACATTAAATGAATGAGAGAAGCTCTACTGCACTTGCAGTTTGTTGCATTGCATCAATTTATAACGTTTGATTTTTTCAATGAATGAAAACAGTTTGATTAATTGAATGAATGCGTTTAGCACGAGACATTGAATGAATGAGAAAAGCTCTAATGCACTTGCAGATCGTTTCATTACATCAATTTATAACGGTTGATTTACTGAATGAATTAAAACAGTTTGTTTGGTTGAATGAATGCGTTAAGCTCGAGACATTGAATGAATGAGAGAAGCTCTAATCATTGAATCATATGGTGCAGTTTGTTTAATTGAATCAATGATGAACGATTGATACATTGAATGAATGATTGAAGTTTCTTTCAGCGAATGAACGAATACAGTTTGTTTCTTTCAATGAATGAGTTAAGCTTGAGGCATTGAATGAATGAGAGAAGCTCCAATCATTGAAACAATGAATATCGTTTGTTTCATTGAATGAATGAATACAGTTTGTTTCTTTCAATGAATCTATTAACCTCGAGACATTGAATGAAGAGTGAAGCTCTGCTCATTGAATTAACACGAACAGCTTCTTTCATTGGATCAATGAATAAAGGTTGGTTCATTTAATGAACGATTGAATTTAGAATCAACAAACGAATGAATACAATTACTATCTTTCAATGAATGAGTAAAGGTTGAGGTATTGAATGAATGAGAAACTGTTGTAATTGAATTAATTCGTGCAGTTTATTTAATTGAATCAATGTATAACGTTTGTTTCATTGAATGAATGAATACAGTTTGTTCGGTTGAAGGAATGTATTAAGCTTGAGACATTAAATGAATGAGAGAAGCTTTACTGCACTTGCAGTTTGTTGCATTGCATCAGTTTATAACGTTTGATTTTCTGAATGAATAAAAACAGTTTGTTTGGTTGAATGAATGTGTTAAGCTCGAGACATTGAATGAATAAGAGAAGCTCTGATCATTGAATCATCTGGTGCAGTTTATTTCATTGAATCAGTGAATAACGACTGATACATTGAATGAATGATTGAAGATTCTTTCAACCAATGAACATGTTGTTTCTTTAAATGAATGTGTTTGGCTTAGGGCATTGAATGAAAGTTTTGAGCTCTGCTCATTGAATTATCAGGAGCATCTTGTTTCATTGGATCAATGAAGAACGTTTGGTTCATTGAATGAACGATTGAATTTAGAATCTATGAACGAATGAACACATTTCCTTTCTTTCAATGAATGAGTAAAGGTTAAGATATTGAATGAATGAGAAACTCTCTTCTAATTGAATTAATTCGTGCAGTTTGCTCATTTGAATCAATGTATAACGTTTAATGAATACAGTTTGTTTCTTTCAAGGAATGTATTAACCTCGAGACATTGAATGAGAGAGTGAAGCTCTGCTCATTGAATTAACACGAACAGCTTGAATGGGAAAATCCGTTCTAATTGAGTTAATTTGTCCAGTTTGTTTCATTGAATCAATGAATAACGTCCGAATCATTGAAAGAATGATTCAAGTTTCTTTCAACGACTGAACGCATTCAGATTTTTTCCTTCATTGAATGAGTTAAGCTTGAGACATGGAATGAATGAGAGAAGCTCAACCTATTGATTCAATGAATAACGTTTGTTTCATTGAATGAATACAGTTTGTTTCTTTCAATGAATGTATTAACCTCGAGACATTGAATGAGTGAAGCTCTGCTCATTGAATTAACACGTATATTGGATCAATGAATAAGGTTTGGTTCATTTAATGAACGATTGAACTTAGAATCGACTAACGCATGAATACATTTACTTTCTTTGAAAGGTTGAGGCATTGAATGAATGAATACAGTTTGTTCGGTTGAAGGAATGTAATAAGCTTGAGACATTAAATGAATGAGAGAAGCTCTACTGCACTTGCAGTTTGTTTCATTACATCAATTTATAACGGTTGATTTACTGAATGAATAAAAACAGTTTGTTTGGTTGAATGAATGCGTTAAGCTCGAGACATTGAATGAATAAGAGAAGCTCTCATCATTGAATCATCTGGTGCAGTTTGTTTCATTGAATCAGTGAATAACGACTGATACTTTGAATGAATGATTGAAGTTTCTTTCAGCGAATGAACGAATACAGTTAGTTTCTTTCAATGAATGAGTTAAGCTTGGGCATTGAATGAATGAATACAGTTTGTTCGGGTGAAGGAATGTATTAAGCTTGAGACATTAAATGAATGGGAGAAGCTCTACTGCACTTGCAGTTTGTTTCATTACATCAATTTATAACGGTCGATTTACTGAATGAATAAAAACAGTTTGTTTGGTTGAATGAATGCGTTAAGCTCGAGACATTGAATGAATGAGAGAAGCTCTAATCATTGAATCATCTGGTGAAGTTTGTTTCATTGAATCAATAAATAACGTCTGATACATTGAATGAATGATTGAAGTTTCTTTCAGGGAATGAACGAATACAGTTTGTTTCTTTCAATGAATGAGTTAAGCTTGAGGCATTGAATGAAGAGTGAAGCTCTGCTCATTGAATTAACACGAACAGCTTGTTTCCTTGGATCAATGAATAAAGGTTGGTTCATTTAATGAATGATTGAATTTAGAATCAACAAACGAATGAACACATTAACTTTCTTTCAATGAATGAGTAAAGGTTGAGGTATTGAATAAATGAGAAACTGTGTTGTAATTGAATTATTTCGTGCAGTTTATTTAATTGAATCAATGTGTAATGTTTGTTTCATTGAATGAATAAATACAGTTTGTTCGGTTGAAGGAATGTATTAAGCTTGAGGCATTAAATGAATGAGAGAAGCTTTACTGCACTTGCAGTTTGTTTCATTACATCAATTTATAACGGTTGATTTTCTGAATGAATAAAAACAGTTTGTTTGGTTGAATGAATGCGTTAAGCTCGAGACATTGAATGAATAAGAGAAGCTCTAATCATTGAATCATCTGGTGCAGTTTGTTTCATTGAATCAGTGAATAACGACTGATACTTTGAATGAATGATTGAGGTTTCTTTCAGCGAATGAACGAATACAGTTTGTTTCTTTCAATGAATGAGTTAAACTTGAGGCATTGAATGAATGAATACAGTTTGTTCGGGTGAAGGAATGTATTAAGCTTGAGACATTAAATGAATGGGAGAAGCTCTACTGCACTTGCAGTTTGTTTCATTACATCAATTTATAACGGTTGATTTACTGAATGAATAAAAACAGTTTGTTTGGTTGAATGAATGCGTTAAGCTCGAGACATTGAATGAATGAGAGAAGCTCTAATCATTGAATCATCTGGTGCAGTTTGTTTCATTGAATCAATAAATAACGTCTGATACATTGAATGAATGATTGAAGTTTCTTTCAGGGAATGAACGAATACAGTTTGTTTCTTTCAATGAATGAGTTAAGCTTGAGGCATTGAATGAAGAGTGAAGCTCTGCTCATTTAATTAACACGGACAGCTTGTTTCCTTGGATTAATGAATAAAGGTTGGTTCATTTAATGAACGATTGAATTTAGAATCAACAAACGAATGAATACATTTACTTTCTTTCAATGAATGAGTAAACGTTGAGGTATTGAATGAATGAGAAACTGTGTTGTAATTGAATTAATTCGTGCAGTTTATTTAATTGAATCAATGTATAACGTTTGTTTCATTGAATGAATGAATACAGTTTGTTCGGTTGAAGGAATGTATTAAGCTTGAGACATTAAATGAATGAGAGAAGCTTTACTGCACTTGCACTTTGTTGCATTGCATCAATTCATAACGTTTGATTTTTTGAATGAATGAAAACAGTTTGCTTAATTGAATGAATGCGTTAAGCACGATACATTGAATGAATGAGAAAAGCTCTAATCATTGAATCATCAGGAGCAGTTGTTTCATTGAATCAATGAATAATGTTGGTTTCATTGAATGAATGATTGAAGATTCTTTCAACCAATGAACATGTTGTTTCTTTAAATGAATGTGTTTGGCTTAGGGCATTGAATGAAAGTTTTGAGCTCTGCTCATTGAATTATCAGGAGCATCTTGTTTCATTGGATCAATGAAGAACGTTTGGTTCTTTGAATGAACAATTGAATTTAGAATCTACGAACGAATGAATACATTTCCTTTCTTTCAATGAATGAGTAAAGTTTAAGATATTGAATGAATGAGAAACTCTCTTCTAATTGAATTAATTCGTGCAGTTTGTTTAATTGAATCAATGTATAACGTTTAATTCATACAGTTTGTTTCTTTCAAGGAATGTATTAACCTCGAGACATTGAATGAGAGAGTGAAGCTCTGCTCATTGAATTAACACGAACAGCTTGAATGGGAAAATCCGTTCTAATTGAGTTAATTTGTCCAGTTTGTTTCATTGAATCAATGAATAACGTCCGAATCATTAAGAGAATGATTCAAGTTTCTTTCAACGACTGAACGCATTCAGATTTTTTCCTTCATTGAATGAGTTAAGCTTGAGACATGGAATGAATGAGAGAAGCTCAACCTATTGATTCAATGAATAACGTTTGTTTCATTGAATGAATACAGTTTGTTTCTTTCAATGAATGTATTAACCTCGAGACATTGAGTGAGTGAAGCTCTGCTCATTGAATTAACACGTATATTGGATCAATGAATAAGGTTTGGTTCATTTAATGAACGATTGAACTTAGAATCGACTAACGCATGAATACATTTACTTTCTTTCAATGAATGAGTAAAGGTTGAGGCATTGAATGAATGAATACAGTTTGTTCGGTTGAAGGAATGTATTAAGCTTGAGACATTAAATGAATGAGAGAAGCTCTACTGCACTTGCAGTTTGTTGCATTGCATCAATTTATAACGTTTGATTTTTTCAATGAATGAAAACAGTTTGATTAATTGAATGAATGCGTTTAGCACGAGACATTGAATGAATGAGAAAAGCTCTAATGCACTTGCAGATCGTTTCATTACATCAATTTATAACGGTTGATTTACTGAATGAATTAAAACAGTTTGTTTGGTTGAATGAATGCGTTAAGCTCGAGACATTGAATGAATGAGAGAAGCTCTAATCATTGAATCATATGGTGCAGTTTGTTTAATTGAATCAATGATGAACGATTGATACATTGAATGAATGATTGAAGTTTCTTTCAGCGAATGAACGAATACAGTTTGTTTCTTTCAATGAATGAGTTAAGCTTGAGGCATTGAATGAATGAGAGAAGCTCCAATCATTGAAACAATGAATATCGTTTGTTTCATTGAATGAATGAATACAGTTTGTTTCTTTCAATGAATCTATTAACCTCGAGACATTGAATGAAGAGTGAAGCTCTGCTCATTGAATTAACACGAACAGCTTCTTTCATTGGATCAATGAATAAAGGTTGGTTCATTTAATGAACGATTGAATTTAGAATCAACAAACGAATGAATACAATTACTATCTTTCAATGAATGAGTAAAGGTTGAGGTATTGAATGAATGAGAAACTGTTGTAATTGAATTAATTCGTGCAGTTTATTTAATTGAATCAATGTATAACGTTTGTTTCATTGAATGAATGAATACAGTTTGTTCGGTTGAAGGAATGTATTAAGCTTGAGACATTAAATGAATGAGAGAAGCTTTACTGCACTTGCAGTTTGTTGCATTGCATCAGTTTATAACGTTTGATTTTCTGAATGAATAAAAACAGTTTGTTTGGTTGAATGAATGTGTTAAGCTCGAGACATTGAATGAATAAGAGAAGCTCTGATCATTGAATCATCTGGTGCAGTTTATTTCATTGAATCAGTGAATAACGACTGATACATTGAATGAATGATTGAAGATTCTTTCAACCAATGAACATGTTGTTTCTTTAAATGAATGTGTTTGGCTTAGGGCATTGAATGAAAGTTTTGAGCTCTGCTCATTGAATTATCAGGAGCATCTTGTTTCATTGGATCAATGAAGAACGTTTGGTTCATTGAATGAACGATTGAATTTAGAATCTATGAACGAATGAACACATTTCCTTTCTTTCAATGAATGAGTAAAGGTTAAGATATTGAATGAATGAGAAACTCTCTTCTAATTGAATTAATTCGTGCAGTTTGCTCATTTGAATCAATGTATAACGTTTAATGAATACAGTTTGTTTCTTTCAAGGAATGTATTAACCTCGAGACATTGAATGAGAGAGTGAAGCTCTGCTCATTGAATTAACACGAACAGCTTGAATGGGAAAATCCGTTCTAATTGAGTTAATTTGTCCAGTTTGTTTCATTGAATCAATGAATAACGTCCGAATCATTGAAAGAATGATTCAAGTTTCTTTCAACGACTGAACGCATTCAGATTTTTTCCTTCATTGAATGAGTTAAGCTTGAGACATGGAATGAATGAGAGAAGCTCAACCTATTGATTCAATGAATAACGTTTGTTTCATTGAATGAATACAGTTTGTTTCTTTCAATGAATGTATTAACCTCGAGACATTGAATGAGTGAAGCTCTGCTCATTGAATTAACACGTATATTGGATCAATGAATAAGGTTTGGTTCATTTAATGAACGATTGAACTTAGAATCGACTAACGCATGAATACATTTACTTTCTTTGAAAGGTTGAGGCATTGAATGAATGAATACAGTTTGTTCGGTTGAAGGAATGTAATAAGCTTGAGACATTAAATGAATGAGAGAAGCTCTACTGCACTTGCAGTTTGTTTCATTACATCAATTTATAACGGTTGATTTACTGAATGAATAAAAACAGTTTGTTTGGTTGAATGAATGCGTTAAGCTCGAGACATTGAATGAATAAGAGAAGCTCTCATCATTGAATCATCTGGTGCAGTTTGTTTCATTGAATCAGTGAATAACGACTGATACTTTGAATGAATGATTGAAGTTTCTTTCAGCGAATGAACGAATACAGTTAGTTTCTTTCAATGAATGAGTTAAGCTTGGGCATTGAATGAATGAATACAGTTTGTTCGGGTGAAGGAATGTATTAAGCTTGAGACATTAAATGAATGGGAGAAGCTCTACTGCACTTGCAGTTTGTTTCATTACATCAATTTATAACGGTCGATTTACTGAATGAATAAAAACAGTTTGTTTGGTTGAATGAATGCGTTAAGCTCGAGACATTGAATGAATGAGAGAAGCTCTAATCATTGAATCATCTGGTGAAGTTTGTTTCATTGAATCAATAAATAACGTCTGATACATTGAATGAATGATTGAAGTTTCTTTCAGGGAATGAACGAATACAGTTTGTTTCTTTCAATGAATGAGTTAAGCTTGAGGCATTGAATGAAGAGTGAAGCTCTGCTCATTGAATTAACACGAACAGCTTGTTTCCTTGGATCAATGAATAAAGGTTGGTTCATTTAATGAATGATTGAATTTAGAATCAACAAACGAATGAACACATTAACTTTCTTTCAATGAATGAGTAAAGGTTGAGGTATTGAATAAATGAGAAACTGTGTTGTAATTGAATTATTTCGTGCAGTTTATTTAATTGAATCAATGTGTAATGTTTGTTTCATTGAATGAATAAATACAGTTTGTTCGGTTGAAGGAATGTATTAAGCTTGAGGCATTAAATGAATGAGAGAAGCTTTACTGCACTTGCAGTTTGTTTCATTACATCAATTTATAACGGTTGATTTTCTGAATGAATAAAAACAGTTTGTTTGGTTGAATGAATGCGTTAAGCTCGAGACATTGAATGAATAAGAGAAGCTCTAATCATTGAATCATCTGGTGCAGTTTGTTTCATTGAATCAGTGAATAACGACTGATACTTTGAATGAATGATTGAGGTTTCTTTCAGCGAATGAACGAATACAGTTTGTTTCTTTCAATGAATGAGTTAAACTTGAGGCATTGAATGAATGAATACAGTTTGTTCGGGTGAAGGAATGTATTAAGCTTGAGACATTAAATGAATGGGAGAAGCTCTACTGCACTTGCAGTTTGTTTCATTACATCAATTTATAACGGTTGATTTACTGAATGAATAAAAACAGTTTGTTTGGTTGAATGAATGCGTTAAGCTCGAGACATTGAATGAATGAGAGAAGCTCTAATCATTGAATCATCTGGTGCAGTTTGTTTCATTGAATCAATAAATAACGTCTGATACATTGAATGAATGATTGAAGTTTCTTTCAGGGAATGAACGAATACAGTTTGTTTCTTTCAATGAATGAGTTAAGCTTGAGGCATTGAATGAAGAGTGAAGCTCTGCTCATTTAATTAACACGGACAGCTTGTTTCCTTGGATTAATGAATAAAGGTTGGTTCATTTAATGAACGATTGAATTTAGAATCAACAAACGAATGAATACATTTACTTTCTTTCAATGAATGAGTAAACGTTGAGGTATTGAATGAATGAGAAACTGTGTTGTAATTGAATTAATTCGTGCAGTTTATTTAATTGAATCAATGTATAACGTTTGTTTCATTGAATGAATGAATACAGTTTGTTCGGTTGAAGGAATGTATTAAGCTTGAGACATTAAATGAATGAGAGAAGCTTTACTGCACTTGCACTTTGTTGCATTGCATCAATTCATAACGTTTGATTTTTTGAATGAATGAAAACAGTTTGCTTAATTGAATGAATGCGTTAAGCACGATACATTGAATGAATGAGAAAAGCTCTAATCATTGAATCATCAGGAGCAGTTGTTTCATTGAATCAATGAATAATGTTGGTTTCATTGAATGAATGATTGAAGATTCTTTCAACCAATGAACATGTTGTTTCTTTAAATGAATGTGTTTGGCTTAGGGCATTGAATGAAAGTTTTGAGCTCTGCTCATTGAATTATCAGGAGCATCTTGTTTCATTGGATCAATGAAGAACGTTTGGTTCTTTGAATGAACAATTGAATTTAGAATCTACGAACGAATGAATACATTTCCTTTCTTTCAATGAATGAGTAAAGTTTAAGATATTGAATGAATGAGAAACTCTCTTCTAATTGAATTAATTCGTGCAGTTTGTTTAATTGAATCAATGTATAACGTTTAATTCATACAGTTTGTTTCTTTCAAGGAATGTATTAACCTCGAGACATTGAATGAGAGAGTGAAGCTCTGCTCATTGAATTAACACGAACAGCTTGAATGGGAAAATCCGTTCTAATTGAGTTAATTTGTCCAGTTTGTTTCATTGAATCAATGAATAACGTCCGAATCATTAAGAGAATGATTCAAGTTTCTTTCAACGACTGAACGCATTCAGATTTTTTCCTTCATTGAATGAGTTAAGCTTGAGACATGGAATGAATGAGAGAAGCTCAACCTATTGATTCAATGAATAACGTTTGTTTCATTGAATGAATACAGTTTGTTTCTTTCAATGAATGTATTAACCTCGAGACATTGAGTGAGTGAAGCTCTGCTCATTGAATTAACACGTATATTGGATCAATGAATAAGGTTTGGTTCATTTAATGAACGATTGAACTTAGAATCGACTAACGCATGAATACATTTACTTTCTTTCAATGAATGAGTAAAGGTTGAGGCATTGAATGAATGAATACAGTTTGTTCGGTTGAAGGAATGTATTAAGCTTGAGACATTAAATGAATGAGAGAAGCTCTACTGCACTTGCAGTTTGTTGCATTGCATCAATTTATAACGTTTGATTTTTTCAATGAATGAAAACAGTTTGATTAATTGAATGAATGCGTTTAGCACGAGACATTGAATGAATGAGAAAAGCTCTAATGCACTTGCAGATCGTTTCATTACATCAATTTATAACGGTTGATTTACTGAATGAATTAAAACAGTTTGTTTGGTTGAATGAATGCGTTAAGCTCGAGACATTGAATGAATGAGAGAAGCTCTAATCATTGAATCATATGGTGCAGTTTGTTTAATTGAATCAATGATGAACGACTGATACATTGAATGAATGATTGAAGTTTCTTTCAGCGAATGAACGAATACAGTTTGTTTCTTTCAATGAATGAGTTAAGCTTGAGGCATTGAATGAATGAGAGAAGCTCCAATCATTGAAACAATGAATATCGTTTGTTTCATTGAATGAATGAATACAGTTTGTTTCTTTCAATGAATCTATTAACCTCGAGACATTGAATGAAGAGTGAAGCTCTGCTCATTGAATTAACACGAACAGCTTCTTTCATTGGATCAATGAATAAAGGTTGGTTCATTTAATGAACGATTGAATTTAGAATCAACAAACGAATGAATACATTTACTATCTTTCAATGAATGAGTAAAGGTTGAGGTATTGAATGAATGAGAAACTGTTGTAATTGAATTAATTCGTGCAGTTTATTTAATTGAATCAATGTATAACGTTTGTTTCATTGAATGAATGAATACAGTTTGTTCGGTTGAAGGAATGTATTAAGCTTGAGACATTAAATGAATGAGAGAAGCTTTACTGCACTTGCAGTTTGTTGCATTGCATCAGTTTATAACGTTTGATTTTCTGAATGAATAAAAACAGTTTGTTTGGTTGAATGAATGTGTTAAGCTCGAGACATTGAATGAATAAGAGAAGCTCTGATCATTGAATCATCTGGTGCAGTTTATTTCATTGAATCAGTGAATAACGACTGATACATTGAATGAATGATTGAAGATTCTTTCAACCAATGAACATGTTGTTTCTTTAAATGAATGTGTTTGGCTTAGGGCATTGAATGAAAGTTTTGAGCTCTGCTCATTGAATTATCAGGAGCATCTTGTTTCATTGGATCAATGAAGAACGTTTGGTTCATTGAATGAACGATTGAATTTAGAATCTATGAACGAATGAACACATTTCCTTTCTTTCAATGAATGAGTAAAGGTTAAGATATTGAATGAATGAGAAACTCTCTTCTAATTGAATTAATTCGTGCAGTTTGCTCATTTGAATCAATGTATAACGTTTAATGAATACAGTTTGTTTCTTTCAAGGAATGTATTAACCTCGAGACATTGAATGAGAGAGTGAAGCTCTGCTCATTGAATTAACACGAACAGCTTGAATGGGAAAATCCGTTCTAATTGAGTTAATTTGTCCAGTTTGATTCATTGAATCAATGAATAACGTCCGAATCATTGAAAGAATGATTCAAGTTTCTTTCAACGACTGAACGCATTCAGATTTTTTCCTTCATTGAATGAGTTAAGCTTGAGACATGGAATGAATGAGAGAAGCTCAACCTATTGATTCAATGAATAACGTTTGTTTCATTGAATGAATACAGTTTGTTTCTTTCAATGAATGTATTAACCTCGAGACATTGAATGAGTGAAGCTCTGCTCATTGAATTAACACGTATATTGGATCAATGAATAAGGTTTGGTTCATTTAATGAACGATTGAACTTAGAATCGACTAACGCATGAATACATTTACTTTCTTTCAATGAATGAGTAAAGGTTGAGGCATTGAATGAATGAATACAGTTTGTTCGGTTGAAGGAATGTAATAAGCTTGAGACATTAAATGAATGAGAGAAGCTTTACAGCACTTGCAGTTTGTTGCATTGCATCAGTTTATAACGTTTGATTTTTTTGAATGAATGAAAACAGTGTGTTTCATTGAATGAATGCGTTGAGCTCGAGACATTGAATGAATGAGAAAAGCTCTAATCATTGAATCATCAGGAGCAGTTGTTTCATTGAATCAATGAATAATGTTGGTTTCATTGAATGAATGATTGAAGATTCTTTCAACCAATGAACATGTTGTTTCTTGAAATGAATGTGTTTGGCTTAGGGCATTGAATGAAAGTTTTGAGCTCTGCTCATTGAATTATCAGGAGCATCTTGTTTCATTGGATCAATGAAGAACGTTTGGTTCATTGAATGAACGATTGAATTTAGAATCTGCGAACGAATGAATACATTTCCTTTCTTTCAATGAATGAGTAAAGGTTAAGATATTGAATGAATGAGAAACTCTCTTCTAATTGAATTAATTCGTGCAGTTTGTTTAATTGAATCAATGTATAACGTTTAATGAATACAGTTTGTTTCTTTCAAGGAATGTATTAACCTCGAGACATTGAATGAGAGAGTGAAGCTCTGCTCATTGAATTAACACGAACAGCTTGAATGGGAAATTCCGTTCTAATTGAGTTAATTTGTCCAGTTTGTTTCATTGAATCAATGAATAACGTCCGAATCATTGAAAGAATGATTCAAGTTTCTTTCAACAACTGAACGCATTCAGATTTTTTCCTTCATTGAATGAGTTAAGCTTGAGACATGGAATGAATGAGAGAAGCTCAACCTATTGATTCAATGAATAACGTTTGTTTCATTGAATGAATACAGTTTGTTTCTTTCAATGAATGTATTAACCTCGAGACATTGAATGAGTGAAGCTCTGCTCATTGAATTAACACCTATATTGGATCAATGAATAAGGTTTGGTTCATTTAATGAACGATTGAACTTAGAATCGACTAACGCATGAATACATTTACTTTCTTTGAAAGGTTGAGGCATTGAATGAATGAATACAGTTTGTACGGTTGAAGGAATGTAATAAGCTTGAGACATTAAATGAATGAGAGAAGCTTTACTGCACTTGCAGTTTGTTTCATTACATCAATTTATAACGGTTGATTTACTGAATGAATAAAAACAGTTTGTTTGGTTGAATGAATGCGTTAAGCTCGAGACATTGAATGAATAAGAGAAGCTCTAATCATTGAATCATCTGGTGCAGTTTGTTTCATTGAATCAGTGAATAACGACTGATACTTTGAATGATTGATTGAAGTTTCTTTCAGCGAATGAACGAATACAGTTAGTTTCTTTCAATGAATGAGTTAAGCTTGGGCATTGAATGAATGAATACAGTTTGTTCGGGTGAAGGAATGTATTAAGCTTGAGACATTAAATGAATGGGAGAAGCTCTACTGCACTTGCAGTTTGTTTCATTACATCAATTTATAACGGTCGATTTACTGAATGAATAAAAACAGTTTGTTTGGTTGAATGAATGCGTTAAGCTCGAGACATTGAATGAATGAGTGAAGCTCTAATCATTGAATCATCTGGTGGAGTTTGTTTCATTGAATCAATAAATAACGTCTGGTACATTGAATGAATGATTGATGTTTCTTTCAGCGAATGAACGAATGAAGAGTGAAGCTCTGCTCATTGAATTAACACGAACAGCTTGTTTCCTTGGATCAATGAATAAAGGTTGGTTCATTTAATGAACGATTGAATTTAGAATCAACAAACGAATGAACACATTAACTTTCTTTCAATGAATGAGTAAAGGTTGAGGTATTGAATAAATGAGAAACTGTGTTGTAATTGAATTATTTCGTGCAGTTTATTTAATTGAATCAATGTATAACGTTTGTTTCATTGAATGAATGAATACAGTTTGTTCGGTTGAAGGAATGTATTAAGCTTGAGGCATTAAATGAATGAGAGAAGCTTTACTGCACTTGCAGTTTGTTTCATTAACACGAACAGCTTGAATGGGAAAATCAGTTCTAATTGAGTTAATTTGTGCAGTTTGTTTCATTGAATCAATGAATAACGTCCGAATCAATGAAAGATTGATCAAGTTTCTTTCAACGACTGAACGCATTCAGATTTTTTCCTTCATTGAATGAGTTAAGCTTGAGACATGGAATGAATGAGAGAAGCTCAACCTATTGATTCAATGAATAACGTTTGTTTCATTGAATGAATACAGTTTGTTTCTTTCAATGAATGAGTTAAGCTTGAGGCATTGAATGAATGAGAGAAGGTCAAATCATTGAAACAATGAATATCGTTTGTTTCATTGAATGAATGAATACAGTTTGTTTCTTTCAATGAATCTATTAACCTCGAGACATTGAATGAAGAGTGAAGCTCTGCTCATTGAATTAACACGAACAGCTTGTTTCATTGGATCAATGAATAAAGGTTGGTTCATTTAATGAACGATTGAATTTAGAATCAACAAACGAATGAATACATTTACTTTCTTTCAATGAATCAGTAAAGGTTGAGGTATGGAATGAATGAGAAACTGTGGTGTAATTGAATTAATTCGTGCAGTTTATTTAATTGAATCAATGTATAACGTTTGTTTCATTGAATGAATGAATACAGTTTGTTCGGTTGAAGGAATGTATTAAGCTTGAGACATTAAATGAATGAGAGAAGCTTTACTGCACTTGCAGTTTGTTGCATTGCATCAGTTTATAACGTTTGATTTTCTGAATGAATAAAAACAGTTTGTTTGGTTGAATGAATGTGTTAAGCTCGAGACATTGAATGAATAAGAGAAGCTCTGATCATTGAATCATCTGGTGCAGTTTATTTCATTGAATCAGTGAATAACGACTGATACATTGAATGAATGATTGAAGATTCTTTCAACCAATGAACATGTTGTTTCTTTAAATGAATGTGTTTGGCTTAGGGCATTGAATGAAAGTTTTGAGCTCTGCTCATTGAATTATCAGGAGCATCTTGTTTCATTGGATCAATGAAGAACGTTTGGTTCTTTGAATGAACAATTGAATTTAGAATCTACGAACGAATGAATACATTTCCTTTCTTTCAATGAATGAGTAAAGTTTAAGATATTGAATGAATGAGAAACTCTCTTCTAATTGAATTAATTCGTGCAGTTTATTTAATTGAATCAATGTATAACGTTTGTTTCATTGAATGAATGAATACAGTTTGTTCGGTTGAAGGAATGTATTAAGCTTAAGACATTAAATGAATGAGAGAAGCTTTACTGCACTTGCAGTTTGTTTCATTACATCAATTTATAACGGTTGATTTACTGAATGAATATAAACAGTTTGTTTGGTTGAATGAATGTGTTAAGCTCGAGACATTGAATGAATAAGAGAAGCTCTAATCATTGAATCATCTGGTGCAGTTTGTTTCATTGAATCAGTGAATAACGACTGATACATTGAATGAATGATTGAAGTTTCTTTCAGCGAATGAACGAATACAGTTTGTTTCTTTCAATGAATGAGTTAAGCTTGAGGCATTGAATGAATGAATAGTTTGTTCGGATGAAGGAATGTATTAAGCTTGAGACTTTAAATGAATGGGTGAAGCTCTACTGCACTTGCAGCTGTTGCATTCCATCAATTTATAATGTTTGATTTTTTGAATGAATGAACACAGTTTGTTCGGTTGAAGGAATGTATTAAGCTTGAGACATTAAATGAATGAGAGAAGCTTTACTGCACTTGCAGTTTGTTGCATTGCATCAATTTATAACGTTTGATTTTTTGAATGAATGAAAACAGTTTGTTTAATTAAATGAATGCGTTAAGCACGAGACATTGAAAGAATTAACACGAACAGCTTGAATGGGAAAATCCGTTCTAATTGAGTTAATTTGTGCAGTTTGTTTCATTGAATCAATGAATAACGTCCGAATCATTGAAAGAATGCTTCAAGTTTCTTTCAACGACTGAACGCATTCAGATTTTTTCCTTCATTGAATGAGTTAAGCTTGAGACATGGAATGAATGAGAGAAGCTCAACCTATTGATTCAATGAATAACGTTTGTTTCATTGAATGAATACAGTTTGTTTCTTTCAATGAATGTATTAACCTCGAGACATTGAATGAGTGAAGCTCTGCTCATTGAATTAACACGTATATTGGATCAATGAATAAGGTTTGGTTCATTTAATGAACGATTGAACTTAGAATCGACTAACGCATGAATACATTTACTTTCTTTCAATGAATGAGTGAAGGTTGAGGCATTGAATGAATGAATAGTTTGTTCGGATGAAGGAATGTATTAAGCTTGAAACATTAAATGAATGGGTGAAGCTCTACTGCACTTGCAGTTTGTTGCATTGCATCAATTTATAACGTTTGATTTTTTCAATGAATGAAAACAGTTTGTTTAATTGAATGAATCCGTTAAGCACGAGACATTGAATGAATGAGAAAAGCTCTAATGCACTTGCAGATTGTTTCATTACATCAATTTATAACGGTTGATTTACTGAATGAATTAAAACAGTTTGTTTGGTTGAATGAATGCGTTAAGCTCGAGACATTGAATGAATGAGACAAACTCTAATCATTGAATCATCTGGTGCAGTTTGTTTCATTGAATCAATGATGAACGACTGGTACATTGAATGAATGATTGATGTTTCTTTCAGCGAATGAACGAATACAGTTTGTTTCTTTCAATGAATGAGTTAAGCTTGAGGCATTGAATGAATGAGAGAAGCTCCAATCATTGAAACAATGAATATCGTTTGTTTCATTGAATGAATGAATACAGTTTGTTTCTTTCAATGAATCTATTAACCTCGAGACATTGAATGAAGAGTGAAGCTCTGCTCATTGAATTAACACGAACAGCTTCTTTCATTGGATCAATGAATAAAGGTTGGTTCATTTAATGAACGATTGAATTTAGAATCAACAAACGAATGAATACAATTACTATCTTTCAATGAATGAGTAAAGGTTGAGGTATTGAATGAATGAGAAACTGTTGTAATTGAATTAATTCGTGCAGTTTATTTAATTGAATCAATGTATAACGTTTGTTTCATTGAATGAATGAATACAGTTTGTACGGTTGAAGGAATGTAATAAGCTTGAGACATTAAATGAATGAGAGAAGCTTTACTGCACTTGCAGTTTGTTTCATTACATCAATTTATAACGGTTGATTTACTGAATGAATAAAAACAGTTTGTTTGGTTGAATGAATGCGTTAAGCTCGAGACATTGAATGAATAAGAGAAGCTCTAATCATTGAATCATCTGGTGCAGTTTGTTTCATTGAATCAGTGAATAACGACTGATACTTTGAATGATTGATTGAAGTTTCTTTCAGCGAATGAACGAATACAGTTAGTTTCTTTCAATGAATGAGTTAAGCTTGGGCATTGAATGAATGAATACAGTTTGTTCGGGTGAAGGAATGTATTAAGCTTGAGACATTAAATGAATGGGAGAAGCTCTACTGCACTTGCAGTTTGTTTCATTACATCAATTTATAACGGTCGATTTACTGAATGAATAAAAACAGTTTGTTTGGTTGAATGAATGCGTTAAGCTCGAGACATTGAATGAATGAGAGAAGCTCTAATCATTGAATCATCTGGTGGAGTTTGTTTCATTGAATCAATAAATAACGTCTGGTACATTGAATGAATGATTGATGTTTCTTTCAGCGAATGAACGAATGAAGAGTGAAGCTCTGCTCATTGAATTAACACGAACAGCTTGTTTCCTTGGATCAATGAATAAAGGTTGGTTCATTTAATGAACGATTGAATTTAGAATCAACAAACGAATGAACACATTAACTTTCTTTCAATGAATGAGTAAAGGTTGAGGTATTGAATAAATGAGAAACTGTGTTGTAATTGAATTATTTCGTGCAGTTTATTTAATTGAATCAATGTATAACGTTTGTTTCATTGAATGAATGAATACAGTTTGTTCGGTTGAAGGAATGTATTAAGCTTGAGGCATTAAATGAATGAGAGAAGCTTTACTGCACTTGCAGTTTGTTTCATTAACACGAACAGCTTGAATGGGAAAATCAGTTCTAATTGAGTTAATTTGTGCAGTTTGTTTCATTGAATCAATGAATAACGTCCGAATCAATGAAAGATTGATCAAGTTTCTTTCAACGACTGAACGCATTCAGATTTTTTCCTTCATTGAATGAGTTAAGCTTGAGACATGGAATGAATGAGAGAAGCTCAACCTATTGATTCAATGAATAACGTTTGTTTCATTGAATGAATACAGTTTGTTTCTTTCAATGAATGAGTTAAGCTTGAGGCATTGAATGAATGAGAGAAGGTCAAATCATTGAAACAATGAATATCGTTTGTTTCATTGAATGAATGAATACAGTTTGTTTCTTTCAATGAATCTATTAACCTCGAGACATTGAATGAAGAGTGAAGCTCTGCTCATTGAATTAACACGAACAGCTTGTTTCATTGGATCAATGAATAAAGGTTGGTTCATTTAATGAACGATTGAATTTAGAATCAACAAACGAATGAATACATTTACTTTCTTTCAATGAATCAGTAAAGGTTGAGGTATGGAATGAATGAGAAACTGTGGTGTAATTGAATTAATTCGTGCAGTTTATTTAATTGAATCAATGTATAACGTTTGTTTCATTGAATGAATGAATACAGTTTGTTCGGTTGAAGGAATGTATTAAGCTTGAGACATTAAATGAATGAGAGAAGCTTTACTGCACTTGCAGTTTGTTGCATTGCATCAGTTTATAACGTTTGATTTTCTGAATGAATAAAAACAGTTTGTTTGGTTGAATGAATGTGTTAAGCTCGAGACATTGAATGAATAAGAGAAGCTCTGATCATTGAATCATCTGGTGCAGTTTATTTCATTGAATCAGTGAATAACGACTGATACATTGAATGAATGATTGAAGATTCTTTCAACCAATGAACATGTTGTTTCTTTAAATGAATGTGTTTGGCTTAGGGCATTGAATGAAAGTTTTGAGCTCTGCTCATTGAATTATCAGGAGCATCTTGTTTCATTGGATCAATGAAGAACGTTTGGTTCTTTGAATGAACAATTGAATTTAGAATCTACGAACGAATGAATACATTTCCTTTCTTTCAATGAATGAGTAAAGTTTAAGATATTGAATGAATGAGAAACTCTCTTCTAATTGAATTAATTCGTGCAGTTTATTTAATTGAATCAATGTATAACGTTTGTTTCATTGAATGAATGAATACAGTTTGTTCGGTTGAAGGAATGTATTAAGCTTAAGACATTAAATGAATGAGAGAAGCTTTACTGCACTTGCAGTTTGTTTCATTACATCAATTTATAACGGTTGATTTACTGAATGAATATAAACAGTTTGTTTGGTTGAATGAATGTGTTAAGCTCGAGACATTGAATGAATAAGAGAAGCTCTAATCATTGAATCATCTGGTGCAGTTTGTTTCATTGAATCAGTGAATAACGACTGATACATTGAATGAATGATTGAAGTTTCTTTCAGCGAATGAACGAATACAGTTTGTTTCTTTCAATGAATGAGTTAAGCTTGAGGCATTGAATGAATGAATAGTTTGTTCGGATGAAGGAATGTATTAAGCTTGAGACTTTAAATGAATGGGTGAAGCTCTACTGCACTTGCAGCTGTTGCATTCCATCAATTTATAATGTTTGATTTTTTGAATGAATGAACACAGTTTGTTCGGTTGAAGGAATGTATTAAGCTTGAGACATTAAATGAATGAGAGAAGCTTTACTGCACTTGCAGTTTGTTGCATTGCATCAATTTATAACGTTTGATTTTTTGAATGAATGAAAACAGTTTGTTTAATTAAATGAATGCGTTAAGCACGAGACATTGAAAGAATTAACACGAACAGCTTGAATGGGAAAATCCGTTCTAATTGAGTTAATTTGTGCAGTTTGTTTCATTGAATCAATGAATAACGTCCGAATCATTGAAAGAATGCTTCAAGTTTCTTTCAACGACTGAACGCATTCAGATTTTTTCCTTCATTGAATGAGTTAAGCTTGAGACATGGAATGAATGAGAGAAGCTCAACCTATTGATTCAATGAATAACGTTTGTTTCATTGAATGAATACAGTTTGTTTCTTTCAATGAATGTATTAACCTCGAGACATTGAATGAGTGAAGCTCTGCTCATTGAATTAACACGTATATTGGATCAATGAATAAGGTTTGGTTCATTTAATGAACGATTGAACTTAGAATCGACTAACGCATGAATACATTTACTTTCTTTCAATGAATGAGTGAAGGTTGAGGCATTGAATGAATGAATAGTTTGTTCGGATGAAGGAATGTATTAAGCTTGAAACATTAAATGAATGGGTGAAGCTCTACTGCACTTGCAGTTTGTTGCATTGCATCAATTTATAACGTTTGATTTTTTCAATGAATGAAAACAGTTTGTTTAATTGAATGAATCCGTTAAGCACGAGACATTGAATGAATGAGAAAAGCTCTAATGCACTTGCAGATTGTTTCATTACATCAATTTATAACGGTTGATTTACTGAATGAATTAAAACAGTTTGTTTGGTTGAATGAATGCGTTAAGCTCGAGACATTGAATGAATGAGACAAACTCTAATCATTGAATCATCTGGTGCAGTTTGTTTCATTGAATCAATGATGAACGACTGGTACATTGAATGAATGATTGATGTTTCTTTCAGCGAATGAACGAATACAGTTTGTTTCTTTCAATGAATGAGTTAAGCTTGAGGCATTGAATGAATGAGAGAAGCTCAAATCATTGAAACAATGAATATCGTTTGTTTCATTGAATGAATGAATACAGTTTGTTCGGTTGAAGGAATGTGTTAAGCTTGAGACATTAAATGAATGAGAGAAGCTTTACTGCACTTGCAGTTTGTTGCATTGCATCAGTTTATAACGTTTGATTTTTTGAATGAATGAAAACAGTTTGTTTCATTGAATGAATGCGTTAAGCTCGAGACATTGAATGAATGAGAAAAGCTCTAATCATTGAATCATCAGGAGCAGTTGTTTCATTGAATCAATGAATAATGTTGGTTTCATTGAATGAATGATTGAAGATTCTTTCAACCAATGAACATGTTGTTTCTTTAAATGAATGTGTTTGGCTTAGGGCATTGAATGAAAGTTTTGAGCTCTGCTCATTGAATTATCAGGAGCATCTTGTTTCATTGGATCAATGAAGAACGTTTGGTTCATTGAATGAACAATTGAATCTAAAAACGAATGAATACATTTCCTTTCTTTCAATGAATGAGTAAAGGTTAAGATATTGAATGAATGAGAAACTCTCTTCTAATTGAATTAATTCGTGCAGTTTGTTTAATTGAATCAATGTATAACGTTTAATGAATACAGTTTGTTTCTTTCAAGGAATGTATTAACCTCGAGACATTGAATGAGAGAGTGAAGCTCTGCTCATTGAATTAACACGAACAGCTTGAATGGGAAAATCCGTTCTAATTGAGTTAATTTGTGCAGTTTGTTTTATTGAATCAATGAATAACGTCCGAATCATTGATGTCTCGTGCTTAAAGCATTCATTCAATTAAACAAACTGTTTTCATTCATTCAAAAAATCAAACGTTATAAATTGATGCAATGCAACAAACTGCAAGTGCAGTAGAGCTTCTCCCATTCATTTAATGTCTCAAGCTTAATACATTCCTTCACCCGAACAAACTATTCATTCATTCAATGCCTCAAGCTTAACTCATTCATTGAAAGAAACAAACTGTATTCGTTCATTCGCTGAAAGAAACTTCAATCATTCATTCAATGTATCAGTCGTTATTCACTGATTCAATGAAACAAACTGCACCAGATGATTCAATGATTAGAGCTTCTCTTATTCATTCAATGTCCTGAGCTTAACACATTCATTCAACCAAACAAACTGTTTTTATTCATCCAGTAAATCAACCGTTATAAATTGATGTAATGAAACAAACTGCAAGTGCAGTAAAGCTTCTCTCATTCATTTAATGTCTCAAGCTTCATACATTCCTTCAACCGAACAAACTGTATTCATTCATTCAAAAAATCAAACGTTATAAATTTTTGCAATGCAACAACCAGCAAGTGCAGGAGAGCTTCTCCCATTCATTTAATGTCTCAAGCTTAATACATTCCTTCACCCGAACAAACTGTATTCATTCATTCAATGCCTCAAGCTTAACTCATTCATTGAAAGAAACAAACTGTTTTCGTTCATTCGCTGAAAGAAAATTCAATTATTCATTCAATGTATCAGTCGTAATTCACTGATTCAATGAAACAAACTGCACCAGATGATTCAATGATTAGAGCTTCTCTTATTCATTCAATGTCTCGAGCTTAACACATTCATTCAACCAAACAAACTGTTTTTATTCATTCAGGACATCAACCGTTATAAATTGATGTAATGAAACAAACTGCAAGTGCAGTAGAGCTTCTCCCATTCATTTAATGTCTCAGGCTTAATACATTCCTTCACCCGAACAAACTGTATTCATTCATTCAATGCCTCAAGCTTAACTCATTCATTGAAAGAAACATACTGTATTCGCTCATTCGCTGAAAGAAACTTCAATCATTCATTCAATGTATCAGTCGTTAATCATTGATTCAATGAAACAAACTGGACCAGATGATTCAATGATTAGAGCTTCTCTCATTCATTCAATGTCTCGAGCTTAACGCATTCATTCAACCAAACAAACTCTTTTTATTCTTTCAGTAAATCAACCGTTATAAATTGATGTAATGAAACAAACTGCAAGTGCATTAGAGCTTTTCTCATTCGTTCAATGTCTCGTGCTTAACGCATTCATTCAATTAAACAAACTGTTTTCATTCATTCTAAAAATCAAACGTAAAAATTGATGCAATGCAACAAACTGCAGGTGCTGTAGAGCTTCTCCCATTCATTTAATGTCTCAAGCTTAATACATTCCTTCACCCGAACAAACTGTATTCATTCATTCAATGCCTCAAGCTTAACTCATTCATTGAAAGAAACAAACTGTATTCGTTCATTCGCTGAAAGAAACTTCAATCATTCATTCAATGTATCAGTCGTTATTCACTGATTCAATGAACCAAACTGCACCAGATGATTCAATGATTAGAGCTTCTCTTATTCATTCAATGTCTCGAGCTGAACGCATTCATTCAACCAAACAAACTCTTTTTATTCTTTCAGTAAATCAACCGTTATAAATTGATGTAATGAAACAAACTGTAAGTGCAGTAAAGCTTCTCTCATTCATTTAATGTCTCAAGCTTAATACATTCCTTCAACCGAACAAACTGTATTCATTCATTCAAAAAATCAAACGTTATAAATTGATGCAATGCAACAAACTGCAAGTGCAGTAGAGCTTCTCCCATTCATTTAATGTCTCAGGCTTAATACATTCCTTCACCCGAACAAACTGTATTCATTCATTCAATGCCTCAAGCTTAACTCATTCATTGAAAGAAACAAACTGTATTCGCTCATTCGCTGAAAGAAACTTCAATTATTCATTCAATGTATCAGTCGTTATTCACTGATTCAATGAAACAAACTGCACCAGATGATTCAATGATTAGAGCTTCTCTTATTCATTCAATGTCTCGAGCTTAACACATTCATTCAACCAAACAAACTGTTTTTATTCATTCAGTAAATCAACCGTTATAAATTGATGTAATGAAACAAACTACAAGTGCAGGAAAGCTGCTCTCATTCATTTAATGTCTCAAGCTTAATACATTCCTTCAACCGAACAAACTGTATTCATTCATTCAATGCCTCAACCTTTACTCATTCATTGAAAGAAAGTAAATGTATTCATGCGTTAGTCGATTCTAAGTTCAATCGTTCATTAAATGAACCAAACCTTATTCATTGATCCAATATACGTGTTAATTCAATGAGCAGAGCTTCACTCATTCAATGTCTCGAGGTTAATACATTCATTGAAAGAAACAAACTGTATTTATTCAATGAAACAAACGTTATTCATTGAATCAATAGGTTGAGCTTCTCTCATTCATTCCATGTCTCAAGCTTAACTCATTCAATGAAGGAAAAAATCTGAATGCGTTCAGTCGTTGAAAGAAACTTGAATCATTCTTTCAATGATTCGGACGTTATTCATTGATTCAATGAATCAAACTGCACAAATTAACTCAATTAGAACGGATTTTCCCATTCAAGCTGTTTGTGTTAATTCAATGAGCAGATCTTCACTCTCTCATTCAATGTCTCGAGGTTAATACATTCCTTGAAAGAAACAAACTGTATTCATTAAACGTTTTACATTGATTCAATTAAACAAACTGCACGAATTAATTCAATTAGAAGAGAGTTTCTCATTCATTCAATATCTTAACCTTTACTCATTCATTGAAAGAAAGGAAATGTATTCATTCGTTCGTAGATTCTAAATTCAATCGTTCATTCAATGAACCAAACGTTCTTCATTGATCCAATGAAACAAGATGCTCCTGATAATTCAATGAGCAGAGCTCAAAACTTTCATTCAATGCCCTAAGCCAAACACATTCATTTAAAGAAACAACATGTTCATTGGTTGAAAGAATCTTCAATCATTCATTCAATGAAACCAACATTATTCATTGATTCAATGAAACAACTGCTCCTGATGATTCAATGATTAGAGCTTTTCTCATTCATTCAATGTCTCGAGCTTAACGCATTCATTCAATGAAACAAACTGTTTTCATTCATTCAAAAAATCAAACGTTATAAACTGATGCAATGCAACAAACTGCAAGTGCAGTAAAGCTTCTCTCATTCATTTCATGTCTCAAGCTTAATACATTCCTTCACCCGAACAAACTATTCATTCATTCAATGCCTCAAGCTTAACTCATTCATTGAAAGAAACAACTGTATTCGTTCATTCGCTGAAAGAAACTCCAATCATTCATTCAATGTATCAGTCGTTATTCACTGATTAAATGAACCAAACTGCACCAGATGATTCAATGATTAGAGCTTCTCTTATTCATTCAATGTCTCAAGCGTAACGCATTCATTCAACCAAACAAACTGTTTTTATTCATTCAGTAAACCAACCGTTATACATTGATGTAATTAAACAAACTGCAAGTGCAGTAAAGCTTCTCTCATTCATTTAATGTCTCAAGCTTAATACATTCCTTCAACCGAACAAACTGTATTCATTCATTCAAAAAATCAAACGTTATAAATTGATGCAATGCAACAAACTGCAAGTGCAGTAGAGCTTCTACCATTCATTTAATGTCTCAAGCTTAATACATTCCTTCACCCGAACAAACTATTCATTCATTCAATGCCTCAAGCTTAACTCATTCATTGAAAGAAACAAACTGTATTCGTTCATTCGCTGAAAGAAACTTCAATCATTCATTCAATGTATCAGTCGTTATTCACTGATTCAATGAACCAAACTGCACCAGATGATTCAATGATTAGAGCTTCTCTTATTCATTTAATGTCTCGAGCTGAACGCATTCATTGAACCAAACAAACTCTTTTTATTCTTTCAGTAAATCAACCGTTATAAATTGATGTAATGAAACAAACTGTAAGTGCAGTAAAGCTTCTCTCATTCATTTAATGTCTCAAGCTTAATACATTCCTTCAACCGAACAAACTGTATTCATTCATTCAAAAAATCAAACGTTATAAATTGATGCAATGCAACAAACTGCAAGTGCAGTAGAGCTTCTCCCATTCATTTAATGTCTCAGGCTTAATACATTCCTTCACCCGAACAAACTGTATTCATTCATTCAATGCCTCAAGCTTAACTCATTCATTGAAAGAAACAAACTGTATTCGCTCATTCGCTGAAAGAAACTTCAAATATTCATTCAATGTATCAGTCGTTATTCACTGATTCAATGAAACAAACTGCACCAGATGATTCAATGATTAGAGCTTCTCTTATTCATTCAATGTCTCGAGCTTAACACATTCATTCAACCAAACAAACTGTTTTTATTCATTCAGTAAATCAAGCGTTATAAATTGATGTAATGAAACAAACTCCAAGTGCAGTAAAGCTGCTCTCATTCATTTAATGTCTCAAGCTTAATACATTCCTTCAACCGAACGAACTGTATTCATTCATTCAATGCCTCAACCTTTACTCATTCATTGAAAGAAAGTAAATGTATTCATGCGTTAGTCGATTCTAAGTTCAATCGTTCATTGAATGAACCAAACCTTATTCATTGATCCAATATACGTGTTAATTCAATGAGCAGAGCTTCACTCATTCAATGTCTCGAGGTTAATACATTCATTGAAAGAAACAAACTGTATTTATTCAATGAAACAAACGTTATTCATTGAATCAATAGGTTGAGCTTCTCTCATTCATTCCATGTCTCAAGCCTAACTCATTCAATGAAGGAAAAAATCTGAATGCGTTCAGTCGTTGAAAGAAACTTGAATCATTCTTTCAATGATTCGGACGTTATTCATTGATTCAATGAATCAAACTGCACAAATTAACTCAATTAGAACGGATTTTCCCATTCAAGCTGTTTGTGTTAATTCAATGAGCAGATCTTCACTCTCTCATTCAATGTCTCGAGGTTAATACATTCCTTGAAAGAAACAAACTGTATTCATTAAACGTTTTACATTGATTCAATTAAACAAACTGCACGAATTAATTCAATTAGAAGAGAGTTTCTCATTCATTCAATATCTTAACCTTTACTCATTCATTGAAAGAAAGGAAATGTATTCATTCGTTCGTAGATTCTAAATTCAATCGTTCATTCAATGAACCAAACGTTCTTCAATGATCCAATGAAACAAGATGCTCCTGATAATTCAATGAGCAGAGCTCAAAACTTTCATTCAATGCCCTAAGCCAAACACATTCATTTAAAGAAACAACATGTTCATTGGTTGAAAGAATCTTCAATCATTCATTCAATGAAACCAACATTATTCATTGATTCAATGAAACAACTGCTCCTGATGATTCAATGATTAGAGCTTTTCTCATTCATTCAATGTCTCGAGCTTAACGCATTCATTCAATGAAACAAACTGTTTTCATTCATTCAAAAAATCAAACGTTATACACTGATGCAATGCAACAAACTGCAAGTGCAGTAAAGCTTCTCTCATTCATTTAATGTCTCAATCTTAACACATTTCTTCACCCGAACAAACTATTCATTCATTCAATGCCTCAAGCTTAACTCATTCATTGAAAGAAACAACTGTATTCGTTCATTCGCTGAAAGAAACTCCAATCATTCATTCAATGTATCAGTCGTTATTCACTGATTAAATGAACCAAACTGCACCAGATGATTCAATGATTAGAGCTTCTCTTATTCATTCAATGTCTCAAGCTTAACGCATTCATTCAACCAAACAAACTGTTTTTATTCATTCAGTAAACCAACCGTTATACATTGATGTAATTAAACAAACTGCAAGTGCAGTAAAGCTTCTCTCATTCATTTAATGTCTCAAGCTTAATACATTCCTTCAACCGAACAAACTGTATTCATTCATTCAAAAAATCAAACGTTATAAATTGATGCAATGCAACAAACTGCAAGTGCAGTAGAGCTTCTCCCATTCATTTAATGTCTCAAGCTTAATACATTCCTTCACCCGAACAAACTATTCATTCATTCAATGCCTCAAGCTTAACTCATTCATTGAAAGAAACAAACTGTATTCGTTCATTCGCTGAAAGAAACTTCAATCATTCATTCAATGTATCAGTCGTTATTCACTGATTCAATGAACCAAACTGCACCAGATGATTCAATGATTAGAGCTTCTCTTATTCATTTAATGTCTCGAGCTGAACGCATTCATTGAACCAAACAAACTCTTTTTATTCTTTCAGTAAATCAACCGTTATAAATTGATGTAATGAAACAAACTGTAAGTGCAGTAAAGCTTCTCTCATTCATTTAATGTCTCAAGCTTAATACATTCCTTCAACCGAACAAACTGTATTCATTCATTCAAAAAATCAAACGTTATAAATTGATGCAATGCAACAAACTGCAAGTGCAGTAGAGCTTCTCCCATTCATTTAATGTCTCAGGCTTAGTACATTCCTTCACCCGAACAAACTGTATTCATTCATTCAATGCCTCAAGCTTAACTCATTCATTGAAAGAAACAAACTGTATTCGCTCATTCGCTGAAAGAAACTTCAAATATTCATTCAATGTATCAGTCGTTATTCACTGATTCAATGAAACAAACTGCACCAGATGATTCAATGATTAGAGCTTCTCTTATTCATTCAATGTCTCGAGCTTAACACATTCATTCAACCAAACAAACTGTTTTTATTCATTCAGTAAATCAAGCGTTATAAATTGATGTAATGAAACAAACTCCAAGTGCAGTAAAGCTGCTCTCATTCATTTAATGTCTCAAGCTTAATACATTCCTTCAACCGAACGAACTGTATTCATTCATTCAATGCCTCAACCTTTACTCATTCATTGAAAGAAAGTAAATGTATTCATGCGTTAGTCGATTCTAAGTTCAATCGTTCATTGAATGAACCAAACCTTATTCATTGATCCAATATACGTGTTAATTCAATGAGCAGAGCTTCACTCATTCAATGTCTCGAGGTTAATACATTCATTGAAAGAAACAAACTGTATTTATTCAATGAAACAAACGTTATTCATTGAATCAATAGGTTGAGCTTCTCTCATTCATTCCATGTCTCAAGCTTAACTCATTCAATGAAGGAAAAAATCTGAATGCGTTCAGTCGTTGAAAGAAACTTGAATCATTCTTTCAATGATTCGGACGTTATTCATTGATTCAATGAATCAAACTGCACAAATTAACTCAATTAGAACGGATTTTCCCATTCAAGCTGTTTGTGTTAATTCAATGAGCAGATCTTCACTCTCTCATTCAATGTCTCGAGGTTAATACATTCCTTGAAAGAAACAAACTGTATTCATTAAACGTTTTACATTGATTCAATTAAACAAACTGCACGAATTAATTCAATTAGAAGAGAGTTTCTCATTCATTCAATATCTTAACCTTTACTCATTCATTGAAAGAAAGGAAATGTATTCATTCGTTCGTAGATTCTAAATTCAATCGTTCATTCAATGAACCAAACGTTCTTCAATGATCCAATGAAACAAGATGCTCCTGATAATTCAATGAGCAGAGCTCAAAACTTTCATTCAATGCCCTAAGCCAAACACATTCATTTAAAGAAACAACATGTTCATTGGTTGAAAGAATCTTCAATCATTCATTCAATGAAACCAACATTATTCATTGATTCAATGAAACAACTGCTCCTGATGATTCAATGATTAGAGCTTTTCTCATTCATTCAATGTCTCGAGCTTAACGCATTCATTCAATGAAACAAACTGTTTTCATTCATTCAAAAAATCAAACGTTATACACTGATGCAATGCAACAAACTGCAAGTGCAGTAAAGCTTCTCTCATTCATTTAATGTCTCAATCTTAATACATTTCTTCACCCGAACAAACTATTCATTCATTCAATGCCTCAAGCTTAACTCATTCATTGAAAGAAACAAACTGTATTCGTTCATTCGCTGAAAGAAACTTCAATCATTCATTCAATGTATCAGTCGTTATTCACTGATTAAATGAACCAAACTGCACCAGATGATTCAATGATTAGAGCTTCTCTTATTCATTTAATGTCTCGAGCTTAACGCATTCATTCAACCAAACAAACTCTTTTTATTCATTCAGTAAATCAACCATTATAAATTGATGTAATGAAACAAACTGCAAGTGCAGTAAAGCTTCTCTCATTCATTTAATGTCTCAAGCTTCATACATTCCTTCAACCGAACAAACTGTATTCATTCATTCAAAAAATCAAACGTTATAAATTGTTGCAATGCAACACCCAGCAAGTGCAGTAGAGCTTCTCCCATTCATTTAATGTCTCAAGCTTAATACATTCCTTCACCCGAACAAACTGTATTCATTCAATGCCTCAAGCTTAACTCATTCATTGAAAGAAACAAACTGTATTCGTTCATTCGCTGAAAGAAACTTCAATTAATCATTCAATGTATCAGTCGTTATTCACTGATTCAATGAAACAAACTGCACCAGATGATTCAATGATTAGAGCTTCTCTTATTCATTCAATGTCTCGAGCTTAACGCATTCATTCAACCAAACAAACTGTTTTTATTCATTCAGTTAATCAACCGTTATAAATTGATGTAATGTAACAAACTGCAAGTGCATTAGAGCTTTTCTCATTCATTCAATGTCTCGTGCTTAACGCATTCATTCAATTAAACAAACGATATTCATAGTTTCAATGATTTGCGCTTCTCTAATTCATTCAATGCCTCAAGCTTAACTCATTCATTGAAAGAAACAAACATGTATTCGTTCATTCCCTGAAAGAAACTTCAATCATTCATTCAATGTATCAGACGTTATTTATTGATTCAATGAAACAAACTGCACCAGATGATTCAATGATTAGAGCTTTTCTCATTCATTCAATGTCTCGTGCTTAAAGCATTCATTCAATTAAACAAACTGTTTTCATTCATTCAAAAAATCAAACGTAATAAATTGATGCAATGCAACAAACTGCAAGTGCAGTAGAGCTTCTCCCATTCATTTAATGTCTCAAGCTTAACACATTCCTTCACCCGAACAAACTATTCATTCATTCAATGCCTCAAGCTTAACTCATTCATTGAAAGAAACAAACTGTTTCTTTCGCTGAAAGAAACTTCAATCATTCATTCAATGTATCAGTCGTTATTCACTGATTCAATGAACCAAACTGCACCAGATGATTCAATGATTAGAGCTTCTCTTATTCACTCAATGTCTCGAGCTTAACGCATTCATTGAACCAAACAAACTCTTTTTATTCATTCAGTAAATCAACCGTTATAAATTGATGTAATGAAACAAACTGCAAGTGCAGTAAAGCTTCTCTCATTCATTTAATGTCTCAAGCTTCATACATTCCTTCAAACGAACAAACTGTATTCATTCATTCAAAAAATCAAACGTTATAAATTGTTGCAATGCAACAACCAGCAAGTGCAGGAGAGCTTCTCCCATTCATTTAATGTCTCAAGCTTAATACATTCCTTCACCCGAACAAACTGTATTCATTCATTCAATGCCTCAAGCTTAACTCATTCATTGAAAGAAACAAACTGTATTCGTTCATTCGTTGAAAGAAACTTCAATTATTCATTCAATGTATCAGTCGTTATTCACTGATTCAATGCAACAAACTGCACCAGATGATTCAATGATTAGAGCTTCTCTTATTCATTCAATGTCTCGAGCTTAACACATTCATTCAACCAAACAAACTGTTTTTATTCATTCAGTAAATCAACCGTTATAAATTGATGTAATGAAACAAACTGTAAGTGCAGTAAAGCTTCTCTCATTCATTTAATGTCTCAAGCTTAATACATTCCTTCAACCGAACAAACTGTGTTCATTCATTCAAAAAATCAAACGTTATAAATTGATGCAATGCAACACACTGCAAGTGCAGTAGAGCTTCTCCCATTCATTTAATGTCTCAGGCTTAATACATTCCTTCACCCGAACAAACTGTATTCATTCATTCAATGCCTCAAGCTTAACTCATTCATTGAAAGAAACAAACTGTATTCGTTCATTCGTTGAAAGAAACTTCAATTATTCATTCAATGTATCAGTCGTTATTCACTGATTCAATGCAACAAACTGCACCAGATGATTCAATGATTAGAGCTTCTCTTATTCATTCAATGTCTCGAGCTTAACACATTCATTCAAGCAAACAAACTCTTTTTATTCATTCAGTAAATCAACCGTTATAAATTGATGTAATGAAACAAACTGCAAGTGCAGTAAAGCTTCTCTCATTCATTTAATGTGTCAAGCTTCATACATTCCTTCAAACGAACAAACTGTATTCATTCATTCAAAAAATCAAACGTTATAAATTGTTGCAATGCAACAACCAGCAAGTGCAGTAGAGCTTCTCCCATTCATTTAATGTCTCAAGCTTAATACATTCCTTCACCCGAACAAACTGTATTCATTCATTCAATGCCTCAAGCTTAACTCATTCATTGAAAGAAACAAACTGTATTCGTTCATTCGTTGAAAGAAACTTCAATCATTCATTCAATGTCTCAGTCGTTAATCATTGATTCAATGAAACAAACTGCACCAGTTGATTCAATGAGTAGAGCGTCTCTCATTCATTCAATGTCTCGAGCTTAACGCATTCATTCAACCAAACAAACTGTTTTTATTCATTCAGTAAATCAACCGTTATAAATTGATGTAATGAAACAAACTGCAAGTGCATTAGAGCTTTTCTCATTCGTTCAATGTCTCGTGCTTAACGCATTCATTCAATTAAACAAACTGTTTTCATTCATTCAAAAAATCAAACATAAAAATTGATGCAATGCAACAAACTGCAAGTGCAGTAGAGCTTCTCCCATTCATTTAATGTCTCAAGCTTTATACATTCCTTCACCCGAACAAACTATTCATTCATTCAATGCCTCAAGCTTAACTCATTCATTGAAAGAAACAAACTGTATTCGTTCATTCGCTGAAAGAAACTTCAATTATTCATTCAATGTATCAGTCGTTATTCACTGATTCAATGAACCAAACTGCACCAGATGATTCAATGATTAGAGCTTCTCTTATTCATTCAATGTCTCGAGCTGAACGCATTCATTGAACCAAACAAACTCTTTTCATTCTTTCAGTAAATCAACCGTTATAAATTGATGTAATGAAACAAACTGCAAGTGCAGTAAAGCTTCTCTCATTCATTTAATGTCTCAAGCTTAATACATTCCTTCAACCGAACAAACTGTATTCATTCATTCAAAAAATCAAACGTTATAAATTGATGCAATGCAACAAACTGCAAGTGCAGTAGAGCTTCTCCCATTCATTTAATGTCTCAGGCTTAATACATTCCTTCACCCGAACAAACTGTATTCATTCATTCAATGCCTCAAGCTTAACTCATTCATTGAAAGAAACAAACTGTATTCGCTCATTCGCTGAAAGAAACTTCAATCATTCATTCAATGTATCAGTCGTTATTCACTGATTCAATGAACCAAACTGCACCAGATGATTCAATGATTAGAGCTTCTCTTATTCATTCAATGTCTCGAGCTTAACGCATTCATTCAACCAAACAAACTGTATTTATTCATTCAGTAAATCAACCGTTATAAGTTGATGTAATGAAACAAACTGCAAGTGCAGTAAAGCTGCTCTCATTCATTTAATGTCTCAAGCTTAATACATTCCTTCAACCGAACAAACTGTATTCATTCATTCAATGCCTCAACCTTTACTCATTCATTGAAAGAAAATAAATGTATTCATGCGTTAGTCGATTCTAAGTTCAATCGTTCATTAAATGAACCAAACCTTATTCATTGATCCAATATACGTGTTAATTCAATGAGCAGAGCTTCACTCATTCAATGTCTCGAGGTTAATACATTCATTGAAATAAACAAACTGTATTCATTCAATGAAACAAACGTTCTTCATTGAATCAATAGGTTGAGCTTCTCTCATGCATTCCATGTCTCAAGCTTAACTCATTCAATGAAGGAAAAAATCTGAATGCGTTCAGTCGTTGAAAGAAACTTGAATCATTCTTTCAATGATTCGGACGTTATTCATTGATTCAATGAATCAAACTGCACAAATTAACTCAATTAGAACGGATTTTCCCATTCAAGCTGTTTGTGTTAATTCAATGAGCAGATCTTCACTCTCTCATTCAATGTCTCGAGGTTAATACATTCCTTGAAAGAAACAAACTGTATTCATTAAACGTTTTACATTGATTCAATTAAACAAACTGCACGAATTAATTCAATTAGAAGAGAGTTTCTCATTCATTCAATATCTTAATCTTTACTCATTCATTGAAAGAAAGGAAATGTATTCATTCGTTCGTAGATTCTAAATTCAATCGTTCATTCAATGAACCGAACGTTCTTCATTGATCCAATGAAACAAGATGCTCCTGATAATTCAATGAGCAGAGCTCAAAACTTTCATTCAATGCCCTAAGCCAAACACATTCATTGAAAGAAACAACATGTTCATTGGTTGAAAGAATCTTCAATCATTCATTCAATGAAACCAACATTATTCATTGATTCAATGAAACAACTGCTCCTGAGGATTCAATGATTAGAGCTTTTCTCATTCATTCAATGTCTCGAGCTTAACGCATTCATTCAATGAAACAAACTGTTTTCATTCATTCAAAAAATCAAACGTTATACACTGATGCAATGCAACAAACTGCAAGTGCAGTAAAGCTTCTCTCATTCATTTAATGTCTCAAGCTTAATACATTCCTTCACCCAAACAAACTATTCATTCATTCAATGCCTCAAGCTTAACTCATTCATTGAAAGAAACAAACTGTATTCGTTCATTCGCTGAAAGAAACTTCAATCATTCATTCAATGTATCAGTCGTTATTCACTGATTCAATGAACCAAACTGCACCAGATGATTCAATCATTAGAGCTTCTCTTATTCATTCAATGTCTCGAGCTTAACACATTCATTCAACCAAACAAACTGTTTTTATTCATTCAGTAAATCAACCGTTATAAATTGATGTAATGAAACAAACTGCAAGTGCAGTAAAGCTTCTCTCATTCATTTAATGTCTCAAGCTTAATACATTCCTTCAACCGAACAAACTGTATTCATTCATTCAATGAAACAAACGTTATACATTGATTCAAATAAATAAACTGCACGAATTAATTCAATTACAACACAGTTTCTCATTTATTCAATACCTCAACCTTTACTCATTCGTTGAAAGAAAGTAAATGCATTCATTCGTTTGTTGATTCTAAATTCAATCGTTCATTAAATGAACCAACCTTTATTCATTGATCCAAGTAAACAAGCTGTTCGTCTTAATTCAATGAGCAGAACTTCACTCTTCATTCAATGCCTCAAGCTTAACACATTCATTGAAAGAAACAAACTGTATTCGTTCATTCCCTGAAAGAAAGTTCAATCATTCATTCAATGTATCAGACGTTATTTATTGATTCAATGAAACAAACTGCACTAGATGATTCAATGATTAGAGCATCTCTCATTCATTCAATGTCTCGAGCTGAACGCATTCATTCAACCAAACAAACTGTTTTTATTCATTCAGTAAATCAACCGTTATAAATTGATGTAATGAAACAAACTGCTAGTGCATTAGAGCTTTTCTCATTCATTCAATGTCTCGTGCTTAACGCATTCATTCAATTAAACAAACTGTTTTCATTCATTCAAAAAATCAAACGTTATAAATTGATGCAATGCAACAAACTGCAAGTGCATTAGAGCTTCTCCCATTCATTTTATGTCTCAAGCTTAATACATTCCTTCCCCCGTACAAACTGTATTCATTCATTCAATGCCTCAAGCTTAACTCATTCATTGAAAGAAACAAACTGTATTCGTTCATTCGCTGAAAGAAACTTCAATCATTCATTCAATGTATCAGTCGTTATTCACTGATTCAATGAACCAAACTGCACCAGATGATTCAATGATTAGAGCTTCTCTTATTCATTCAATGTCTCGAGCTTAACGCATTCATTCAACCAAACAAACTGTTTTTATTCATTCAGTAAATCAACCGTTATAAATTGATGTAATGAAACAAACTGCAAGTGCAGAAAAGCTTCTCTCATTCATTTAATGTCTCAAGCTTAATACATTCCTTCAACCGAACAAACTTTATTCATTCATTCAAAAAATCAAACGTTATAAATTGTTGCAATGCAACAACCTGCAAGTGCAGTAGAGCTTCTCCCATTCATTTAATGTCTCAAGCTTAATACATTCCTTCACCCGAACAAACTGTATTCATTCATTCAATGCCTCAAGCTTAACTCATCCATTGAAAGAAACAAACTGTATTCGTTCATTCGCTGAAAGAAACTTCAATCATTCATTCAATGTATCAGTCGTTATTCACTGATTCAATGAAACAAACTGCACCAGATGATTCAATGATTAGAGCTTCTCTTATTCATTCAATGTCTCGAGCTTAACACATTCATTCAACCAAACAAACTGTTTTTATTTATTCAGTAAATCAACCGTTATAAATTGATGTAATGAAACAAACTGCAAGTGCAGTAAAGCTTCTCTCATTCATTTAATGTCTCAAGCTTAATACATTCCTTCAACCGAACAAACTGTATTCATTCATTCAATGAAACAAACGTTATACATTGATTCAAATAAATAAACTGCACGAATTAATTCAATTACAACACAGTTTCTCATTTATTCAATCCCTCAACCTTTACTCATTCATTGAAAGATAGTAAATGTATTCATTCGTTTGTTGATTCTAAATTCAATCGTTCATTAAATGAACCAACCTTTATTCATTGATCCAATGAAACAAGCTGTTCATGTTACTTCAATGAGCAGAGCTTCACTCTTCATTCAATGTCTCGAGGTTAATAGATTCATTGAAAGAAACAAACTGTATTCATTCATTCAATGAAACAAACGATATTCATTGTTTCAATGATTTCCGCTTCTCTCATTCATTCAATGCCTCAAGCTTAACTCATTCATTGAAAGTAACAAACTGTATTCGTTCATTCGCTGAAAGAAACTTCAATCATTCATTCAATGTATCAGTCGTTATTCACTGGTTCAATGAAACAAACTGCACCAGATGATTCAATGATTAGAGCTTCTCTTATTCATTCAATGTCTCGAGCTTAACACATTCATTCAACCAAACAAACTGTTTTTATTCATTCAGTAAATCAACCGTTATACATTGATGTAATGAAACAAACTGCAAGTGCATTAGAGCTTTTCTCATTCATTCAATGTCTCGTGCTTAACGCATTCATTCAATTAAACAAACTGTTTTCATTCATTCAAAAAATCAAAGGTTATAAATTGATGCAATGCAACAAACTGCAAGTGCAGTAGAGGTTCTCCCATTCATTTAATGTCTCAAGCTTAATACATTTCTTCACCCGAACAAACTATTCATTCATTCAATGCCTCAAGCTTAACTCATTCATTGAAAGAAACAAACTGTATTCGTTCATTCGCTGAAAGAAACTTCAATCATTCATTCAATGTATCAGTCGTTATTCATTGATTCAATGAAACAAACTGCACCAGATGATTCAAGGATTAGAGCTTCTCTTATTCATTCAATGTCTCGAGCTTAACGCATTCATTCAACCAAACAAACTGTTTTTATTCATTCAGTAAATCAACCGTTATAAATTGATGTAATGAAACAAACTGAAAGTGCAGTAAAGCTGCTCCCATTCATTTAATGTCTCAAGCTTAACACATTCCTTCAACCGAACAAACTGTATTCATTCATTCAATGTATCAGTCGTTATTCACTGATTCAATGAACCAAACTGCACCAGATTATTCAATCATTAGAGCTTCTCTTATTCATTCAATGTCTCAAGCTTAACGCATTCATTCAACCAAACAAACTGTTTTTATTCATTCAGTAAATCAATCGTTATAAAGTGATGTAATGAAAGAAACTGCAAGTGCAGTAAAGCTTCTCTCATTCATTTAATGTCTCAAGCTTAATACATTCCTTCAACCGAACAAACTGTATTCATTCATTCAAAAAATCAAACGTTATAAATTGATGCAATGCAACAAACTGCAAGTGCAGTCGAGCTTCTCCCATTCATTTTATGTCTCAAGCTTAATACATTCCTTCACCCGAACAAACTGTATTCATTCATTCAATGCCTCAAGCTTAACTCATTCATTGAAAGAAACAAACTGTATTCGTTCATTCGCTGAAAGAAACTTCAATTATTCATTCAATGTATCAGTCGTTATTCACTGATTCAATGAAACAAACTGCACCAGATGATTCAATGATTAGAGCTTCTCTTATTCATTCAATGTCTCGAGCTTAACACGTTCATGCAACCAAACACACTGTTTTTATTCATTCAGTAAATCAACCGTTATAAATTGATGTAATGAAACAAACTGCAAGTGCAGTAAAGCTTCTCTCATTCATTTAATGTCTCAAGCTTCATACATTCCTTCAACCGAACAAACTGTAATCATTCAATGAAACAAACGTTATACATTGATTCAATTAAATAAACTGCACGAATTAATTCAATTACAACACAGTTTCTCATTTATTCAATCCCTCAAACTTTACTCATTCGTTGAAAGAAAGTAAATGCATTCATTTGTTTGTTAATTCTAAATTCAATCGTTCATTAAATGAACCGACCTTTATTCATTGATCCAAGGAAACAAGCTGTTCGTGTTAATTCAATGAGCAGAGCTTCACTCTTCATTCAATGCCTCAAGCTTAACTCATTCATTGAAAGAAACAAACTGTATTCGTTCATTCGCTGAAAGAAACTTCAATCATTCATTCAATGTGTCAGACGTTATTTATTGATTCAATGAAACACACTGCACAAGATGATTCAATGATTAGAGCTTCTCTCATTCATTCAATGTCTCGAGCTTAACGCATTCATTCAACCAAACAAACTGTTTTTATTCATTCAGTAAATCAACCGTTTAAATTGATGTAATGAAACAAACCGCAAGTGCATTAGAGCTTTTCTCATTCATTCAATGGCTCGTGCTTAACGCATTCATTCAATTAAACAAACTGTTTTCATTCATTCAAAAAATCAAACGTCATAAATTGATGCAATGCAACAAACTGCAAGTGCAGTAGAGCTTCTCCCATTCATTTAATGTCTCAAGCTTAATACATTCCTTCACCCGAACAAACTATTCTTTCATTCAATGCCTCAAGCTTAACTCATTCATTGAAAGAAACAAACTGTATTCGTTCATTCGCTGAAAGAAACTTCAATCATTCATTCAATGTATCAGTCGTTATTCACTGATTCAATGAACCAAACTGCACCAGATGATTCAATGATTAGAGCTTCTCTTATTCATTCAATGTCTCGAGCTTAACGCATTCATTCAACCAAACAAACTGTTTTTATTCATTCAGTAAATCAACCGTTATAAATTGATGTAATGAAACAAACTGCAAGTGCAGTAAAGCTTCTCTCATTCATTTAATGTCTCAAGCTTAATACATTCCTTTAACCGAACAAACTGTATTCATTCATTCAAAAAATCAAACGTTATAAATTGTTGCAATGCAACAACCTGCAAGTGCAGTAGAGCTTCTCCCATTCATTTAATGTCTCAAGCTTAATACATTCCTTCACCCGAACAAACTGTATTCATTCATTCAATGCCTCAAGCTTAACTCATTCATTGAAAGAAACAAACTGTATTCGCTCATTCGCTGAAAGAAACTTCAATTATTCATTCAATGTATCAGTCGTTATTCACTGATTCAATGAAACAAACTGCACCAGATGATTCAATGATTAGAGCTTCTCTTATTCATTCAATGTCTCGAGCTTAACACATTCATTCAAGCAAACAAACTGTTTTTATTCATTCAGTAAATCAACCGTTATAAATTGATGTAATGAAACAAACTGCAAGTGCAGTAAAGCTTCTCTCATTCATTTAATGTCTCAAGCTTAATACATTCCTTCAACCGAACAAACTGTATTCATTCATTCAATGAAACAAACGTTATACATTGATTCAATTAAATAAACTGCACGAATTAATTCAATTACAACACAGTTTCTCATTTATTCAATACCTCAACCTTTACTCATTCGTTGAAAGAAAGTAAATGCATTCATTCGTTTGTTGATTCTAAATTCAATCGTTCATTAAATGAACCAACCTTTATTCATTGATCCAAGTAAACAATCTGTTCGTGTTAATTCAATGAGCAGAGCTTCACTCTTCATTCAATGCCTCAAGCTTAACTCATTCATTGAAAGAAACAAACTGTATTCGTTCATTCCCTGAAAGAAACTTCAATCATTCATTCAATGTATCAGTCGTTATTCACTGATTCAATGAAACAAACTGCACCAGATGATTCAATGATTAGAGCTTCTCTTATTAATTCAATGTCTCGAGCTTAACGCATTCATTCAACCATACAAACTGTTTTTATTCATTCAGTAAATCAACCGTTATAAATTGATGTAATGAAACAAACTGAAAGTGCAGTAAAGCTGCTCCCATTCATTTAATGTCTCAAGCTTAATACATTCCTTCAACCGAACAAACTGTATTCATTCATTCAATGTATCAGTCGTTATTCACTGATTCAATGAACCAAACTGCACCAGATGATTCAATCATTAGAGCTTCTCTTATTCATTCAATGTCTCAAGCTTAACGCATTCATTCAACCAAACAAACTGTTTTTATTCATTCAGTAAATCAATCGTTACAAAGTGATGTAATGAAACAAACTGCAAGTGCAGTAAAGCTTCTCTCATTCATTTAATGTCTCAAGCTTAATACATTCCTTCAACCGAACAAACTGTATTCATTCATTCAAAAAATCAAACGTTATAAATTGATGCAATGCAACAAACTGCAAGTGCAGTAGAGCTTCTCCCATTCATTTAATGTCTCAAGCTTAATACATTCCTTCACCCGAACAAACTGTATTCATTCATTCAATGACTCAAGCTTAACTCATTCATTGAAAGAAACAAACTGTATTCGTTCATTTGCTGAAAGAAACTTCAATCATTCATTCAATGTATCAGTCGTTATTCACTGATTCAATGAACCAAACTGCACCAGATGATTCAATGATTAGAGCTTCTCTTATTCATTCAATGTCTCGAGCTTAACGCATTCATTCAACCAAACAAACTGTTTTTATTCATTCAGTAAATCAACCGTTATAAATTGATGTAATGAAACAAACTGCAAGTGCAGTAAAGCTTCTCTCATTCATTTAATGTCTCAAGCTTAATACATTCCTTTAACCGAACAAACTGTATTCATTCATTCAAAAAATCAAACGTTATAAATTGTTGCAATGCAACAACCTGCAAGTGCAGTAGAGCTTCTCCCATTCATTTAATGTCTCAAGCTTAATACATTCCTTCACCCAAACAAACTATTCATTCATTCAATGCCTCAAGCTTAACTCATTCATTGAAAGAAACAAACTGTATTCGTTCATTCGCTGAAAGAAACTTCAATCATTCATTCAATGTATCAGTCGTTATTCACTGATTCAATGAAACAAACTGCACCAGATGATTCAATGATGAGAGCTTCTCTTATTCATTCAATGTCTCGAGCTTAACACATTCATTCAAGCAAACAAACTGTTTTTATTCATTCAGTAAATCAACCGTTATAAATTGATGTAATGAAACAAACTGCAAGTGCAGTAAAGCTTCTCTCATTCATTTAATGTCTCAAGCTTAATACATTCCTTCAACCGAACAAACTGTATTCATTCATTCAATGAAACAAACGTTATACATTGATTCAATTAAATAAACTGCACGAATTAATTCAATTACAACACAGTTTCTCATTTATTCAATGCCTCAACCTTTACTCATTCGTTGAAAGAAAGTAAATGCATTCATTCGTTTGTTGATTCTAAATTCAATCGTTCATTAAATGAACCAACCTTTATTCATTGATCCAAGTAAACAAGCTGTTCGTGTTAATTCAATGAGCAGAGCTTCACTCTTCATTCAATGCCTCAAGCTTAACTCATTCATTGAAAGAAACAAACTGTATTCGTTCATTCCCTGAAAGAAACTTCAATCATTCATTCAATGTATCAGACGTTATTTATTGATTCAATGAAACAAACTGCACCAGATGATTCAATGATTAGAGCATCTCTCATTCATTCAATGTCTCGAGCTGAACGCATTCATTCAACCAAACAAACTGTTTTTATTCATTCAGTAAATCAACCGTTATAAATTGATGTAACGAAACAAACTGCTCGTGCATTAGAGCTTTTCTCATTCATTCAATGTCTCGTGCTTAACGCATTCATTCAATTAAACAAACTGTTTTCATTCATTCAAAAAATCAAACGTTATAAATTGATGCAATGCAACAAACAGCAAGTGCATTAGAGCTTCTCCCATTCATTTTATGTCTCAAGCTTAATACATTCCTTCACCCGAACAAACTGTATTCATTCATTCAATGCCTCAAGCTTAACTCATTCATTGAAAAAAACAAACTGTATTCGTTCATTCGCTGAAAGAAACTTCAATCATTCATTCAATGTATCAGTCGTTATTCACTGATTCAATGAACCAAACTGCACCAGATGATTCAATGATTAGAGCTTCTCTTATTCATTCAATGTCTCGAGCTTAACGCATTCATTCAACCAAACACACTGTTTTATTCATTCAGTAAATCAACCGTTATAAATTGATGTAATGAAACAAACTGCAAGTGCAGTAAAGCTTCTCTCATTCATTTAATGTCTCAAGCTTAATACATTCCTTCAACCGAACAAACTTTATTCATTCATTCAAAAAATCAAACGTTATAAATTGATGTAATGAAACAAACTGCAAGTGCAGTAAAGCTTCTCTCATTCATTTAATGTCTCAAGCTTAATACATTCCTTCAACCGAACAAACTTAATTCATTCATTCAAAAAATCAACCGTTATAAATTGATGTAATGAAACAAACTGCAAGTGCAGTAAAGCTTCTCTCATTCATTTAATGTCTCAAGCTTAATACATTCCTTCACCCGAACAAACTGTATTCATTCATTCAATGCCTCAAGCTTAACTCATTCATTGAAAGAAACAAACTGTATTCGTTCATTCGCTGAAAGAAACTTCAATCATTCATTCAATGTATCAGTCGTTATTCACTGATTCAATGAAACACACTGCACCAGATGATTCAATGATTAGAGCTTCTCTTATTCATTCAATGTCTCGAGCTGAACGCATTCATTCAACCAAACAAACTGTTTTTATTCATTCAATAAATCAACCGTTATAAATTGATGTAACGAAACAAACTGCTCGTGCATTAGAGCTTTTCTCATTCATTCAATGTCTCGAGCTTAACACATTCATTCAAGCAAACAAACTGTTTTTATTCATTCAGTAAATCAACCGTTATAAATTGATGTAATGAAACAAACTGCAAGTGCAGTAAAGCTTCTCTCATTCATTTAATGTCTCAAGCTTAATACATTCCTTCAAGCGAACAAGCTGTATTCATTCATTCAATGAAACAAACGTTATACATTGATTCAATTAAATAAACTGCACGAATTAATTCAATTACAACACAGTTTCTCATTTATTCAATACCTCAACCTTTACTCATTCATTGAAAGATAGTAAATGTATTCATTCGTTTGTTGATTCTAAATTCAATCGTTCATTAAATGAACCAACCTTTATTCATTGATCCAATGAATCAAGCTGTTCATGTGACTTCAATGAGCAGAGCTTCACTCTTCATTCAATGTCTCGAGGTTAATAGATTCATTGAAAGAAACAAACTGTATTCATTCATTCAATGAAACAAACGATATTCATTGTTTCAATGATTTCCGCTTCTCTCATTCATTCAATGCCTCAAGCTTAACTCATTCATTGAAAGTAACAAACTGTATTCGTTCATTCGCTGAAAGAAACTTCAATCATTCATTCAATGTATCAGTCGTTATTCACTGATTCAATGCAACAAACTGCACCAGATGATTCAATGATTAGAGCTTCTCTTATTCATTCAATGTCTCAAGCTTAACGCATTCATTCAACCAAACAAACTGTTTTTATTCATTCAGTAAATCAATCGTTATAAATTGATGTAATGAAACAAACTGCAAGTGCAGTAAAGCTTCTCTCATTCATTTAATGTCTCAAGCTTAATACATTCCTTCAACCGAACAAACTGTATTCATTCATTCAAAAAATCAAACGTTATAAATTGATGCAATGCAACAAACTGCAAGTGCAGTAGAGCTTCTCCCATTCATTTAATGTCTCAAGCTTAATACATTCCTTCACCCGAACAAACTATTCATTCATTCAATGCCTCAAGCTTAACTCATTCATTGAAAAAAACAAACTGTATTCGTTCATTCGCTGAAAGAAACTTCAATCATTCATTCAATGTATCAGTCGTTATTCACTGATTCAATGAACCAAACTGCACCAGATGATTCAATGATGAGAGCTTCTCTTATTCATTCAATGTCTCGAGGTGAACGCATTCATTGAACCAAACAAACTCTTTTTATTCTTTCAGTAAATCAACCGTTATAAATTGATGTAATGAAACAAACTGTAAGTGCAGTAAAACTTCTCTCATTCATTTAATGTCTCAAGCTTAATACATTCCTTCAACCGAACAAACTGTATTCATTCATTCAAAAAATCAAACGTTATAAATTGATGCAATGCAACAAACTGCAAGTGCAGTAGAGCTTCTCCCATTCATTTAATGTCTCAGGCTTAATACATTCCTTCACCCGAACAAACTGTATTCATTCATTCAATGCCTCAAGCTTAACTCATTCATTGAAAGAAACAAACTGTATTCGCTCATTCGCTGAAAGAAACTTCAAATATTCATTCAATGTATCAGTCGTTATTCACTGATTCAATGAACCAAACTGCACCAGATGATTCAATGATTAGAGCTTCTCTTATTCATTCAATGTCTCGAGCTTTACACATTCATTCAACCAAACAAACTGTATTTATTCATTCAGTAAATCAACCGTTATAAGTTGATGTAATGAAACAAACTGCAAGTGCAGTAAAGCTGCACTCATTCATTTAATGTCTCAAGCTTAATACATTCCTTCATCCGAACAGACTATTCATTCATTCAATGCCTCAACCTTTACTCATTCATTGAAAGAAAGTAAATGTATTCATGCGTTAGTCGATTCTAAGTTCAATCGTTCATTAAATGAACCAAACCTTATTCATTGATCCAATATACGTGTTAATTCAATGAGCAGAGCTTCACTCATTCAATGTCTCGAGGTTAATACATTCATTGAAATAAACAAACTGTATTTATTCAATGAAACAAACGTTATTCATTGAATCAATAGGTTGAGCTTCTCTCATTCATTCCATGTCTCAAGCTTAACTCATTCAATGAAGGAAAAAATCTGATTGCGTTCAGTTGTTGAAAGAAACTTGAATCATTCTTTCAATGATTCGGACGTTATTCATTGATTCAATGAATCAAACTGCACAAATTAACTCAATTAGAACGGATTTTCCCATTCAAGCTGTTTGTGTTAATTCAATGAGCAGATCTTCACTCTCTCATTCAATGTCTCGAGGTTAATACATTCCTTGAAAGAAACAAACTGTATTCATTAAACGTTTTACATTGATTCAATTAAACAAACTGCACGAATTAATTCAATTAGAAGAGAGTTTCTCATTCATTCAATATCTTAATCTTTACTCATTCATTGAAAGAAAGGAAATGTATTCATTCGTTCGTAGATTCTAAATTCAATCGTTCATTCAATGAACCAAACGTTCTTCAATGATCCAATGAAACAAGATGCTATTGATAATTCAATGAGCAGAGCTCAAAACTTTCATTCAATGCCCTAAGCCAAACACATTCATTTAAAGAAACAACATGTTCATTGGTTGAAAGAATCTTCAATCATTCATTCAATGAAACCAACATTATTCATTGATTCAATGAAACAACTGCTCCTGATGATTCAATGATTAGAGCTTTTCTCATTCATTCAATGTCTCGAGCTTAACGCATTCATTCAATGAAACAAACTGTTTTCATTCATTCAAAAAATCAAACGTTATACACTGATGCAATGCAACAAACTGCAAGTGCAGTAAAGCTTCTCTCATTCATTTAATGTCTCAAGCTTAATACATTCCTTCACCCAAACAAACTATTCATTCATTCAATGCCTCAAGCTTAACTCATTCATTGAAAGAAACAAACTGGATTCGTTCATTCGCTGAAAGAAACTTCAATCATTCATTCAATGTATCAGTCGTTATTCACTGATTCAATGAACCAAACTGCACCAGATGATTCAATCATTAGAGCTTCTCTTATTCATTCAATGTCTCGAGCTTAACGCATTCATTCAACCAAACAAACTGTTTTTATTCATTCAGTAAATCAACCGTTATAAATTGATGTAATGAAACAAACTGCAAGTGCAGTAAAGCTTCTCTCATTCATTTAATGTCTCAAGCTTAATACATTCCTTTAACCGAACAAACTGTATTCATTCATTCAATGAAACAAACGTTATACATTGATTCAATTAAATAAACTGCACGAATTAATTCAATTACAACACAGTTTCTCATTTATTCAATACCTCAACCTTTACTCATTCGTTGAAAGAAAGTAAATGCATTCATTCGTTTGTTGATTCTAAATTCAATCGTTCATTAAATGAACCAACCTTTATTCATTGATCCAAGTAAACAAGCTGTTCGTGTTAATTCAATGAGCAGAGCTTCACTCTTCATTCAATGCCTCAAGCTTAACTCATTCATTGAAAGAAACAAACTGTATTCGTTCATTCCCTGAAAGAAACTTCAATCATTCATTCAATGTATCAGACGTTATTTATTGATTCAATGAAACAAACTGCACTAGATGATTCAATGATTAGAGCATCTCTCATTCATTCAATGTCTCGAGCTGAACGCATTCATTCAACCAAACAAACTGTTTTTATTCATTCAGTAAATCAACCGTTATAAATTGATGTAACGAAACAAACTGCCAGTGCATTAGAGCTTTTCTCATTCATTCAATGTCTCGTGCTTAACGCATTCATTCAATTAAACAAACTGTTTTCATTCATTCAAAAAATCAAACGTTATAAATTGATGCAATGCAACAAACTGCAAGTGCATTAGAGCTTCTCCCATTCATTTTATGTCTCAAGCTTAATACATTCCTTCACCCGAACAAACTGTATTCATTCATTCAATGCCTCAAGCTTAACTCATTCATTGAAAGAAACAAACTGTATTCGTTCATTCGCTGAAAGAAACTTCAATCATTCATTCAATGTATCAGTCGTTATTCACTGATTCAATGAACCAAACTGCACCAGATGATTCAATGATTAGAGCTTCTCTTATTCATTCAATGTCTCGAGCTTAACGCATTCATTCAACCAAACAAACTGTTTTTATTCATTCAGTAAATCAACCGTTATAAATTGATGTAATGAAACAAACTGCAAGTGCAGTAAAGCTTCTCTCATTCATTTAATGTCTCAAGCTTAATACATTCCTTCAACCGAACAAACTTTATTCATTCATTCAAAAAATCAAACGTTATAAATTGTTGCAATGCAACAACCTGCAAGTGCAGTAGAGCTTCTCCCATTCATTTAATGTCTCAAGCTTAATACATTCCTTCACCCGAACAAACTGTATTCATTCATTCAATGCCTCAAGCTTAACTCATTCATTGAAAGAAACAAACTGTATTCGTTCGTTCGCTGAAAGAAACTTCAATCATTCATTCAATGTATCAGTCGTTATTCACTGATTCAATGAATCAAACTGCACCAGATGATTCAATGATTAGAGCTTCTCTTATTCATTCAATCTCTCGAGCTTAACACATTCATTCAACCAAACAAACTGTTTGTATTCATTCAGTAAATCAACCGTTATAAATTGATGTAATGAAACAAACTGCAAGTGCAGTAAAGCTTCTCTCATTCATTTAATGTCTCAAGCTTAATACATTCCTTCAACCGAACAAACTGTATTCATTCATTCAATGAAACAAACGTTATACATTGATTCAAATAAATAAACTGCACGAATTAATTCAATTACAACACAGTTTCTCATTTATTCAATACCTCAACCTTTACTCATTCATTGAAAGATAGTAAATGTATTCATTCGTTTGTTGATTCTAAATTCAATCGTTCATTAAATGAACCAACCTTTATTCATTGATCCAATGAAACAAGCTGTTCATGTTACTTCACTGAGCAGAGCTTCACTCTTCATTCAATGTCTCGAGGTTAATAGATTCATTGAAAGAAACAAACTGTATTCATTCATTCAATGAAACAAACGATATTCATTGTTTCAATGATTTCCGCTTCTCTCATTCATTCAATGCCTCAAGCTTAACTCATTCATTGAAAGTAACAAACTGTATTCGTTCATTCGCTGAAAGAAACTTCAATCATTCATTCAATGTATCAGTCGTTATTCACTGATTCAATGCAACAAACTGCACCAGATGATTCAATGATTAGGGCTTCTCTTATTCATTCAATGTCTCGAGCTTAACACATTCATTAAACCAAACAAACTCTTTTTATTCATTCAGTAAATCAACCGTTATAAATTGATGTAATGAAACAAACTGCAAGTGCAGTAAAGCTTCTCTCATTCATTTAATGTCTCAAGCTTCATACATTCCTTCAAACGAACAAACTGTATTCATTCATTCAAAAAATCAAACGTTATAAATTGTTGCAATGCAACAACCAGCAAGTGCAGGAGAGCTTCTCCCATTCATTTAATGTCTCAAGCTTAATACATTCCTTCACCCGAACAAACTGTATTCATTCATTCAATGCCTCAAGCTTAACTCATTCATTGAAAGAAACAAACTGTATTCGTTCATTCGTTGAAAGAAACTTCAATCATTCATTCAATGTCTCAGTCGTTAATCATTGATTCAATGAAACAAACTGCACCAGATGATTCAATGATTAGAGCTTCTCTTATTCATTCAATGTCTCGAGCTTTACACATTCATTCAACCAAACAAACTGTATTTATTCATTCAGTAAATCAACCGTTATAAGTTGATGTAATGAAACAAACTGCAAGTGCAGTAAAGCTGCTCTCATTCATTTAATGTCTCAAGCTTAATACATTCCTTCAACCGAACAAACTGTATTCATTCATTCAAAAAATCAAACGTTATAAATTGATGCAATGCAACAAACTGCAAGTGCAGTAGAGCTTCTCCCATTCATTTAATGTCTCAAGCTTAATACATTCCTTCACCCGAACAATCTATTCATTCATTCAATGCCTCAAGCTTAACTCATTCATTGAAAGAAACAAACTGTATTCGTTCATTCGCTGAAAGAAACTTCAATCATTCATTCAATGTATCAGTCGTTATTCACTGATTCAATGAACCAAACTGCACCAGATGATTCAATGATGAGAGCTTCTCTTATTCATTCAATGTCTCGAGGTGAACGCATTCATTGAACCAAACAAACTGTTTTTATTCTTTCAGTAAATCAACCGTTATAAATTGATGTAATGAAACAAACTGTAAGTGCAGTAAAGCTTCTCTCATTCATTTAATGTCTCAAGCTTAATACATTCCTTCAACCGAACAAACTGTATTCATTCATTCAAAAAATCAAACGTTATAAATTGATGCAATGCAACAAACTGCAAGTGCAGTAGAGCTTCTCCCATTCATTTAATGTCTCAGGCTTAATACATTCCTTCACCCGAACAAACTGTATTCATTCATTCAATGCCTCAAGCTTAACTCATTCATTGAAAGAAACAAACTGGATTCGCTCATTCGCTGAAAGAAACTTCAAATATTCATTCAATGTATCAGTCGTTATTCACTGATTCAATGAACCAAACTGCACCAGATGATTCAATGATTAGAGCTTCTCTTATTCATTCAATGTCTCGAGCTTTACACATTCATTCAACCAAACAAACTGTATTTATTCATTCAGTAAATCAACCGTTATAAGTTGATGTAATGAAACAAACTGCAAGTGCAGTAAAGCTGCTCTCATTCATTTAATGTCTCAAGCTTAATACATTCCTTCAACCGAACAAACTGTATTCATTCATTCAATGCCTCAACCTTTACTCATTCATTGAAAGAAAGTAAATGTATTCATGCGTTAGTCGATTCTAAGTTCAATCGTTCATTAAATGAACCAAACCTTATTCATTGATCCAATATACGTGTTAATTCAATGAGCAGAGCTTCACTCATTCAATGTCTCGAGGTTAATACATTCATTGAAATAAACAAACTGTATTTATTCAATGAAACAAACGTTATTCATTGAATCAATAGGTTGAGCTTCTCTCATTCATTCCATGTCTCAAGCTTAACTCATTCAATGAAGGAAAAAATCTGATTGCGTTCAGTTGTTGAAAGAAACTTGAATCATTCTTTCAATGATTCGGACGTTATTCATTGATTCAATGAATCAAACTGCACAAATTAACTCAATTAGAACGGATTTTCCCATTCAAGCTGTTTGTGTTAATTCAATGAGCAGATCTTCACTCTCTCATTCAATGTCTCGAGGTTAATACATTCCTTGAAAGAAACAAACTGTATTCATTAAACGTTTTACATTGATTCAATTAAACAAACTGCACGAATTAATTCAATTAGAAGAGAGTTTCTCATTCATTCAATATCTTAATCTTTACTCATTCATTGAAAGAAAGGAAATGTATTCATTCGTTCGTAGATTCTAAATTCAATCGTTCATTCAATGAACCAAACGTTCTTCAATGATCCAATGAAACAAGATGCTCCTGATAATTCAATGAGCAGAGCTCAAAACTTTCATTCAATGCCCTAAGCCAAACACATTCATTGAAAGAAACAACATGTTCATTGGTTGAAAGAATCTTCAATCATTCATTCAATGAAACCAACATTATTCATTGATTCAATGAAACAACTGCTCCTGATGATTCAATGATTAGAGCTTTTCTCATTCATTCAATGTCTCGAGCTTAACGCATTCATTCAATGAAACAAACTGTTTTCATTCATTCAAAAAATCAAACGTTATACACTGATGCAATGCAACAAACTGCAAGTGCAGTAAAGCTTCTCTCATTCATTTAATGTCTCAAGCTTAATACATTCCTTCACCCAAACAAACTATTCATTCATTCAATGCCTCAAGCTTAACTCATTCATTGAAAGAAACAAACTGGATTCGTTCATTCGCTGAAAGAAACTTCAATCATTCATTCAATGTATCAGTCGTTATTCACTGATTCAATGAACCAAACTGCACCAGATGATTCAATCATTAGAGCTTCTCTTATTCCTTCAATGTCTCGAGCTTAACGCATTCATTCAACCAAACAAACTGTTTTTATTCTTTCAGTAAATCAACCGTTATAAATTGATGTAATGAAACAAACTGCAAGTGCAGTAAAGCTTCTCTCATTCATTTAATGTCTCAAGCTTAATACATTTCTTTAACCGAACAAACTGTATTCATTCATTCAATGAAACAAACGTTATACATTGATTCAATTAAATAAACTGCACGAATTAATTCAATTACAACACAGTTTCTCATTTATTCAATACCTCAACCTTTACTCATTCGTTGAAAGAAAGTAAATGCATTCATTCGTTTGTTGATTCTAAATTCAATCGTTCATTAAATGAACCAACCTTTATTCATTGATCCAAGTAAACAAGCTGTTCGTGTTAATTCAATGAGCAGAGCTTCACTCTTCATTCAATGCCTCAAGCTTAACTCATTCATTGAAAGAAACAAACTGTATTCGTTCATTCCCTGAAAGAAACTTCAATCATTCATTCAATGTATCAGACGTTATTTATTGATTCAATGAAACAAACTGCACTAGATGATTCAATGATAAGAGCATCTCTCATTCATTCAATGTCTCGAGCTGAACGCATTCATTCAACCAAACAAACTGTTTTTATTCATTCAGTAAATCAACCGTTATAAATTGATGTAATGAAACAAACTGCCAGTGCATTAGAGCTTTTCTCATTCATTCAATGTCTCGTGCTTAACGCATTCATTCAATTAAACAAACTGTTTTCATTCATTCAAAAAATCAAACGTTATAAATTGATGCAATGCAACAAACTGCAAGTGCATTAGAGCTTCTCCCATTCATTTAATGTCTCAAGCTTAATACATTCCTTCACCCGAACAAACTGTATTCATTCATTCAATGCCTCAAGCTTAACTCATTCATTGAAAGAAACAAACTGTATTCGTTCATTCGCTGAAAGAAACTTCAATCATTCATTCAATGTATCAGTCGTTATTCACTGATTCAATGAACCAAACTGCACCAGATGATTCAATGATTAGAGCTTCTCTTATTCATTCAATGTCTCGAGCTTAACGCATTCATTCAACCAAACAAACTGTTTTTATTCATTCAGTAAATCAACCGTTATAAATTGATGTAATGAAACAAACTGCAAGTGCAGTAAAGCTTCTCTCATTCATTTAATGTCTCAAGCTTAATACATTCCTTCAACCGAACAAACTTTATTCATTCATTCAAAAAATCAAACGTTATAAATTGTTGCAATGCAACAACCTGCAAGTGCAGTAGAGCTTCTCCCATTCATTTAATGTCTCAAGCTTAATACATTCCTTCACCCGAACAAACTGTATTCATTCATTCAATGCCTCAAGCTTAACTCATTCATTGAAAGAAACAAACTGTATTCGTTCGTTCGCTGAAAGAAACTTCAATCATTCATTCAATGTATCAGTCGTTATTCACTGATTCAATGAATCAAACTGCACCAGATGATTCAATGATTAGAGCTTCTCTTATTCATTCAATCTCTCGAGCTTAACACATTCATTCAACCAAACAAACTGTTTGTATTCATTCAGTAAATCAACCGTTATAAATTGATGTAATGAAACAAACTGCAAGTGCAGTAAAGCTTCTCTCATTCATTTAATGTCTCAAGCTTAATACATTCCTTCAACCGAACAAACTGTATTCATTCATTCAATGAAACAAACGTTATACATTGATTCAAATAAATAAACTGCACGAATTAATTCAATTACAACACAGTTTCTCATTTATTCAATACCTCAACCTTTACTCATTCATTGAAAGATAGTAAATGTATTCATTCGTTTGTTGATTCTAAATTCAATCGTTCATTAAATGAACCAACCTTTATTCATTGATCCAATGAAACAAGCTGTTCATGTTACTTCACTGAGCAGAGCTTCACTCTTCATTCAATGTCTCGAGGTTAATAGATTCATTGAAAGAAACAAACTGTATTCATTCATTCAATGTAACAAACGATATTCATTGTTTCAATGATTTCCGCTTCTCTCATTCATTCAATGCCTCAAGCTTAACTCATTCATTGAAAGTAACAAACTGTATTCGTTCATTCGCTGAAAGAAACTTCAATCATTCATTCAATGTATCAGTCGTTATTCACTGATTCAATGCAACAAACTGCACCAGATGATTCAATGATTAGAGCTTCTCTTATTCATTCAATGTCTCGAGCTTAACACATTCATTAAACCAAACAAACTCTTTTTATTCATTCAGTAAATCAACCGTTATAAATTGATGTAATGAAACAAACTGCAAGTGCAGTAAAGCTTCTCTCATTCATTTAATGTCTCAAGCTTCATACATTCCTTCAAACGAACAAACTGTATTCATTCATTCAAAAAATCAAACGTTATAAATTGTTGCAATGCAACAACCAGCAAGTGCAGGAGAGCTTCTCCCATTCATTTAATGTCTCAAGCTTAATACATTCCTTCACCCGAACAAACTGTATTCATTCATTCAATGCCTCAAGCTTAACTCATTCATTGAAAGAAACAAATTGTATTCGTTCATTCGTTGAAAGAAACTTCAATCATTCATTCAATGTCTCAGTCGTTAATCATTGATTCAATGAAACAAACTGCACCAGTTGATTCAATGATTAGAGCTTCTCTCATTCATTCAATGTCTCGAGCTTAACGCATTCATTCAACCAAACAAACTGTTTTTATTCATTCAGTAAATCAACCGTTATAAATTGATGTAATGAAACAAACTGCAAGTGCATTAGAGCTTTTCTCATTCGTTCAATGTCTCGTGCTTAACGCATTCATTCAATTAAACAAACTGTTTTCATTCATTCAAAAAATCAAACGTAAAAATTGATGCAATGCAACAAACTGCAAGTGCAGTAGAGCTTCTCTCATTCATTTAATGTCTCAAGCTTAATACATTCCTTCAACTGAACAAACTGTATTCATTCATTCAAAAAATCAAACGTTATAAATTGATGCAATGCAACAAACTGCAAGTGCAGTAGAGCTTCTCCCATTCATTTAATGTCTCAAGCTTAATACATTCCTTCACCCGAACAAACTGTATTCATTCATTCAATGCCTCAAGCTTAACTCATTCATTGAAAGAAACAAACTGTATTCGCTCATTCGCTGAAAGAAACTTCAATCATTCATTCAATGTATCAGTCGTTTTTCAATGATTCAATGAAACAAACTGCACCAGATGATTCAATGATTAGAGCTTCTCTTATTCATTCAATGTCTCGAGCTTTACACATTCATTCAACCAAACAAACTGTATTTATTCATTCAGTAAATCAACCGTTATAAGTTGATGTAATGAAACAAACTGCAAGTGCAGTAAAGCTGCTCTCATTCATTTAATGTCTCAAGCTTAATACATTCCTTCAACCGAACAAACTGTATTCATTCATTCAATGCCTCAACCTTTACTCATTCATTGAAAGAAAATAAATGTATTCATGCGTTAGTCGATTCTAAGTTCAATCGTTCATTAAATGAACCAAACCTTATTCATTGATCCAATATACGTGTTAATTCAATGAGCAGAGCTTCACTCATTCAATGTCTCGAGGTTAATACATTCATTGAAATAAACAAACTGTATTCATTCAATGAAACAAACGTTATTCATTGAATCAATAGGTTGAGCTTCTCTCATGCATTCCATGTCTCAAGCTTAACTCATTCAATGAAGGAAAAACTCTGAATGCGTTCAGTCGTTGAAAGAAACTTGAATCATTCTTTCAATGATTCGGACGTTATTCATTGATTCAATGAATCAAACTGCACAAATTAACTCAATTAGAACGGATTTTCCCATTCAAGCTGTTTGTGTTAATTCAATGAGCAGATCTTCACTCTCTCATTCAATGTCTCGAGGTTAATACATTCCTTGAAAGAAACAAACTGTATTCATTAAACGTTTTACATTGATTCAATTAAACAAACTGCACGAATTAATTCAATTAGAAGAGAGTTTCTCATTCATTCAATATCTTAATCTTTACTCATTCATTGAAAGAAAGGAAATGTATTCATTCGTTCGTAGATTCTAAATTCAATCGTTCATTCAATGAACCAAACGTTCTTCATTGATCCAATGAAACAAGATGCTCCTGATAATTCAATGAGCAGAGCTCAAAACTTTCATTCAATGCCCTAAGCCAAACACATTCATTGAAAGAAACAACATGTTCATTGGTTGAAAGAATCTTCAATCATTCATTCAATGAAACCAACATTATTCATTGATTCAATGAAACAACTGCTCCTGAGGATTCAATGATTAGAGCTTATCTCATTCATTCAAAGTCTCGAGCTTAACACATTCATTCAACCAAACAAACTGTTTTTATTCATTCAGTAAATCAACCGTTATAAATTGATGCAATGCAACAAACTGCAAGTGCAGTAGAGCTTCTCCCATTCATTTAATGTCTCAAGCTTAATACATTCCTTCACCCGAACAAACTGTATTCATTCATTCAATGCCTCAAGCTTAACTCATTCATTGAAAGAAACAAACTGGATTCGTTCATTCGCTGAAAGAAACTTCAATCATTCATTCAATGTATCAGTCGTTATTCACTGATTCAATGAAACAAACTGCACCAGATGATTCAATGATTAGAGCTTCTCTTATTCATTCAATGTCTCGAGCTTAACACATTCATTCAACCAAACAAACTATTTTTATTCATTCAGTAAATCAACCGTTATAAATTGATGTAATGAAACAAACTGCAAGTGCAGTAAAGCTTCTCTCATTCATTTAATGTCTCAAGCTTAATACATTCCTTCAACCGAACAAACTGTATTCATTCATTCAATGAAACAAACATTACACATTGATTCAATTAAATAAACTGCACGAATTAATTCAATTACAACACAGTTTCTCATTTATACAATACCTCAAACTTTACTCATTCGTTGAAAGAAAGTAAATGCATTCATTCGTTTGTTGATTCTAAATTCAATCGTTCATTAAATGAACCAACCTTTATTCATTGATCCAAGGAAACAAGCTGTTTGTGTTAATTCAATGAGCAGAGCTTCACTCTTCATTCAATGCCTCAAGCTTATCTCATTCATTGAAAGAAACAAACTGTATTCGTTCATTCCCTGAAAGAAAGTTCAATCATTCATTCAATGTATCAGACGTTATTTATTGATTCAATGAAATTAACTGCACCAGATGATTCAATGATTAGAGCTTCTCTCATTCATTCAATGTCTCGAGCTTAACGCATACATTCAACCAAACAAACTGTTTTTATTCATTCAGTAAATCAACCGTTATAAATTGATGTAATGAAAAAAACTGCAAGTGCATTCGAGCTTTTCTCATTCATTCAATGTCTCGTGCTTAACGCATTCATTCAACCAAACAAACTGTTTTTATTCATTCAGTAAATCAACCGTTATAAATTGATGTAATGAAACAAACTGCAAGTGCAGTAAAGCTTCTCTCATTCATTTAATGTCTCAAGCTTAATACATTCCTTCAACCGAACAAACTGTATTCATTCATTCAAAAAATCAAACGTTATAAATTGATGCAATGCAACAAACTGCAAGTGCAGTAGAGCTTCTCCCATTCATTTAATGTCTCAAGCTTAATACATTCCTTCACCCGAACAAACTGTATTCATTCATTCAATGCCTCAAGCTTAACTCATTCATTGAAAGAAACAAACTGTATTCGTTCATTCGCTGAAAGAAACTTCAATCATTCATTCAATGTATCAGTCGTTATTCACTGATTCAATGAACCAAACTGCACCAGATGATTCAATGATTAGAGCTTCTCTTATTCATTCAATGTCTCGAGCTTAACACATTCATTCAACCAAACAAACTGTTTTTATTCATTCAGTAAATCAACCGTTATAAATTGATGTAATGAAACAAACTGCAAGTGCAGTAAAGCTTCTCTCATTCATTTAATGTCTCAAGCTTAATACATTCCTTCAACCGAACAAACTGTATTCATTCATTCAATGAAACAAACGTTACACATTGATTCAATTAAATAAACTGCACGAATTAATTCAATTACAACACAGTTTCTCATTTATATAATACCTCAACCTTTACTCATTCGTTGAAAGAAAGTAAATGCATTCATTCGTTTGTTGATTCTAAATTCAATCGTTCATTAAATGAACCAACCTTTATTCATTGATCCAAGGAAACAAGCTGTTTGTGTTAATTCAATGAGCAGAGCTTCACTCTTCATTCAATGCCTCATGCTTATCTCATTCATTGAAAGAAACAAACTGTATTCGTTCATTCGCTGAAAGAAACTTCAATCATTCATTCAATGTATCAGTCGTTATTCACTGATTCAATGAACCAAACTGCACCAGATGATTCAATGATTAGAGCTTCTCTCATTCATTCAATGTCTCGAGCTTAACGCATTCATTCAACCAAACAAACTGTTTTTATTCATTCAGTAAATCAACCGTTATAAATTGATGTAATGAAACAAACTGCAAGTGCATTAGAGCTTTTCTCATTCATTCAATGTCTCGTGCTTAACGCATTCATTCAATTAAACAAACTGTTTTCATTCATTCAAAAAATCAAACGTTATAAATTGATGCAATGCAAAAAAATGCAAGTGCAGTAGAGCTTCTCCCATTCATTTAATGTCTCAAGCTGAAAACATTTTTTCACCCGAACAAACTATTCATTCATTCAATGCCTCAAGCTTAACTCATTCACTGAAAGAAACAAACTGTATTCGTTCATTCGCTGAAAGAAACTTCAATCATTCATTCAATGTATCAGTCGTTATTCACTGATTCAATGAACCAAACTGCACCAGATGATTCAATGATTAGAGCTTCTCTCATTCATTCAATGTCTCGAGCTTAACGCATTCATTCAACCAAACAAACTCTTTTTATTCATTCAGTAAATCAACCGTTATAAATTGATGTAATGAAACAAACTGCAAGTGCATTCGAGCTTTTCACATTCATTCAATGTCAGTGCTTAACGCATTCATTCAATTAAACAAACGATATTCATTGTTTCAATGATTTGCGCTTCTCTCATTCATTCAATGCCTCAAGCTTAACTCATTCATTGAAAGAGACAAACTGTTTTCGTTCATGCCCTGAAAGAAACTTCAATCATTCATTCAATGTATCAGACGTTATTTATTGATTCAATGAAACAAACTGCACCAGATGATTCAATGATTAGAGCTTTTCTCATTCATTCAATGTCTCGTGCTTAACGCATTCATTCAATTAAACAAACTGTTTTCATTCATTCAAAAAATCAAACGTAATAAATTGATGCAATGCAACAAACTGCAAGTGCAGTAGACCTTCTCCCATTCATTTAATGTCTCAAGCTTAATACATTTCTTCACCCGAACAAACTATTCATTCATTCAATGCCTCAAGCTTAACTCATTCATTGAAAGAAACAAACTGTATTCGTTCATTCGCTGAAAGAAACTTCAATCATTCATTCAATGTATCAGTCGTTATTCACTGATTCAATGAACCAAACTGCACCAGATGATTCAATGATTAGAGCTTCTCTTATTCATTCAATGTCTCGAGCTTAACACATTCATTCAACCAAACAAACTGTTTTTATTCATTCAGTAAATCAACCGTTATAAATTGATGTAATGAAACAAACTGCAAGTGCAGTAAAGCTTCTCTCATTCATTTAATGTCTCAAGCTTAATACATTCCTTCAACCGAACAAACTGTATTCATTCATTCAAAAAATCAAACGTTATAAATTGATGCAATGCAACAAACTGCAAGTGCAGTAAAGCTTCTCCCATTCATTTAATGTCTCAAGCTTAATACATTCCTTCACCCGAACAAACTGTATTCATTCATTCAATGCCTCAAGCTTAACTCATTCATTGAAAGAAACAAATTCGAGCTTAACACATTCATTCAACCAAACAAACTCTTTTTATTCATTCAGTAAATCAACCGTTATAAATTGATGTAATGAAACAAACTGCAAGTGCAGTAAAGCTTCTCTCATTCATTTAATGTCTCAAGCTTAATACATTCCTTCAACCGAACAAACTGTATTCATTCATTCAATGAAACAAACGTTACACATTGATTCAATTAAATAAACTGCACGAATTAATTCAATTACAACACAGTTTCTCATTTATACAATACCTCAACCTTTACTCATTCGTTGAAAGAAAGTAAATGCATTCATTCGTTTGTTGATTCTAAATTCAATCGTTCATTAAATGAACCAACCTTTATTCATTGATCCAAGGAAAAAAGCTGTTTGTGTTAATTCAATGAGCAGAGCTTCACTCTTCATTCAATGCCTCAAGCTTATCTCATTTATTGAAAGAAACAAACTGTATTCGTTCATTCCCTGAAAGAAACTTCAATCATTCATTCAATGTATCAGACGTTATTTATTGATTCAATGAAACTAACTGCACCAGATGATTCAATGATTAGAGCTTCTCTCATTCATTCAATGTCTCGAGCTTAACGCATTCATTCAACCAAACAAACTGTTTTTATTCATTCAGTAAATCAACCGTTATAAATTGATGTAATGAAACAAACTGCAAGTGCATTAGAGCTTTTCTCATTCATTCAATGTCTCGTGCTTAACGCATTCATTCAATTAAACAAACTGTTTTCATTCATTCAATAAATCAAACGTTATAAATTGATGCAATGCAACAAACTGCAAGTGCAGTAGAGCTTCTCCCATTCATTTAATGTCTCAAGCTAAATACATTTTTTCACCCGAACAAACTATTCATTCATTCAATGCCTCAAGCTTAACTCATTCATTGAAAGAAACAAACTGTATTCGTTCATTCGCTGAAAGAAACTTCAATCATTCATTCAATGTATCAGTCGTTATTCACTGATTCAATTAACCAAAGTGCACCAGATGATTCAATGATTAGAGCTTCTCTTATTCATTCAATGTCTCGAGCTTAACGCATTCATTCAACCAAACAAACTCTTTTTATTCATTCAGTAAATCAACCGTAATAAATTGATGTAATGAAACAAACTGCAAGTGCAGTAAAGCTTCTCTCATTCATTTAATGTCTTAAGCTTAATACATTCCTTCAACCGAACAAACTGTATTCATTCATTCAAAAAATCAAACGTTATAAATTGATGCAATGCAACAAACTGCAAGTGCAGTAGAGCTTCTCCCATTCATTTAATGTCTCAAGCTTAATACATTCCTTCACCCGAACAAACTGTATTCATTCATTCAATGCCTCAAGCTTAACTCATTCATTGAAAGAAACAAACTGTAATTGTTCATTCGCTGAAAGAAACTTCAATCATTCATTCAATGTATCAGTCGTTATTCACTGATTCAATGAAACAAACTGCACCAGATGATTCAATGATTAGAGCTTCTCTTATTCATTCAATGTCTCGAGCTTAACACATTCATTCAACCAAACAAACTGTTTTTATTCATTCAGTAAATCAACCGTTATAAATTGATGTAATGAAACAAACTGCAAGTGCAGTAAAGCTTCTCTCATTCATTTAATGTCTCAAGCTTAATACATTCCTTCAACCGAACAAACTGTATTCATTCATTCAATGCCTCAACCTTTACTCATTCATTGAAAGAAAATAAATGTATTCATGCGTTAGTCGATTCTAAGTTCAATCGTTCATTAAATGAACCAAACCTTATTCATTGATCCAATATACGTGTTAATTCAATGAGCAGAGCTTCACTCATTCAATGTCTCGAGGTTAATACATTCATTGAAATAAACAAACTGTATTCATTCAATGAAACAAACGTTATTCATTGAATCAATAGGTTGAGCTTCTCTCATGCATTCCATGTCTCAAGCTTAACTCATTCAATGAAGGAAAAAATCTGAATGCGTTCAGTCGTTGAAAGAAACTTGAATCATTCTTTCAATGATTCGGACGTTATTCATTGATTCAATGAATCAAACTGCACAAATTAACTCAATTAGAACGGATTTTCCCATTCAAGCTGTTTGTGTTAATTCAATGAGCAGATCTTCACTCTCTCATTCAATGTCTCGAGGTTAATACATTCCTTGAAAGAAACAAACTGTATTCATTAAACGTTTTACATTGATTCAATTAAACAAACTGCACGAATTAATTCAATTAGAAGAGAGTTTCTCATTCATTCAATATCTTAATCTTTACTCATTCATTGAAAGAAAGGAAATGTATTCATTCGTTCGTAGATTCTAAATTCAATCGTTCATTCAATGAACCAAACGTTCTTCATTGATCCAATGAAACAAGATGCTCCTGATAATTCAATGAGCAGAGCTCAAAACTTTCATTCAATGCCCTAAGCCAAACACATTCATTGAAAGAAACAACATGTTCATTGGTTGAAAGAATCTTCAATCATTCATTCAATGAAACCAACATTATTCATTGATTCAATGAAACAACTGCTCCTGAGGATTCAATGATTAGAGCTTATCTCATTCATTCAAAGTCTCGAGCTTAACACATTCATTCAACCAAACAAACTGTTTTTATTCATTCAGTAAATCAACCGTTATAAATTGATGCAATGCAACAAACTGCAAGTGCAGTAGAGCTTCTCCCATTCATTTAATGTCTCAAGCTTAATACATTCCTTCACCCGAACAAACTGTATTCATTCATTCAATGCCTCAAGCTTAACTCATTCATTGAAAGAAACAAACTGGATTCGTTCATTCGCTGAAAGAAACTTCAATCATTCATTCAATGTATCAGTCGTTATTCACTGATTCAATGAAACAAACTGCACCAGATGATTCAATGATTAGAGCTTCTCTTATTCATTCAATGTCTCGAGCTTAACACATTCATTCAACCAAACAAACTCTTTTTATTCATTCAGTAAATCAACCGTTATAAATTGATGTAATGAAACAAACTGCAAGTGCAGTAAAGCTTCTCTCATTCATTTAATGTCTCAAGCTTAATACATTCCTTCAACCGAACAAACTGTATTCATTCATTCAATGAAACAAACATTACACATTGATTCAATTAAATAAACTGCACGAATTAATTCAATTACAACACAGTTTCTCATTTATACAATACCTCAACCTTTACTCATTCGTTGAAAGAAAGTAAATGCATTCATTCGTTTGTTGATTCTAAATTCAATCGTTCATTAAATGAACCAACCTTTATTCATTGATCCAAGGAAACAAGCTGTTTGTGTTAATTCAATGAGCAGAGCTTCACTCTTCATTCAATGCCTCAAGCTTATCTCATTCATTGAAAGAAACAAACTGTATTCGTTCATTCCCTGAAAGAAAGTTCAATCATTCATTCAATGTATCAGACGTTATTTATTGATTCAATGAAATTAACTGCACCAGATGATTCAATGATTAGAGCTTCTCTCATTCATTCAATGTCTCGAGCTTAACGCATACATTCAACCAAACAAACTGTTTTTATTCATTCAGTAAATCAACCGTTATAAATTGATGTAATGAAAAAAACTGCAAGTGCATTCGAGCTTTTCTCATTCATTCAATGTCTCGTGCTTAACGCATTCATTCAACCAAACAAACTGTTTTTATTCATTCAGTAAATCAACCGTTATAAATTGATGTAATGAAACAAACTGCAAGTGCAGTAAAGCTTCTCTCATTCATTTAATGTCTCAAGCTTAATACATTCCTTCAACCGAACAAACTGTATTCATTCATTCAAAAAATCAAACGTTATAAATTGATGCAATGCAACAAACTGCAAGTGCAGTAGAGCTTCTCCCATTCATTTAATGTCTCAAGCTTAATACATTCCTTCACCCGAACAAACTGTATTCATTCATTCAATGCCTCAAGCTTAACTCATTCATTGAAAGAAACAAACTGGATTCGTTCATTCGCTGAAAGAAACTTCAATCATTCATTCAATGTATCAGTCGTTATTCACTGATTCAATGAAACAAACTGCACCAGATGATTCAATGATTAGAGCTTCTCTTATTCATTCAATGTCTCGAGCTTAACACATTCATTCAACCAAACAAACTGTTTTTATTCATTCAGTAAATCAACCGTTATAAATTGATGTAATGAAACAAACTGCAAGTGCAGTAAAGCTTCTCTCATTCATTTAATGTCTCAAGCTTAATACATTCCTTCAACCGAACAAACTGTATTCATTCATTCAATGAAACAAACGTTACACATTGATTCAATTAAATAAACTGCACGAATTAATTCAATTACAACACAGTTTCTCATTTATATAATACCTCAACCTTTACTCATTCGTTGAAAGAAAGTAAATGCATTCATTCGTTTGTTGATTCTAAATTCAATCGTTCATTAAATGAACCAACCTTTATTCATTGATCCAAGGAAACAAGCTGTTTGTGTTAATTCAATGAGCAGAGCTTCACTCTTCATTCAATGCCTCATGCTTATCTCATTCATTGAAAGAAACAAACTGTATTCGTTCATTCGCTGAAAGAAACTTCAATCATTCATTCAATGTATCAGTCGTTATTCACTGATTCAATGAACCAAACTGCACCAGATGATTCAATGATTAGAGCTTCTCTCATTCATTCAATGTCTCGAGCTTAACGCATTCATTCAACCAAACAAACTGTTTTTATTCATTCAGTAAATCAACCGTTATAAATTGATGTAATGAAACAAACTGCAAGTGCATTAGAGCTTTTCTCATTCATTCAATGTCTCGTGCTTAACGCATTCATTCAATTAAACAAACTGTTTTCATTCATTCAAAAAATCAAACGTTATAAATTGATGCAATGCAAAAAAATGCAAGTGCAGTAGAGCTTCTCCCATTCATTTAATGTCTCAAGCTGAAAACATTTTTTCACCCGAACAAACTATTCATTCATTCAATGCCTCAAGCTTAACTCATTCACTGAAAGAAACAAACTGTATTCGTTCATTCGCTGAAAGAAACTTCAATCATTCATTCAATGTATCAGTCGTTATTCACTGATTCAATGAACCAAACTGCACCAGATGATTCAATGATTAGAGCTTCTCTCATTCATTCAATGTCTCGAGCTTAACGCATTCATTCAACCAAACAAACTCTTTTTATTCATTCAGTAAATCAACCGTTATAAATTGATGTAATGAAACAAACTGCAAGTGCATTCGAGCTTTTCACATTCATTCAATGTCAGTGCTTAACGCATTCATTCAATTAAACAAACGATATTCATTGTTTCAATGATTTGCGCTTCTCTCATTCATTCAATGCCTCAAGCTTAACTCATTCATTGAAAGAGACAAACTGTTTTCGTTCATTCCCTGAAAGAAACTTCAATCATTCATTCAATGTATCAGACGTTATTTATTGATTCAATGAAACAAACTGCACCAGATGATTCAATGATTAGAGCTTTTCTCATTCATTCAATGTCTCGTGCTTAACGCATTCATTCAATTAAACAAACTGTTTTCATTCATTCAAAAAATCAAACGTAATAAATTGATGCAATGCAACAAACTGCAAGTGCAGTAGACCTTCTCCCATTCATTTAATGTCTCAAGCTTAATACATTTCTTCACCCGAACAAACTATTCGTTCATTCAATGCCTCAAGCTTAACTCATTCATTGAAAGAAACAAACTGTATTCGTTCATTCGCTGAAAGAAACTTCAATCATTCATTCAATGTATCAGTCGTTATTCACTGATTCAATGAACCAAACTGCACCAGATGATTCAATGATTAGAGCTTCTCTTATTCATTCAATGTCTCGAGCTTAACACATTCATTCAACCAAACAAACTGTTTTTATTCATTCAGTAAATCAACCGTTATAAATTGATGTAATGAAACAAACTGCAAGTGCAGTAAAGCTTCTCTCATTCATTTAATGTCTCAAGCTTAATACATTCCTTCAACCGAACAAACTGTATTCATTCATTCAAAAAATCAAACGTTATAAATTGATGCAATGCAACAAACTGCAAGTGCAGTAGAGCTTCTCCCATTCATTTAATGTCTCAAGCTTAATACATTCCTTCACCCGAACAAACTGTATTCATTCATTCAATGCCTCAAGCTTAACTCATTCATTGAAAGAAACAAATTCGAGCTTAACACATTCATTCAACCAAACAAACTCTTTTTATTCATTCAGTAAATCAACCGTTATAAATTGATGTAATGAAACAAACTGCAAGTGCAGTAAAGCTTCTCTCATTCATTTAATGTCTCAAGCTTAATACATTCCTTCAACCGAACAAACTGTATTCATTCATTCAATGAAACAAACGTTACACATTGATTCAATTAAATAAACTGCACGAATTAATTCAATTACAACACAGTTTCTCATTTATACAATACCTCAACCTTTACTCATTCGTTGAAAGAAAGTAAATGCATTCATTCGTTTGTTGATTCTAAATTCAATCGTTCATTAAATGAACCAACCTTTATTCATTGATCCAAGGAAAAAAGCTGTTTGTGTTAATTCAATGAGCAGAGCTTCACTCTTCATTCAATGCCTCAAGCTTATCTCATTTATTGAAAGAAACAAACTGTATTCGTTCATTCCCTGAAAGAAACTTCAATCATTCATTCAATGTATCAGACGTTATTTATTGATTCAATGAAACTAACTGCACCAGATGATTCAATGATTAGAGCTTCTCTCATTCATTCAATGTCTCGAGCTTAACGCATTCATTCAACCAAACAAACTGTTTTTATTCATTCAGTAAATCAACCGTTATAAATTGATGTAATGAAACAAACTGCAAGTGCATTAGAGCTTTTCTCATTCATTCAATGTCTCGTGCTTAACGCATTCATTCAATTAAACAAACTGTTTTCATTCATTCAATAAATCAAACGTTATAAATTGATGCAATGCAACAAACTGCAAGTGCAGTAGAGCTTCTCCCATTCATTTAATGTCTCAAGCTAAATACATTTTTTCACCCGAACAAACTATTCATTCATTCAATGCCTCAAGCTTAACTCATTCATTGAAAGAAACAAACTGTATTCGTTCATTCGCTGAAAGAAACTTCAATCATTCATTCAATGTATCAGTCGTTATTCACTGATTCAATTAACCAAAGTGCACCAGATGATTCAATGATTAGAGCTTCTCTTATTCATTCAATGTCTCGAGCTTAACGCATTCATTCAACCAAACAAACTCTTTTTATTCATTCAGTAAATCAACCGTAATAAATTGATGTAATGAAACAAACTGCAAGTGCAGTAAAGCTTCTCTCATTCATTTAATGTCTTAAGCTTAATACATTCCTTCAACCGAACAAACTGTATTCATTCATTCAAAAAATCAAACGTTATAAATTGATGCAATGCAACAAACTGCAAGTGCAGTAGAGCTTCTCCCATTCATTTAATGTCTCAAGCTTAATACATTCCTTCACCCGAACAAACTGTATTCATTCATTCAATGCCTCAAGCTTAACTCATTCATTGAAAGAAACAAACTGTAATTGTTCATTCGCTGAAAGAAACTTCAATCATTCATTCAATGTATCAGTCGTTATTCACTGATTCAATGAAACAAACTGCACCAGATGATTCAATGATTAGAGCTTCTCTTATTCATTCAATGTCTCGAGCTTAACACATTCATTCAACCAAACAAACTGTTTTTATTCATTCAGTAAATCAACCGTTATAAATTGATGTAATGAAACAAACTGCAAGTGCAGTAAAGCTTCTCTCATTCATTTAATGTCTCAAGCTTAATACATTCCTTCAACCGAACAAACTGTATTCATTCATTCAATGAAACAAACGTTACACATTGATTCAATTAAATAAACTGCACGAATTAATTCAATTACAACACAGTTTCTCATTTATATAATACCTCAACCTTTACTCATTCGTTGAAAGAAAGTAAATGCATTCATTCGTTTGTTGATTCTAAATTCAATCGTTCATTAAATGAACCAACCTTTATTCATTGATCCAAGGAAACAAGCTGTTTGTGTTAATTCAATGAGCAGAGCTTCACTCTTCATTCAATGCCTCATGCTTATCTCATTCATTGAAAGAAACAAACTGTATTCGTTCATTCGCTGAAAGAAACTTCAATCATTCATTCAATGTATCAGTCGTTATTCACTGATTCAATGAACCAAACTGCACCAGATGATTCAATGATTAGAGCTTCTCTCATTCATTCAATGTCTCGAGCTTAACGCATTCATTCAACCAAACAAACTGTTTTTATTCATTCAGTAAATCAACCGTTATAAATTGATGTAATGAAACAAACTGCAAGTGCATTAGAGCTTTTCTCATTCATTCAATGTCTCGTGCTTAACGCATTCATTCAATTAAACAAACTGTTTTCATTCATTCAAAAAATCAAACGTTATAAATTGATGCAATGCAAAAAAATGCAAGTGCAGTAGAGCTTCTCCCATTCATTTAATGTCTCAAGCTGAAAACATTTTTTCACCCGAACAAACTATTCATTCATTCAATGCCTCAAGCTTAACTCATTCACTGAAAGAAACAAACTGTATTCGTTCATTCGCTGAAAGAAACTTCAATCATTCATTCAATGTATCAGTCGTTATTCACTGATTCAATGAACCAAACTGCACCAGATGATTCAATGATTAGAGCTTCTCTCATTCATTCAATGTCTCGAGCTTAACGCATTCATTCAACCAAACAAACTCTTTTTATTCATTCAGTAAATCAACCGTTATAAATTGATGTAATGAAACAAACTGCAAGTGCATTCGAGCTTTTCACATTCATTCAATGTCAGTGCTTAACGCATTCATTCAATTAAACAAACGATATTCATTGTTTCAATGATTTGCGCTTCTCTCATTCATTCAATGCCTCAAGCTTAACTCATTCATTGAAAGAGACAAACTGTTTTCGTTCATTCCCTGAAAGAAACTTCAATCATTCATTCAATGTATCAGACGTTATTTATTGATTCAATGAAACAAACTGCACCAGATGATTCAATGATTAGAGCTTTTCTCATTCATTCAATGTCTCGTGCTTAACGCATTCATTCAATTAAACAAACTGTTTTCATTCATTCAAAAAATCAAACGTAATAAATTGATGCAATGCAACAAACTGCAAGTGCAGTAGACCTTCTCCCATTCATTTAATGTCTCAAGCTTAATACATTTCTTCACCCGAACAAACTATTCATTCATTCAATGCCTCAAGCTTAACTCATTCATTGAAAGAAACAAACTGTATTCGTTCATTCGCTGAAAGAAACTTCAATCATTCATTCAATGTATCAGTCGTTATTCACTGATTCAATGAACCAAACTGCACCAGATGATTCAATGATTAGAGCTTCTCTTATTCATTCAATGTCTCGAGCTTAACACATTCATTCAACCAAACAAACTGTTTTTATTCATTCAGTAAATCAACCGTTATAAATTGATGTAATGAAACAAACTGCAAGTGCAGTAAAGCTTCTCTCATTCATTTAATGTCTCAAGCTTAATACATTCCTTCAACCGAACAAACTGTATTCATTCATTCAAAAAATCAAACGTTATAAATTGATGCAATGCAACAAACTGCAAGTGCAGTAGAGCTTCTCCCATTCATTTAATGTCTCAAGCTTAATACATTCCTTCACCCGAACAAACTGTATTCATTCATTCAATGCCTCAAGCTTAACTCATTCATTGAAAGAAACAAATTCGAGCTTAACACATTCATTCAACCAAACAAACTCTTTTTATTCATTCAGTAAATCAACCGTTATAAATTGATGTAATGAAACAAACTGCAAGTGCAGTAAAGCTTCTCTCATTCATTTAATGTCTCAAGCTTAATACATTCCTTCAACCGAACAAACTGTATTCATTCATTCAATGAAACAAACTTTACACATTGATTCAATTAAATAAACTGCACGAATTAATTCAATTACAACACAGTTTCTCATTTATACAATACCTCAACCTTTACTCATTCGTTGAAAGAAAGTAAATGCATTCATTCGTTTGTTGATTCTAAATTCAATCGTTCATTAAATGAACCAACCTTTATTCATTGATCCAAGGAAAAAAGCTGTTTGTGTTAATTCAATGAGCAGAGCTTCACTCTTCATTCAATGCCTCAAGCTTATCTCATTTATTGAAAGAAACAAACTGTATTCGTTCATTCCCTGAAAGAAACTTCAATCATTCATTCAATGTATCAGACGTTATTTATTGATTCAATGAAACTAACTGCACCAGATGATTCAATGATTAGAGCTTCTCTCATTCATTCAATGTCTCGAGCTTAACGCATTCATTCAACCAAACAAACTGTTTTTATTCATTCAGTAAATCAACCGTTATAAATTGATGTAATGAAACAAACTGCAAGTGCATTAGAGCTTTTCTCATTCATTCAATGTCTCGTGCTTAACGCATTCATTCAATTAAACAAACTGTTTTCATTCATTCAATAAATCAAACGTTATAAATTGATGCAATGCAACAAACTGCAAGTGCAGTAGAGCTTCTCCCATTCATTTAATGTCTCAAGCTAAATACATTTTTTCAACCGAACAAACTATTCATTCATTCAATGCCTCAAGCTTAACTCATTCATTGAAAGAAACAAACTGTATTCGTTCATTCGCTGAAAGAAACTTCAATCATTCATTCAATGTATCAGTCGTTATTCACTGATTCAATTAACCAAAGTGCACCAGATGATTCAATGATTAGAGCTTCTCTTATTCATTCAATGTCTCGAGCTTAACGCATTCATTCAACCAAACAAACTCTTTTTATTCATTCAGTAAATCAACCGTAATAAATTGATGTAATGAAACAAACTGCAAGTGCAGTAAAGCTTCTCTCATTCATTTAATGTCTTAAGCTTAATACATTCCTTCAACCGAACAAACTGTATTCATTCATTCAAAAAATCAAACGTTATAAATTGATGCAATGCAACAAACTGCAAGTGCAGTAGAGCTTCTCCCATTCATTTAATGTCTCAAGCTTAATACATTCCTTCACCCGAACAAACTGTATTCATTCATTCAATGCCTCAAGCTTAACTCATTCATTGAAAGAAACAAACTGTAATTGTTCATTCGCTGAAAGAAACTTCAATTATTCATTCAATGTATCAGTCGTTATTCATGGATTCAATGAAACAAACTGCACCAGATGATTCAATGATTAGAGCTTCTCTTATTCATTCAATGTCTCGAGCTTAACACATTCATTCAACCAAACAAACTGTTTTTATTCATTCAGTAAATCAACCGTTATAAATTGATGTAATGAAACAAACTGCAAGTGCAGTAATGCTTGGCTCATTCATTTAATGTCTCAAGCTTAATACATTCCTTCAACCGAACAAACTGTATTCATTCATTCAATGAAACAAACGTTACACATTGATTCAATTAAATAAACTGCACGAATTAATTCAATTACAACACAGTTTCTCATTTATACAATACCTCAACCTTTACTCATTCGTTGAAAGAACGTAAATGCATTCATTCGTTTGTTGATTCTAAATTCAATCGTTCATTAAATGAACCAACCTTTATTCATTGATCCAAGGAAACAAGCTGTTTGTGTTAATTCAATGAGCAGAGCTTCACTCTTCATTCAATGCCTCATGCTTATCTCATTCATTGAAAGAAACAAACTGTATTCGTTCATTCCCTGAAAGAAACTTCAATCATTCATTCAATGTATCAGACGTTATTTATCGATTCAATGAAATTAACTGCACCAGATGATTCAATGATTAGAGCTTCTCTCATTCATTCAATGTCTCGAGCTTAACGCATACATTCAACCAAACAAACTGTTTTTATTCATTCAATAAATCAAACGTTATAAATTGATGTAATGAAAAAAACTGCAAGTGCATGAGAGCTTTTCTCATTCATTCAATGTCTCGTGCTTAACGCATTCATTCAATTAAACAAACTGTTTTCATTCATTCAATAAATCAAACGTTATAAATTGATGCAATGCAACAAACTGCAAGTGCAGTAGAGCTTCTCCCATTCATTTAATGTCTCAAGCTTAATACATTCCTTCAACCGAACAAACTGTATTCATTCATTCAATGCCTCAAGCTTAACTCATTCATTGAAAGAAACAAACTGTATTCGTTCATTCGCTGAAAGAAACTTCAATTATTCATTCAATGTATCAGTCGTTATTCACTGATTCAATGAAACAAACTGCACCAGATGATTCAATGATTAGAGCTTCTCTTATTCATTCAATGTCTCGAGCTTAACACATTCATTCAACCAAACAAACTGTTTTTATTCATTCAGTAAATCAACCGTTATAAATTGATGTAATGAAACAAACTGCAAGTGCAGTAAAGCTTCTCTCATTCATTTAATGTCTCAAGCTTAATACATTCCTTCAACCGAACAAACTGTATTCATTCATTCAAAAAATCAACCGTTATAAATTGATGCAATGCAACAAACTGCAAGTGCAGTAGAGCTTCTCCCATTCATTTAATGTCTCAAGCTTAATACATTCCTTCACCCGAACAAACTGTATTCATTCATTCAATGCCTCAAGCTTAACTCATTCATTGAAAGAAACAAACTGGATTCGTTCATTCGCTGAAAGAAACTTCAATCATTCATTCAATGTATCAGTCGTTATTCACTGATTCAATGAAACAAACTGCACCAGATGATTCAATGATTAGAGCTTCTCTTATTCATTCAATGTCTCGAGCTTAACGCATTCATTCAACCAAACAAACTCTTTTCATTCATTCAATAAATCAAACGTTATAAATTGATGCAATGCAACAAACTGCAAGTGCAGTAGAGCTTCTCCCATTCATTTAATGTCTCAAGCTAAATACATTTTTTCACCCGAACAAACTATTCATTCATTCAATGCCTCAAGCTTAACTCATTCATTGAAAGAAACAAACTGTATTCGTTCATTCGCTGAAAGAAACTTCAATCATTCATTCAATGTATCAGTCGTTATTCACTGATTCAATTAACCAAAGTGCACCAGATGATTCAATGATTAGAGCTTCTCTTATTCATTCAATGTCTCGAGCTTAACGCATTCATTCAACCAAACAAACTCTTTTTATTCATTCAGTAAATCAACCGTAATAAATTGATGTAATGAAACAAACTGCAAGTGCAGTAAAGCTTCTCTCATTCATTTAATGTCTTAAGCTTAATACATTCCTTCAACCGAACAAACTGTATTCATTCATTCAAAAAATCAAACGTTATAAATTGATGCAATGCAACAAACTGCAAGTGCAGTAGAGCTTCTCCCATTCATTTAATGTCTCAAGCTTAATACATTCCTTCACCCGAACAAACTGTATTCATTCATTCAATGCCTCAAGCTTAACTCATTCATTGAAAGAAACAAACTGTAATTGTTCATTCGCTGAAAGAAACTTCAATTATTCATTCAATGTATCAGTCGTTATTCATGGATTCAATGAAACAAACTGCACCAGATGATTCAATGATTAGAGCTTCTCTTATTCATTCAATGTCTCGAGCTTAACACATTCATTCAACCAAACAAACTGTTTTTATTCATTCAGTAAATCAACCGTTATAAATTGATGTAATGAAACAAACTGCAAGTGCAGTAATGCTTGGCTCATTCATTTAATGTCTCAAGCTTAATACATTCCTTCAACCGAACAAACTGTATTCATTCATTCAATGAAACAAACGTTACACATTGATTCAATTAAATAAACTGCACGAATTAATTCAATTACAACACAGTTTCTCATTTATACAATACCTCAACCTTTACTCATTCGTTGAAAGAACGTAAATGCATTCATTCGTTTGTTGATTCTAAATTCAATCGTTCATTAAATGAACCAACCTTTATTCATTGATCCAAGGAAACAAGCTGTTTGTGTTAATTCAATGAGCAGAGCTTCACTCTTCATTCAATGCCTCAAGCTTATCTCATTCATTGAAAGAAACAAACTGTATTCGTTCATTCCCTGAAAGAAACTTCAATCATTCATTCAATGTATCAGACGTTATTTATCGATTCAATGAAATTAACTGCACCAGATGATTCAATGATTAGAGCTTCTCTCATTCATTCAATGTCTCGAGCTTAACGCATACATTCAACCAAACAAACTGTTTTTATTCATTCAATAAATCAAACGTTATAAATTGATGTAATGAAAAAAACTGCAAGTGCATGAGAGCTTTTCTCATTCATTCAATGTCTCGTGCTTAACGCATTCATTCAATTAAACAAACTGTTTTCATTCATTCAATAAATCAAACGTTATAAATTGATGCAATGCAACAAACTGCAAGTGCAGTAGAGCTTCTCCCATGCATTTAATGTCTCAAGCTTAATACATTCCTTCAACCGAACAAACTGTATTCATTCATTCAATGCCTCAAGCTTAACTCATTCATTGAAAGAAACAAACTGTATTCGTTCATTCGCTGAAAGAAACTTCAATTATTCATTCAATGTATCAGTCGTTATTCACTGATTCAATGAAACAAACTGCACCAGATGATTCAATGATTAGAGCTTCTCTTATTCATTCAATGTCTCGAGCTTAACACATTCATTCAACCAAACAAACTGTTTTTATTCATTCAGTAAATCAACCGTTATAAATTGATGTAATGAAACAAACTGCAAGTGCAGTAAAGCTTCTCTCATTCATTTAATGTCTCAAGCTTAATACATTCCTTCAACCGAACAATCTGTATTCATTCATTCAAAAAATCAAACGTTATAAATTGATGCAATGCAACAAACTGCAAGTGCAGTAGAGCTTCTCCCATTCATTTAATGTCTCAAGCTTAATACATTCCTTCACCCGAACAAACTGTATTCATTCATTCAATGCCTCAAGCTTAACTCATTCATTGAAAGAAACAAACTGGATTCGTTCATTCGCTGAAAGAAACTTCAATCATTCATTCAATGTATCCGTCGTTATTCACTGATTCAATGAAACAAACTGCACCAGATGATTCAATGATTAGAGCTTGTCTTATTCATTCAATGTCTCGAGCTTAACACATTCATTCAACCAAACAAACTCTTTTTATTCATTCAGTAAATCAACCGTTATAAATTGATGTAATGAAACAAACTGAAAGTGCAGTAAAGCTTCTCTCATTCATTTAATGTCTCAAGCTTAATACATTCCTTCAACCGAACAAACTGTATTCATTCATTCAATGAAACAAACGTTACACATTGATTCAATTAAATAAACTGCACGAATTAATTCAATTACAACACAGTTTCTCATTTATACAATACCTCAACCTTTACTCATTCGTTGAAAGAAAGTAAATGCATTCATTCGTTTGTTGATTCTAAATTCAATCGTTCATTAAATGAACCAACCTTTATTCATTGATCCAAGGAAACAAGCTGTTTGTGTTAATTCAATGAGCAGAGCTTCACTCTTCATTCAATGCCTCAAGCTTATCTCAATCATTGAAAGAAACAAACTGTATTCGTTCATTCCCTGAAAGAAACTTCAATCATTCATTCAATGTATCAGACGTTATTTATTGATTCAATGAAATTAACTGCACCAGATGATTCAACCAAACAAACTGTTTTTATTCATTCAGTAAATCAACCGTTATAAATTGATGTAATGAAAAAAACTGCAAGTGCATTAGAGCTTTTCTCATTCATTCAATGTCTCGTGCTTAACGCATTCATTCAATTAAACAAACTGTTTTCATTCATTCAATAAATCAAACGTTATAAATTGATGCAAAGCAACAAACTGCAAGTGCAGTAGAGCTTCTCCCATTCATTTAATGTCTCAAGCTTAATACATTCCTTCAACCGAACAAACTGTATTCATTCATTCAATGCCTCAAGCTTAACTCATTCATTGAAAGAAACAAACTGTATTCGTTCATTCGCTGAAAGAAACTTCAATTATTCATTCAATGTATCAGTCGTTATTCACTGATTCAATGAAACAAACTGCACCAGATGATTCAATGATTAGAGCTTCTCTTATTGATTCAATGTCTCGAGCTTAACACATTCATTCAACCAAACAAACTGTTTTTATTCATTCAGTAAATCAACCGTTATAAATTGATGTAATGAAACAAACTGCAAGTGCAGTAAAGCTTCTCTCATTCATTTAATGTCTCAAGCTTAATACATTCCTTCAACCGAACAATCTGTATTCATTCATTCAAAAAATCAAACGTTATAAATTGATGCAATGCAACAAACTGCAAGTGCAGTAGAGCTTCTCCCATTCATTTAATGTCTCAAGCTTAATACATTCCTTCACCCGAACAAACTGTATTCATTCATTCAATGCCTCAAGCTTAACTCATTCATTGAAAGAAACAAACTGGATTCGTTCATTCGCTGAAAGAAACTTCAATCATTCATTCAATGTATCCGTCGTTATTCACTGATTCAATGAAACAAACTGCACCAGATGATTCAATGATTAGAGCTTGTCTTATTCATTCAATGTCTCGAGCTTAACACATTCATTCAACCAAACAAACTCTTTTTATTCATTCAGTAAATCAACCGTTATAAATTGATGTAATGAAACAAACTGAAAGTGCAGTAAAGCTTCTCTCATTCATTTAATGTCTCAAGCTTAATACATTCCTTCAACCGAACAAACTGTATTCATTCATTCAATGAAACAAACGTTACACATTGATTCAATTAAATAAACTGCACGAATTAATTCAATTACAACACAGTTTCTCATTTATACAATACCTCAACCTTTACTCATTCGTTGAAAGAAAGTAAATGCATTCATTCGTTTGTTGATTCTAAATTCAATCGTTCATTAAATGAACCAACCTTTATTCATTGATCCAAGGAAACAAGCTGTTTGTGTTAATTCAATGAGCAGAGCTTCACTCTTCATTCAATGCCTCAAGCTTATCTCAATCATTGAAAGAAACAAACTGTATTCGTTCATTCCCTGAAAGAAACTTCAATCATTCATTCAATGTATCAGACGTTATTTATTGATTCAATGAAATTAACTGCACCAGATGATTCAACCAAACAAATTGTTTTTATTCATTCAGTAAATCAACCGTTATAAATTGATGTAATGAAAAAAACTGCAAGTGCATTAGAGCTTTTCTCATTCATTCAATGTCTCGTGCTTAACGCATTCATTCAATTAAACAAACTGTTTTCATTCATTCAATAAATCAAACGTTATAAATTGATGCAATGCAACAAACTGCAAGTGCAGTAGAGCTTCTCCCATTCATTTAATGTCTCAAGCTTAATACATTCCTTCAACCGAACAAACTGTATTCATTCATTCAATGCCTCAAGCTTAACTCATTCATTGAAAGAAACAAACTGTATTCGTTCATTCGCTGAAAGAAACTTCAATTATTCATTCAGTGTATCAGTCGTTATTCACTGATTCAATGAAACAAACTGCACCAGATGATTCAATGATTAGAGCTTATCTTATTCATTCAATGTCTCGAGCTTAACACATTCATTCAACCAAACAAACTGTTTTTATTCATTCAGTAAATCAACCGTTATAAATTGATGTAATGAAACAAACTGCAAGTGCAGTAAAGCTTCTCTCATTCATTTAATGTCTCAAGCTTAATACATTCCTTCAACCGAACAAACTGTATTCATTCATTCAAAAAATCAAACGTTATAAATTGATGCAATGCAACAAACTGCAAGTGTAGTAGAGCTTCTCCCATTCATTTAATGTCTCAAGCTTAATACATTCCTTCACCCGAACAAACTGTATTCATTCATTCAATGCCTCAAGCTTAACTCATTCATTGAAAGAAACAAACTGTATTCGTTCATTCCCTGAAAGAAACTTCAATCATTCATTCAATGTATCAGACGTTATTTATTGATTCAATGAAATTAACTGCACCAGATGATTCAACCAAACAAACTGTTTTTATTCATTCAGTAAATCAACCGTTATAAATTGATGTAATGAAAAAAACTGCAAGTGCATTAGAGCTTTTCTCATTCATTCAATGTCTCGTGCTTAACGCATTCATTCAATTAAACAAACTGTTTTCATTCATTCAATAAATCAAACGTTATAAATTGATGCAATGCAACAAACTGCAAGTGCAGTAGAGCTTCTCCCATTCATTTAATGTCTCAAGCTTAATACATTCCTTCACCCGAACAAACTGTATTCATTCATTCAATGCCTCAAGCTTAACTCATTCATTGAAAGAAACAAACTGTATTCGTTCATTCGCTGAAAGAAACTTCAATTATTCATTCAATGTATCAGTCGTTATTCACTGATTCAATGAAACAAACTGCACCAGATGATTCAATGATTAGAGCTTCTCTTATTCATTCAATGTCTCGAGCTTAACACATTCATTCAACCAAACAAACTGTTTTTATTCATTCAGTAAATCAACCGTTATAAATTGATGTAATGAAACAAACTGCAAGTGCAGTAAAGCTTCTCTCATTCATTTAATGTCTCAAGCTTAATACATTCCTTCAACCGAACAAACTGTATTCATTCATTCAAAAAATCAAACGTTATAAATTGATGCAATGCAACAAACTGCAAGTGTAGTAGAGCTTCTCCCATTCATTTAATGTCTCAAGCTTAATACATTCCTTCACCCGAACAAACTGTATTCATTCATTCAATGCCTCAAGCTTAACTCATTCATTGAAAGAAACAAACTGGATTCGTTCATTCGCTGAAAGAAACTTCAATCATTCATTCAATGTATCAGTCGTTATTCACTGATTCAATGAAACAAACTGCACCAGATGATTCAATGATTAGAGCTTCTCTTATTCATTCAATGTCTCGAGCTTAACACATTCATTCAACCAAACAAACTCTTTTTATTCATTCAGTAAATCAACCGTTATAAATTGATGTAATGAAACAAAGTGCAAGTGCAGTAAAGCTTCTCTCATTCATTTAATGTCTGAAGCTTAATACATTCCTTCAACCGAACAAACTGTATTCATTCATACAATGAAACAAACGTTACACATTGATTCAATTAAATAAACTGCACGAATTAATTCAATTACAACACAGTTTCTCATTTATACAATACCTCAACTTTTACTCATTCGTTGAAAGAAAGTAAATGCATTCATTCGTTTGTTGATTCTAAATTCAATCGTTCATTAAATGAACCAACCTTTATTCATTGATCCAAGGAAACAAGCTGTTTGTGTTAATTCAATGAGCAGAGCTTCACTCTTCATTCAATGCCTCAAGCTTATCTCATTCATTGAAAGAAACAAACTGTATTCGTTCATTCCCTGAAAGAAACTTCAATCATTCATTCAATGTATCAGACGTTATTTATTGATTCAATGAAATTAACTGCACCAGATGATTCAATGATTAGAGCTTCTCTCATTCATTCAATGTCTCGAGCTTAACGCATACATTCAACCAAACAAACTGTTTTTATTCATTCAGTAAATCAACCGTTATAAATTGATGTAATGAAAAAAACTGCAAGTGCATTCGAGCTTTTCTCATTCATTCAATGTCTCGTGCTTAACGCATTCATTCAACCAAACAAACTGTTTTTATTCATTCAGTAAATCAACCGTTATAAATTGATGTAATGAAACAAACTGCAAGTGCAGTAAAGCTTCTGTCATTAATTAATGTCTCAAGCTTAATACATTCCTTCAACCGAACAAACTGTATTCATTCATTCAAAAAATCAAACGTTATAAATTGATGCAATGCAACAAACTGCAAGTGCAGTAGAGCTTCTCTCATTCATTTAATGTCTCAAGCTTAATACAGTCCTTCACCCGAACAAACTGTATTCATTCATTCAATGCCTCAAGCTTAACTCATTCATTGAAAGAAACAAACTGTATTCGTTCATTCGCTGAAAGAAACTTCAATCATTCATTCAATGTATCAGTCGTTATTCACTGATTCAATGAAACAAACTGCACCAGATGATTCAATGATTAGAGCTTCTCTTATTCATTCAATGTCTCGAGCTTAACACATTCATTCAACCAAACAAACTCTTTTTATTCATTCAGCAAATCAACCGTTATAAATTGATGTAATGAAACAAACTGCAAGTGCAGTAAAGCTTCTCTCATTCATTTAATGTCTCAAGCTTAATACATTCCTTCAACCGAACAAACTGTATTCATTCATTCAATGAAACAAACGTTACACATTGATTCAATTAAATAAACTGCACGAAGTAATTCAATTACAACACAGTTTCTCATTTATATAAGACCTCAACCTTTACTCATTCGTTGAAAGAAAGTAAATGCATTCATTCCTTTGTTGATTCTAAATTCAATCGTTCATTAAATGAACCAACCTTTATTCATTGATCCAAGTAAACAAGCTGTTTGTGTTAATTCAATGAGCAGAGCTTCACTCTTCATTCAATGCCTCATGCTTATCTCATTCATTGAAAGAAACAAACTGTATTCGTTCATTCGCTGAAAGAAACTTCAATCATTCATTCAATGTATCAGTCGTTATTCACTGATTCAATGAACCAAACTGCACCAGATGATTCAATGATTAGACCTTCTCTCATTCATTCAATGTCTCGAGCTTAACGCATTCATTCAACCAAACAAACTGTTTTTATTCATTCAGTAAATCAACCGTTATAAATTGATGTAATGAAACAAACTGCAAGTGCATTAGAGCTTTTCACATTCATTCAATGTCAGTGCTTAACGCATTCATTCAATTAAACAAACGATATTCATTGTTTCAATGATTTGCGCTTCTCTCATTCATTCAATGCCTCAAGCTTAACTCATTCATTGAAAGAAACAAACTGTATTCGTTCATTCCCTGAAAGAAACTTCAATCATTCATTCAATGTATCAGACGTTATTTATTGATTCAATGAAACAAACTGCACCAGATGATTCAATGATTAGAGCTTTTCTCATTCATTCAATGTCTCGTGCTTTACGCATTCATTCAATTAAACAAACTGTTTTCATTCATTCAAAAAATCAAACGTAATAAATTGATGCAATGCAACAAACTGCAAGTGCAGTAGAGCTTCTCCCATTCATTTAATGTCTCAAGCTTAATACATTTCTTCACCCGAACAAACTATTCATTCATTCAATGCCTCAAGCTTAACTCATTCATTGAAAGAAACAAACTGTATTCGTTCATTCGCTGAAAGAAACTTCAATCATTCATTCAATGTATCAGTCGTTATTCACTGATTCAATGAACCAAACTGCACCAGATGATTCAATGATTAGAGCTTCTCTTATTCATTCAATGTCTCGAGCTTAACACATTCATTCAACCAAACAAACTGTTTTTATTCATTCAGTGAATCAACCGTTATAAATTGATGTAATGAAACAAACTGCAAGTGCAGTAAAGCTTCTCTCATTCATTTAATGTCTCTAGCGTAATACATTCCTTCAACCGAACCAACTGTATTCATTCATTCAAAAAATCAAACGTTATAAATTGATGCAATGCAACAAACTGCAAGTGCAGTAATGCTTCTCCCATTCATTTAATGTCTCAAGCTTAATACATTCCTTCACCCGAACAAACTGTATTCATTCATTCAATGCCGCAAGCTTAACTCTTTCATTGAAAGAAACAAACTGTATTCGTTCATTCGCTGAAAGAAACTTCAATCATTCATTCAATGTATCAGTCGTTATTCACTGATTCAATGAACCAAACTGCACCAGATGATTCAATGATTAGAGCTTCTCTTATTCATTCAATGTCTCGAGGTTAACGCATTCATTCAACCAAACAAACTGTTTTTATTCATTCAGTAAATCAACCGTTATAAATTGATGTAATGAAACAAACTGCAAGTGCAGTAAAGCTTCTCTCATTCATTTAATGTCTCAAGCTTAATACATTCCTTCAACCGAACAAACTGTATTCATTCATTCAAAAAATCAAACGTTATAAATTGATGCAATGCAACAAACTGCAAGTGCTGTAAAGCTTCTCTCATTCATTTAATGTCTCAAGCTTAATACATTCCTTCAACCGAACAAACTGTATTCATTCATTCAATGAAACAAACGTTACACATTGATTCAATTAAATAAACTGCACGAATTAATTCAATTACAACACAGTTTCTCATTTATACAATACCTCAACCTTTACTCATTCGTTGAAAGAAAGTAAATGCATTCATTCGTTTGTTGATTCTAAATTCAATCGTTCATTAAATGAACCAACCTTCATTCATTGATCCAAGGAAACAAGCTGTTTGTGTTAATTCAATGAGCAGAGATTCACTCTTCATTCAACGCCTCAAGCTTAACTCATTCATTGAAAGAAACAAACTGTATTCGTTCATTCCCTGAAAGAAACTTCAATCATTCATTCAATGTATCAGACGTTATTTATTGATTCAATGAAACTAACTGCACCAGATGATTCAATGATTAGAGCTTCTCTCATTCATTCAATGTCTCGAGCTTAACGCATTCATTCAACCAAACAAACTGTTTTTATTCATTCAGTAAATCAACCGTTATAAATTGATGTAATGAAACAAACTGCAAGTGCATTAGAGCTTTTCTCATTCATTCAATGTCTCGTGCTTAACGCATTCATTCAATTAAACAAACTGTTTTCATTCATTCAATAAATCAAACGTTATAAATTGATGCAATGCAACAAACTGCAAGTGCAGTAGAGCTTATCCCATTCATTTAATGTCTCAAGCTTAATACATTTTTTCACCCGAACAAACTATTCATTCATTCAATGCCTCAAGCTTAACTCATTCATTGAAAGAAACAAACTGTATTCGTTCATTCGCTGAAAGAAACTTCAATCATTCATTCAATGTATCAGTCGTTATTCACTGATTCAATGAACCAAACTGCACCAGATGATTCAATGATTAGAGCTTCTCTTATTCATTCAATGTCTCGAGCTTAACGCATTCATTCAACCAAACAAACTCTTTTTATTCATTCAGTAAATCAACCGTAATAAATTGATGTAATGAAACAAACTGCAAGTGCAGTAAAGCTTCTCTCATTCATTTAATGTCTTAAGCTTAATACATTCCTTCAACCGAACAAACTGTATTCATTCATTCAAAAAATCAAACGTTATAAATTGATGCAATGCAACAAACTGCAAGTGCAGTAGAGCTTCTCCCATTCATTTAATGTCTCAAGCTTAATACATTCCTTCACCCGAACAAACTGTATTCATTCATTCAATGCCTCAAGCTTAACTCATTCATTGAAAGAAACAAATTCGAGCTAACACATTCATTCAACCAAACAAACTCTTTTTATTCATTCAGTAAATCAACCGTTATAAATTGATGTAATGAAACAAACTGCAAGTGCATTAGAGCTTTTCACATTCATTCAATGTCAGTGCTTAACGCATTCATTCAATTAAACAAACGATATTCATTGTTTCAATGATTTGCGCTTCTCTCATTCATTCAATGCCTCAAGCTTAACTCATTCATTGAAAGAAACAAACTGTATTCGTTCATTCCCTGAAAGAAACTTCAATCATTCATTCAATGTATCAGACGTTATTTATTGATTCAATGAAACAAACTGCACCAGATGATTCAATGATTAGAGCTTTTCTCATTCATTCAATGTCTCGTGCTTTACGCATTCATTCAATTAAACAAACTGTTTTCATTCATTCAAAAAATCAAACGTAATAAATTGATGCAATGCAACAAACTGCAAGTGCAGTAGAGCTTCTCCCATTCATTTAATGTCTCAAGCTTAATACATTTCTTCACCCGAACAAACTATTCATTCATTCAATGCCTCAAGCTTAACTCATTCATTGAAAGAAACAAACTGTATTCGTTCATTCGCTGAAAGAAACTTCAATCATTCATTCAATGTATCAGTCGTTATTCACTGATTCAATGAACCAAACTGCACCAGATGATTCAATGATTAGAGCTTCTCTTATTCATTCAATGTCTCGAGCTTAACACATTCATTCAACCAAACAAACTGTTTTTATTCATTCAGTGAATCATCCGTTATAAATTGATGTCATGAAACAAACTGCAAGTGCAGTAAAGCTTCTCTCATTCATTTAATGTCTCAAGCTTAATACATTCCTTCAACCGAACAAACTGTATTCATTCATTCAAAAAATCAAACGTTATAAATTGATGCAATGCAACAAACTGCAAGTGCAGTAGAGCTTCTCCCATTCATTTAATGTCTCAAGCTTACTACATTCCTTCACCCGAACAAACTGTATTCATTCATTCAATGCCTCAAGCTTAACTCTTTCATTGAAAGAAACAAACTGTATTCGTTCATTCGCTGAAAGAAACTTCAATCATTCATTCAATGTATCAGTCGTTATTCACTGATTCAATGAACCAAACTGCACCAGATGATTCAATGATTAGAGCTTCTCTTATTCATTCAATGTCTCGAGCTTAACACATTCATTCAACCAAACAAACTCTTTTTATTCATTCAGTAAATCAACCGTTATAAATTGATGTAACGAAACAAACTGCAAGTGCAGTAAAGCTTCTCTCATTCATTTAATGTCTCTAGCTTAATACATTCCTTCAACCGAACAAACTGTATTCATTCATTCAAAAAATCAAACGTTATAAATTGATGCAATGCAACAAACTGCAAGTGCAGTAATGCTTCTCCCATTCATTTAATGTCTCAAGCTTAATACATTCCTTCACCCGAACAAACTGTATTCATTCATTCAATGCCGCAAGCTTAACTCTTTCATTGAAAGAAACAAACTGTATTCGTTCATTCGCTGAAAGAAACATCAATCATTCATTCAATGTATCAGTCGTTATTCACTGATTCAATGAACCAAACTGCACCAGATGATTCAATGATTAGAGCTTCTCTTATTCATTCAATGTCTCGAGGTTAACGCATTCATTCAACCAAACAAACTGTTTTTATTCATTCAGTAAATCAACCGTTATAAATTGATGTAATGAAACAAACTGCAAGTGCAGTAAAGCTTCTCTCATTCATTTAATGTCTCAAGCTTAATACATTCCTTCAACCGAACAAACTGTATTCAGTCATTCAAAAAATCAAACGTTATAAATTGATGCAATGCAACAAACTGCAAGTGCAGTAGAGCTTCTCCCATTCATTTAATGTCTCAAGCTTAATACATTCCTTCACCCGAACAAACTGTATTCATTCATTCAATGCCTCAAGCTTAACTCATTCATTGAAAGAAACAAATTCGAGCTTAACACATTCATTCAACCAAACAAACTCTTTTTATTCATTCAGTAAATCAACCGTTATAAATTGATGTAATGAAACAAACTGCAAGTGCTGTAAAGCTTCTCTCATTCATTTAATGTCTCAAGCTTAATACATTCCTTCAACCGAACAAACTGTATTCATTCATTCAATGAAACAAACGTTACACATTGATTCAATTAAATAAACTGCACGAATTAATTCAATTACAACACAGTTTCTCATTTATACAATACCTCAACCTTTACTCATTCGTTGAAAGAAAGTAAATGCATTCATTCGTTTGTTGATTCTAAATTCAATCGTTCATTAAATGAACCAACCTTTATTCATTGATCCAAGGAAACAAGCTGTTTGTGTTAATTCAATGAGCAGAGCTTCACTCTTCATTCAATGCCTCAAGCTTAACTCATTCATTGAAAGAAACAAACTGTATTCGTTCATTCCCTGAAAGAAACTTCAATCATTCATTCAATGTATCAGACGTTATTTATTGATTCAATGAAACTAACTGCACCAGATGATTCAATGATTAGAGCTTCTCTCATTCATTCAATGTCTCGAGCTTAACGCATTCATTCAACCAAACAAACTGTTTTTATTCATTCAGTAAATCAACCGTTATAAATTGATGTAATGAAACAAACTGCAAGTGCATTAGAGCTTTTCTCATTCATTCAATGTCTCGTGCTTAACGCATTCATTCAATTAAACAAACTGTTTTCATTCATTCAATAAATCAAACGTTATAAATTGATGCAATGCAACAAACTGCAAGTGCAGTAGAGCTTCTCCCATTCATTTAATGTCTCAAGCTAAATACATTTTTTCACCCGAACAAACTATTCATTCATTCAATGCCTCAAGCTTAACTCATTCATTGAAAGAAACAAACTGTATTCGTTCATTCGCTGAAAGAAACTTCAATCATTCATTCAATGTATCAGTCGTTATTCACTGATTCAATGAACCAAACTGCACCAGATGATTCAATGATTAGAGCTTCTCTTATTCATTCAATGTCTCGAGCTTAACGCATTCATTCAACCAAACAAACTCTTTTTATTCATTCAGTAAATCAACCGTTATAAATTGATGTAATGAAACAAACTGCAAGTGCAGTAAAGCTTCTCTCATTCATTTAATGTCTTAAGCTTAATACATTCCTTCAACCGAACAAACTGTATTCATTCATTCAAAAAATCAAACGTTTTAAATTGATGCAATGCAACAAACTGCAAGTGCAGTAGAGCTTCTCCCATTCATTTAATGTCTCAAGCTTAATACATTCCTTCACCCGAACAAACTGTATTCATTCATTCAATGCCTCAAGCTTAACTCATTCATTGAAAGAAACAAACTGTAATTGTTCATTCGCTGAAAGAAACTTCAATTATTCATTCAATGTATCAGTCGTTATTCATGGATTCAATGAAACAAACTGCACCAGATGATTCAATGATTAGAGCTTCTCTTATTCATTCAATGTCTCGAGCTTAACACATTCATTCAACCAAACAAACTGTTTTTATTCATTCAGTAAATCAACCGTTATAAATTGATGTCATGAAACAAACTGCAAGTGCAGTGAAGCTTCTCTCATTCATTTAATGTCTCAAGCTTAATACATTCCTTCAACCGAACAAACTGTATTCATTCATTCAAAAAATCAAACGTTATAAATTGATGCAATGCAACAAACTGCAAGTGCAGTAGAGCTTCTCCCATTCATTTAATGTCTCAAGCTTAATACATTCCTTCACCCGAACAAACTGTATTCATTCATTCAATGCCGCAAGCTTAACTCTTTCATTGAAAGAAACAAACTGTATTCGTTCATTCGCTGAAAGTAACTTCAATCATTCATTCAATGTATCAGTCGTTATTCACTGATTCAATGAAACAAACTGCACCAGATGATTCAATGATTAGAGCTTCTCTTATTCATTCAATGTCTCGAGCTTAACACATTCATTCAACCAAACAAACTGTTTTTATTCATTCAGTAAATCAACCGTTATAAATTGATGTAATGAAACAAACTGCAAGTGCAGTAAAGCTTCTCTCATTCATTTAATGTCTCAAGCTTAATACATTCCTTCAACCGAACAATCTGTATTCATTCATTCAAAAAATCAAACGTTATAAATTGATGCAATGCAACAAACTGCAAGTGCAGTAGAGCTTCTCCCATTCATTTAATGTCTCAAGCTTAATACATTCCTTCACCGGAACAAACTCTATTCATTCATTCAATGCCTCAAGCTTAACTCTTTCATTGAAAGAAACAAACTGTATTCGTTCAGTTGCTGTATGAAACTTCAATTATTCATTCAATGTATCAGTCGTTATTCACTGATTCAATGAACCAAACTGCACCAGATGATTCAATGATTAGAGCTTGTCTTATTCATTCAATGTCTCGAGCTTAACACATTCATTCAACCAAACAAACTGTTTTTATTCATTCAGTAAATCAACCGTTATAAATTGATGTAATGAAACAAACTGCAAGTGCAGTAAAGCTTCTCTCATTCATTTAATGTCTCAAGCTTAATACATTCCTTCAACCGAACAATCTGTATTCATTCATTCAAAAAATCAAACGTTATAAATTGATGCAATGCAACAAACTGCAAGTGCAGTAGAGCTTCTCCCATTCATTTAATGTCTCAAGCTTAATACATTCCTTCACCCGAACAAACTGTATTCATTCATTCAATGCCTCAAGCTTAACTCTTTCATTGAAAGAAACAAACTGTATTCGTTCATTCGCTGAAAGAAACTTCAATCATTCATTCAATGTATCAGTCGTTATTCACTGATTCAATGAACCAAACTGCACCAGATGATTCAATGATTAGAGCTTCTCTTATTCATTCAATGTCTCGAGCTTAACACATTCATTCAACCAAACAAACTCTTTTTATTCATTCAGTAAATCAACCGTTATAAATTGATGTAACGAAACAAACTGCAAGTGCAGTAAAGCTTCTCTCATTCATTTAATGTCTCTAGCTTAATACATTCCTTCAACCGAACAAACTGTATTCATTCATTCAAAAAATCAAACGTTATAAATTGATGCAATGCAACAAACTGCAAGTGCAGTAATGCTTCTCCCATTCATTTAATGTCTCAAGCTTAATACATTCCTTCACCCGAACAAACTGTATTCATTCATTCAATGCCGCAAGCTTAACTCTTTCATTGAAAGAAACAAACTGTATTCGTTCATTCGCTGAAAGAAACTTCAAACATTCATTCAATGTATCAGTCGTTAATCACTGATTCAATGAACCAAACTGCACCAGATGATTCAATGATTAGAGCTTCTCTTATTCATTCAATGTCTCGAGGTTAACGCATTCATTCAACCAAACAAACTCTTTTTATTCATTCAGTAAATCAACCGTTATAAATTGATGTAACGAAACAAACTGCAAGTGCAGTAAAGCTTCTCTCATTCATTTAATGTCTCTAGCTTAATACATTCCTTCAACCGAACAAACTGTATTCATTCATTCAAAAAATCAAACGTTATAAATTGATGCAATGCAACAAACTGCAAGTGCAGTAATGCTTCTCCCATTCATTTAATGTCTCAAGCTTAATACATTCCTTCACCCGAACAAACTGTATTCATTCATTCAATGCCGCAAGCTTAACTCTTTCATTGAAAGAAACAAACTGTATTCGTTCATTCGCTGAAAGAAACTTCAATCATTCATTCAATGTATCAGTCGTTATTCACTGATTCAATGAACCAAACTGCACCAGATGATTCAATGATTAGAGCTTCTCTTATTCATTCAATGTCTCGAGGTTAACGCATTCATTCAACCAAACAAACTGTTTTTATTCATTCAGTAAATCAACCGTTATAAATTGATGTAATGAAACAAACTGCAAGTGCAGTAAAGCTTCTCTCATTCATTTAATGTCTCAAGCTTAATACATTCCTTCAACCGAACAAACTGTATTCATTCATTCAAAAAATCAAACGTTATAAATTGATGCAATGCAACAAACTGCAAGTGCAGTAGAGCTTCTCCCATTCATTTAATGTCTCAAGCTTAATACATTCCTTCACCCGAACAAACTGTATTCATTCATTCAATGCCGCAAGCTTAACTCTTTCATTGAAAGAAACAAACTGTATTCGTTCATTCGCTGAAAGAAACTTCAATCATTCATTCAATGTATCAGTCGTTATTCACTGATTCAATGAACCAAACTGCACCAGATGATTCAATGATTAGAGCTTCTCTTATTCATTCAATGTCTCGAGCTTAACACATTCATTCAACCAAACAAACTGTTTTTATTCATTCAGTAAATCAACCGTTATAAATTGATGTAACGAAACAAACTGCAAGTGCAGTAAAGCTTCTCTCATTCATTTAAAGTCTCAAGCTTAATACATTCCTTCAACCGAACAAACTGTATTCATTCATTCAAAAACTCAAACGTTATAAATTGATGCAATGCAACAAACTGCAAGTGCAGTAGAGCATCTCCCATTCATTTAATGTCTCAAGCTTAATACATTCCTTCACCCGAACAAACTGTATTCATTCATTCAATGCCTCAAGCTTAACTCATTCATTGAAAGAAACAAACTGTAATTGTTCATTCGCTGAAAGAAACTTCAATTATGAAGAGCTTCACTCTTCATTCAATGCCTGAAGCTTATCTCATTCATTGAAAGAAACAATCTGTATTCGTTCATTCCCTGAAAGAAACTTCAATCATTCATTCAATGTATCAGACGTTATTTATTGATTCAATGAAACTAACTGCACCAGATGATTCAATGATTAGAGCTTCTCTCATTCATTCAATGTCTCGAGCTTAACGCATTCATTCAACCAAACAAACTGTTTTTATTCATTCAGTAAATCAACCGTTATAAATTGATGTAATGAAACAAACTGCAAGTGCATTAGAGCTTTTCTCATTCATTCAATGTCTCGTGCTTAACGCATTCATTCAATTAAACAAACTGTTTTCATTCATTCAATAAATCAAACGTTATAAATTGATGCAATGCAACAAACTGCAAGTGCAGTAGAGCTTCTCCCATTCATTTAATGTCTCAAGCTAAATACATTTTTTCACCCGAACAAACTATTCATTCATTCAATGCCTCAAGCTTAACTCTTTCATTGAAAGAAACAAACTGTATTCGTTCATTCGCTGAAAGAAACTTCAATCATTCATTCAATGTATCAGTCGTTATTCACTGATTCAATGAACCAAACTGCACCAGATGATTCAATGATTAGAGCTTCTCTTATTCATTCAATGTCTCGAGCTTAACGCATTCATTCAATCAAACAAACTCTTTTTATTCATTCAGTAAATCAACCGTTATAAATTGATGTAATGAAACAAACTGCAAGTGCAGTAAAGCTTCTCTCATTCATTTAATGTCTTAAGCTTAATACATTCCTTCAACCGAACAAACTGTATTCATTCATTCAAAAAATCAAACGTTATAAATTGATGCAATGCAACAAACTGCAAGTGCAGTATAGCTTCTCCCATTCATTTAATGTCTCAAGCTTAATACATTCCTTCACCCGAACAAACTGTATTCATTCATTCAATGCCTCAAGCTTAACTCATTCATTGAAAGAAACAAACTGTAATTGTTCATTCGCTGAAAGAAACTTCAATTATTCATTCAATGTATCAGTCGTTATTCATGGATTCAATGAAACAAACTGCACCAGATGATTCAATGATTAGAGCTTCTCTTAGCAATTCAATGTCTCGAGCTTAACACATTCATTCAACAAAACAAACTGTTTTTATTCATTCAGTAAATCAACCGTTATAAATCGATGTAATGAAACAAACTGCAAGTGCAGTAAAGCTTCTCTCATTCATTTAATGTCTCAAGCTTAATACATTCCTTCAACCGAACAATCTGTATTCATTCATTCAAAAAATCAAACGTTATAAATTGATGCAATGCAAAAAACTGCAAGTGCAGTAGAGCTTCTCCCATTCATTTAATGTCTCAAGCTTAATACATTCCTTCACCCGAACAAACTGTGTTAATTCATTCAATGCCTCAAGCTTAACTCATTCATTGAAAGAAACAAAGTGTATTCGTTCATTCGCTGAAAGAAACTTCAATCATTCATTCAATGTATCAGTCGTTATTCACTGATTCAATGAAACAAACTGCACCAGATGATTCAATGATTAGAGCTTCTCTTATTCATTCAATGTCTCGAGCTTAACACATTCATTCAAGCAAACAAACTCTTTTTATTCATTCAGTAAATCAACCGTTATAAATTGATGTAATGAAACAAACTGCAAGTGCAGTAAAGCTTCTCTCATTCATTTAATGTCTCAAGCTTAATACATTCCTTCAACCGAACAAACTGTATTCATTCATTCAATGAAACAAACATTACACATTGATTCAATTAAATAAACTGCACGAATTAATTCAATTACAACACAGTTTCTCATTTATACAATACCTCAACCTTTACTCATTCGTTGAAAGTAAGTAAATGCATTCATTCGTTTGTTGATTCTAAATTCAATCGTTCATTAAATGAACCAACCTTTATTCATTGATCCAAGGAAACAAGCTGTTTGTGTTAATTCAATGAGCAGAGCTTCACTCTTCATTCAATGCCTCAAGCTTAACTCATTCATTGAAAGAAACAAACTGTATTCGTTCATTCCATGAAAGAAACTTCAATCATTCATTCAATGCATCAGACGTTCTTTATTGATTCAATGAAACTAACTGCACCAGATGATTCAATGATTAGAGCTTCTCTCATTCATTCAAAGTCTCGAGCTTAACGCATTCATTCAACCAAACAAACTGTTTTTATTCATTCAGTAAATCAACACTTATAAATTGATGTAATGAAACAAACTGCAAGTGCATTAGAGCTTTTCTCATTTATTCAATGTCTCGTGCTTAACGCATTCATTCAAGTAAACAAACTGTTTTCATTCATTCAATAAATCAAAGGTTATAAATTGATGCAATGCAACAAATTGCAAGGGCAGTAGAGCTTCTCCCATTCATTTAATGTCTCAAGCTTAATATATTTTTTCACCCGAACAAACTATTCATTCATTCAATGCCTCAAGCTTAATTCATTCATTGAAAGAAACAAATTGTATTCGTTCATTCGCTGAAAGAAACTTCAATCTATCATTCAATGTATCAGTCGTTATTCACTGATTCAATGAACCAAACTGCACCAGATGATTCAATGATTAGAGCTTCTCTTATTCATTCAATGTTTCGAGCTTAACGCATTCATTCAACCAAACAAACTCTTTTTATTCATTCAGTAAATCAACCGTAATAAATTGATGTAATGAAACAAACTGCAAGTGCAGTAAAGCTTCTCTCATTCATTTAATGTCTTAAGCTTAATACATTCCTTCAACCGAACAAACTGTATTCATTCATTCAAAAAATCAAACGTTATAAATTGATGCAATGCAACAAACTGCAAGTGCAGTAGAGCTTCTCCCATTCATTTAATGTCTCAAGCTTAATACATTCCTTCACCCGAACAAACTGTATTCATTCATTCAATGCCTCAAGCTTAACTCATTCATTGAAAGAAACAAACTGTAATTGTTCATTCGCTGAAAGAAACTTCAATTATTCATTCAATGTATCAGTCGTTATTCATGGATTCAATGAAACAAACTGCACCAGATGATTCAATGATTAGAGCTTCTCTTATTCATTCAATGTCTCGAGCTTAACACATTCATTCAACCAAACAATCTGTTTTTATTCATTCAGTAAATCAACCGTAATAAATTGATTTAATGAAACAAACTGCAAGTGCAGTAAAGCTTCTCTCATTCATTTAATGTCTCAAGCTTAATACATTCCTTCAACCGAACAATCTGTATTCATTCATTCAAAAAATCAAACGTTATAAATTGATGCAATGCAACAAACTGCAAGTGCAGTAAAGCTTCTCCTATTCATTTAATGTCTAAAGCTTAATACATTCCTTCACCCGAACAAACTGTGTTAAATCATTCAATGCCTCAAGCTTAACTCATTCATTGAAAGAAACAAAGTGTATTCGTTCATTCGCTGAAAGAAACTTCAATCATTCATTCAATGTATCAGTCGTTATTCACTGATTCAATGAAACAAACTGCACCAGATGATTCAATGATTAGAGCTTCTCTTATTCATTCAATGTCTCGAGCTTAACACACTCATTCAACCAAACAAACTGTTTTTATTAATTCAGTAAATCAACCGTTATAAATTGATGTAATGAAACAAACTGCAAGTGCAGTAAAGCTTCTCTCATTCATTTAATGTCTCAAGCTTAATACATTCCTTCAACCGAACAAACTGTATTCATTCATTCAAAAAATCAAACGTTATAAATTCATGCAATGCAACAAACTGCAAGTGCAGTAGAGCTTCTCCCATTCATTTAATGTCTCAAGCTTAATACATTCCTTCACCCGAACAAACTGTATTCATTCATTCAATGCCTCAAGCTTAACTCATTCATTGAAAGAAACAAACTGTAATTGTTCATGCGCTGAAAGAAACTTCAATTATTCATTCAATGTATCAGTCGTTATTCATGGCTTCAATGAAACAAACTGCACCAGATGATTCAATGATTAGAGCTTCTCTTATTCATTCAATGTCTCGAGCTTAACACATTCATTCAACCAAACAACCTGTTTTTATTCATTCAGTAAATCAATCGTTATAAATTGATGTAATGAAACAAACTGCAAGTGCAGTAAAGCTTCTCTCATTCATTTAATGTCTCAAGCTTAATACATTCCTTCAACCGAACAAACTGTATTCATTCATTCAAAAAATCAAACGTTATAAATTGATGCAATGCAACAAACTGCAAGTGCAGTAGAGCTTCTCCCATTCATTTAATGTCTCAAGCTTAATACATTCCTTCACCCGAACAAACTGTATTCATTCATTCAATGCCTCAAGCTTAACTCATTCATTGAAAGAAATAAATTCGAGCTAACACATTCATTCAACCAAACAAACTCTTTTTATTCATTCAGTAAATCAACCGTTATAAATTGATGTAATGAAACAAACTGCAAGTGCAGTAAAGCTTCTCTCATTCATTTAATGTCTCAAGCTTAATACATTCCTTCAACCGAACAAACTGTATTCATTCATTCAATGAAACAAACGTTACACATTGATTCAATTAAATAAACTGCACGAATTAATTCAATTAAAACACAGTTTCTCATTTATACAATACCTCAACCTTTACTCATTCGTTGAAAGAAAGTAAATGCATTCATTCGTTTGTTGATTCTAAATTCAATCGTTCATTAAATGAACCAACCTTTATTCATTGATCCAAGGAAACAAGCTGTTTGTGTTAATTCAATGAGCAGAGCTTCACTCTTCATTCAATGCCTCAAGCTTATCTCATTCATTGAAAGAAACAAAGTGTATTCGTTCATTCCCTGAAAGAAACTTCAATCATTCATTCAATGTATCAGACGTTATTTATTGATTCAATGAAACTAACTGCACCAGATGATTCAATGATTAGAGCTTCTGTCATTCATTCAATGTCTCGAGCTTAACGCATTCATTCAACCAAACAAACTGTTTTTATTCATTCAGTAAATCAACCGTTATAAATTGATGTAATGAAACAAACTGCAAGTGCATTAGAGCTTTTCTCATTCATTCAATGTCTCGTGCTTAACGCATTCATTCAATTAAACAAACTGTTTTCATTCATTCAATAAATCAAACGTTATAAATTGATGCAATGCAACAAACTGCAAGTGCAGTAGAGCTTCTCCCATTCATTTAATGTCTCAAGCTAAATACATTTTTTCAACCGAACAAACTATTCATTCATTCAATGCCTCAAGCTTAACTCATTCATTGAAAGAAACAAACTGTATTCGTTCATTCGCTGAAACAAACTTCAATCATTCATTCAATGTATCAGTCGTTATTCACTGATTCAATGAACCAAACTGCACCAGATGATTCAATGATTAGAGCTTCTCTTATTCATTCAATGTCTCGAGCTTAACGCATTCATTCAACCAAACAAACTCTTTTTATTCATTCAGTAAATCAACCGTAATAAATTGATGTAATGAAACAAACTGCAAGTGCAGTAAAGCTTCTCTCATTCATTTAATGTCTTAAGCTTAATACATTCCTTCAACCGAACAAACTGTATTCATTCATTCAAAAAATCAAACGTTATAAATTGATGCAATGCAACAAACTGCAAGTGCAGTATAGCTTCTCCCATTCATTTAATGTCTCAAGCTTAATACATTCCTTCACCCGAACAAACTGTATTCATTCATTCAATGCCTCAAGCTTAACTCATTCATTGAAAGAAACAAACTGTAATTGTTCATTCGCTGAAAGAAACTTCAATTATTTATTCAATGTATCAGTCGTTATTCATGGATTCAATGAAACAAACTGCACCAGATGATTCAATGATTAGAGCTTCTCTGAGCAATTCAATGTCTCGAGCTTAACACATTCATTCAACCAAACAAACTCTTTTAATTCATTCAGTAAATCAACCGTAATAAATTGATGTAATGCAACAAACTGCAAGTGCAGTAGAGCTTCTCCCATTCATTTAATGTCTCAAGCTTAATACATTCCTTCACCCGAACAAACTGTATTCATTCATTCAATGCCTCAAGCTTAACTCATTCATTGAAAGAAACAAACTGTAATTGTTCATTCGCTGAAAGAAACTTCAATTATTCATTCAATGTATCAGTCGTTATTCATGGATTCAATGAAACAAACTGCACCAGATGATTCAATGATTAGAGCTTCTCTTAGCAATTCAATGTCTCGAGCTTAACACATTCATTCAACCAAACAAACTCTTTTTATTCATTCAGTAAATCAACCGTAATAAATTGATGTAATGAAACAAACTGCAAGTGCAGTAAAGCTTCTCTCATTCATTTAATGTCTTAAGCTTAATACATTCCTTCAACCGAACAAACTGTATTCATTCATTCAAAAAATCGAACGTTATAAATTGATGCAATGCAACAAACTGCAAGTGCAGTAGAGCTTCTCCCATTCATTTAATGTCTCAAGCTTAATACATTCCTTCACCCGAACAAACTGTGTTAAATCATTCAATGCCTCAAGCTTAACTCATTCATTGAAAGAAACAAACTGTTTTCGTTCATTCGCTGAAAGAAACTTCAATCATTCATTCAATGTATCAGTCGTTATTCACTGATTCAATGAAACAAACTGCACCAGATGATTCAATGATTAGAGCTTCTCTTATTCATTCAATGTCTGGAGCTTAACACATTCATTCAACCAAACAAACTCTTTTTATTCATTCAGTAAATCAACCGTTATAAATTGATGTAATGAAACAAACTGCAAGTGCAGTAAAGCTTCTCTCATTCATTTAATGTCTCAAGCTTAATACATTCCTTCAACCGAACAAACTGTATTCATTCATTCAATGAAACAAACATTACACATTGATTCAATTAAATAAACTGCACGAATTAATTCAATTACAACACAGTTTCTCATTTATACAATACCTCAACCTTTACTCATTCGTTGAAAGTAAGTAAATGCATTCATTCGTTTGTTGATTCTAAATTCAATCGTTCATTAAATGAACCAACCTTTATTCATTGATCCAAGGAAACAGGCTGTTTGTGTTAATTCAATGAGCAGAGCTTCACTCTTCATTCAATGCCTCAAGCTTAACTCATTCATTGAAAGAAACAAACTGTATTCGTTCATTCCCTGAAAGAAACTTCAATCATTCAGTAAATCAACAGTTATAAATTGATGTAATGAAACAAACTGCAAGTGCATTAGAGCTTTTCTCATTCATTCAATGTCTCGTGCTTAACGCATTCATTCAATTAAACAAACTGTTTTCATTCATTCAAAAAATCAAAGGTTATAAATTGATGCAATGCAACAAACTGCAAGTGCAGTAGAGCTTCTCCCATTCATTTAATGTCTCAAGCTTAATACATCTTTTCACCCGAACAAACTATTCATTCATTCAATGCCTCAAGCTTAACTCATTCATTGAAAGAAACAAACTGTATTCGTTCATTCGCTGAAAGAAACTTCAATCATTCATTCAATGTATCAGTCGTTATTCACTGATTCAATGAACCAAACTGCACCAGATGATTCAATGATTAGAGCTTCTCTTATTCATTCAATGTCTCGAGCTTAACGCATTCATTCAACTAAACAAATCTTTTTATTCATTCAGTAAATCAACCGTAATAAATTGATGTAATGAAACAAACTGCAAGTGCAGTAAAGCTTCTCTCATTCATTTAATGTCTTAAGCTTAATACATTCCTTCAAACGAACAAACTGTATTCATTCATTCAAAAAATCAAACGTTATAAATTGATGCAATGCAACAAACTGCAAGTGCAGTAGAGCTTCTCCCATTCATTTAATGTCTCAAGCTTAATACATTCCTTCACCCGAACAAACTGTATTCATTCATTCAATGCCTCAAGCTTAACTCTTTCATTGAAAGAAACAAACTGTATTCGTTCAGTCGCTGTATGAAACTTCAATTATTCATTCAATGGATTCAATGAAACAAACTGCACCAGATGATTCAATGATTAGAGCTTCTCTTCTTCTTTCAATGTCTCGAGCTTAACACATTCATTCAACCAAACAAACTGTTTTTATTCATTCAGTAAATCAACCGTTATAAATTGATGTAATGAAACAAACTGCAAGTGCAGTAAAGCTTCTCTCATTCATTTAATGTCTCAAGCTTAATACATTCCTTCAACCGAACAATCTGTATTCATTCATTCAAAAAATCAAACGTTATAAATTGATGCAATGCAACAAACTGCAAGTGCAGTAGAGCTTCTCCCATTCATTTAATGTCTCAAGCTTAATACATTCCTTCACCCGAACAAACTGTATTCATTCATTCAATGCCGTAAGCTTAACTCTTTCATTGAAAGAAACAAACTGTATTCGTTCATTCGCTGAAAGAAACTTCAATCATTCATTCAATGTATCAGTCGTTATTCACTGATTCAATGAAACAAACTGCACCAGATGATTCAATGATTAGAGCTTCTCTTATTCATTCATTGTCTCAAGCTTAACACATTCATTCAACCAAACAAACTCTTTTTATTCATTCAGTAAATCAACCGTAATAAATTGATGTAATGAAACAAACTGCAAGTGCAGTAAAGCTTCTCTCATTCATTTAATGTCTTAAGCTTAATACATTCCTTCAACCGAACAAACTGTATTCATTCATTCAAAAAATCGAACGTTATAAATTGATGCAATGCAACAAACTGCAAGTGCAGTAGAGCTTCTCCCATTCATTTAATGTCTCAAGCTTAATACATTCCTTCACCCGAACAAACTGTGTTAAATCATTCAATGCCTCAAGCTTAACTCATTCATTGAAAGAAACAAACTGTTTTCGTTCATTCGCTGAAAGAAACTTCAATCATTCATTCAATGTATCAGTCGTTATTCACTGATTCAATGAAACAAACTGCACCAGATGATTCAATGATTAGAGCTTCTCTTATTCATTCAATGTCTGGAGCTTAACACATTCATTCAACCAAACAAACTCTTTTTATTCATTCAGTAAATCAACCGTTATAAATTGATGTAATGAAACAAACTGCAAGTGCAGTAAAACTTCTCTCATTCATTTAATGTCTCAAGCTTAATACATTCCTTCAACCGAACAAACTGTATTCATTCATTCAATGAAACAAACATTACACATTGATTCAATTAAATAAACTGCACGAATTAATTCAATTACAACACAGTTTCTCATTTATACAATACCTCAACCTTTACTCATTCGTTGAAAGTAAGTAAATGCATTCATTCGTTTGTTGATTCTAAATTCAATCGTTCATTAAATGAACCAACCTTTATTCATTGATCCAAGGAAACAGGCTGTTTGTGTTAATTCAATGAGCAGAGCTTCACTCTTCATTCAATGCCTCAAGCTTAACTCATTCATTGAAAGAAACAAACTGTATTCGTTCATTCCCTGAAAGAAACTTCAATCATTCAGTAAATCAACAGTTATAAATTGATGTAATGAAACAAACTGCAAGTGCATTAGAGCTTTTCTCATTCATTCAATGTCTCGTGCTTAACGCATTCATTCAATTAAACAAACTGTTTTCATTCATTCAAAAAATCAAAGGTTATAAATTGATGCAATGCAACAAACTGCAAGTGCAGTAGAGCTTCTCCCATTCATTTAATGTCTCAAGCTTAATACATCTTTTCACCCGAACAAACTATTCATTCATTCAATGCCTCAAGCTTAACTCATTCATTGAAAGAAACAAACTGTATTCGTTCATTCGCTGAAAGAAACTTCAATCATTCATTCAATGTATCAGTCGTTATTCACTGATTCAATGAACCAAACTGCACCAGATGATTCAATGATTAGAGCTTCTCTTATTCATTCAATGTCTCGAGCTTAACGCATTCATTCAACTAAACAAATCTTTTTATTCATTCAGTAAATCAACCGTAATAAATTGATGTAATGAAACAAACTGCAAGTGCAGTAAAGCTTCTCTCATTCATTTAATGTCTTAAGCTTAATACATTCCTTCAAACGAACAAACTGTATTCATTCATTCAAAAAATCAAACGTTATAAATTGATGCAATGCAACAAACTGCAAGTGCAGTAGAGCTTCTCCCATTCATTTAATGTCTCAAGCTTAATACATTCCTTCACCCGAACAAACTGTATTCATTCATTCAATGCCTCAAGCTTAACTCTTTCATTGAAAGAAACAAACTGTATTCGTTCAGTCGCTGTATGAAACTTCAATTATTCATTCAATGGATTCAATGAAACAAACTGCACCAGATGATTCAATGATTAGAGCTTCTCTTCTTCTTTCAATGTCTCGAGCTTAACACATTCATTCAACCAAACAAACTGTTTTTATTCATTCAGTAAATCAACCGTTATAAATTGATGTAATGAAACAAACTGCAAGTGCAGTAAAGCTTCTCTCATTCATTTAATGTCTCAAGCTTAATACATTCCTTCAACCGAACAATCTGTATTCATTCATTCAAAAAATCAAACGTTATAAATTGATGCAATGCAACAAACTGCAAGTGCAGTAGAGCTTCTCCCATTCATTTAATGTCTCAAGCTTAATACATTCCTTCACCCGAACAAACTGTATTCATTCATTCAATGCCGTAAGCTTAACTCTTTCATTGAAAGAAACAAACTGTATTCGTTCATTCGCTGAAAGAAACTTCAATCATTCATTCAATGTATCAGTCGTTATTCACTGATTCAATGAAACAAACTGCACCAGATGATTCAATGATTAGAGCTTCTCTTATTCATTCATTGTCTCAAGCTTAACACATTCATTCAACCAAACAAACTGTTTTTATTCATTCAGTAAATCAACCGTTATAAATTGATGTAATGAAACAAACTGCAAGTGCAGTAAAGCTTCTCTCATTCATTTAATGTCTGAAGCTTAATACATTCCTTCAACCGAACAAACTGTATTCATTCAAAAAATCAAACGTTATAAATTGATGCAATGCAACAAACTGCAAGTGCAGTAGAGCTTCTCCCATTCATTTATTGTCTCAAGCTTAATACATTCCTTCACCCGAACAAACTGTATTCATTCATTCAATGCCTCAAGCTTAACTCTTTCATTGAAAGAAACAAACTGTATTCGTTCATTCGCTGTAAGAAACTTCAATCATTCATTCAATGTATCAGTCGTTATTCACTGATGCAATGAACCAAACTGCACCAGATGATTCAATGATTAGAGCTTCTCTTATTCATTCAATGTCTCGAGCTTAACGCATTCATTCAACCAAACAAACTCTTTTTATTCATTCAGTAAATCAACCGTTATAAATTGATGTAATGAAACAAACTGCAAGTGCAGTAAAGCTTCTCTCATTCATTTAATGTCTCAAGCTTAATACATTCCTTCAACCGAACAAACTGTATTCATTCATTCAAAAAATCAAACGTTATAAATTGATGCAATGCAACAAACTGCAAGTGCAGTAGAGCTTCTCCCATTCATTTAATGTCTCAAGCTTAATACATTTTTTCACCCGAACAAACTATTCATTCATTCAATGCCTCAAGCTTAACTCAGTCATTGAAAGAAACAAACTGTATTCGTTCATTCGCTGAAAGAAACTTCAATCATTCATTCAATGTATCAGTCGTTATTCATTGAATCAATGAAACAAACTGCACCCGATGATTCAATGATTAGAGCTTCTCTTATTCATTCAATGTCTCGAGCTTAACGCATTCATTCAACCAAACAAACTGTTTTTATTCATTCAGTAAATCAACCGTTATAAATTGATGTAATGAAACAAACTGCATGTGCAGTAAAGCTTCTCTCATTCATTTAATGTCTTAAGCTTAATACATTCCTTCAACCGAACAAACTGTATTCATTCATTCAAAAAATCAAACGTTATAAATTGATGCAATGCAACAAACTGCAAGTGCAGTAAAGCTTCTCTAATTCATTTAATGTCTCAAGCTTAATACATTCCTTCAACCGAACAAACTGTATTCATTCATTCAAAGAAACAAACGTTATACATTGATTCAATAAAATAAACTGCACGAATTAATTTAATTACAACACAGTTTCTCATTCATTCAATACCTCAACCTTTCCTCATTCATTGAAAGATAGTAAAAGTATTCATTCGTTTGTTGATACTAAATTCAATCGTTCATTAAATGAACCAAACTTTATTCATTGATCCAATGAAACAAGCTGTTCGTGTTAATTCAATGAGCAGAGCTTCACTCTTCATTTAATGTCTAGAGGTTAATAGATTCATTGAAAGAAACAAACTGTATTCATTCATTCAATTAAACAAATGATATTCATTGTTTCAATGATTTGCGCTTATCTCATTCATTCAATGCTTCCAGCTTAACTCATTCATTGAAAGTAACAAGCTGTATTCGTTCATTCGCTGAAAGAAACGTCAATCATTCATTCAATGTGTCAGTCGTTATTCACTGATTCAAAGAACCAAACTGCACCAGATGATTCAATGATTAGAGCTTCTCTTATTCATTCAATGTCTCGAGTTTAACGCATTCATTCAACCAAACAAACTGTATTCATTCATACAAAAAATCAAACGTTATAAATTGATGCAATGCAACAAACTTCAAGTGCAGTAGAGCTTCTCCCATTCATTTAATGTCTCAAGCTTAATACATTCCTTCACCCGAACAAACTGTAATCATTCATTCAATGCCTCAAGCTTAACTCATTCATTGAAAGAAACAAATTGTATTCGTTCATTCGCTGAAAGAAACTTCAATCATTCATTCAATGTATCAGTCGTTATTCACTGATTCAATGAAACAAATGCACCAGATGATTCAATTATTAGAGCTTATCTCATTCATTCAATGTCTCGAGCTTAACGCATTCATTCAACCAAACAAACTGTTTTTATTCATTCAGTAAATCAACCGTTATAAATTGATGTAATGAAACAAACTGCGAGTGCATTACAGCTTTTCTCATTCATTCAATGTCTCGTGCTTTACGCATTCATTCAATTAAACAAACTGTTTTCATTCATTCAAAAAATCAAACGTTATAAATTGATGCAATGCAACAAACTGCAAGTGCAGTAGAGCTTCTCCCATTCATTCAATGCCTCAAGCTTAACTCATTCATTGAAAGTAACAAGCTGTGTTCGTTCATTCGTTGAAAGAAACTTCAATCATTCATTCAATGTATAACGGTTATTCACTGATTCAATGAAACAAACTGCACCAGATGATTCAATGATTAGAGCTTCTCTCATTCATTCAATGTCTCGAGCGAAACGCATTCATTCAACCAAACAAACTGTTTTTATTCATTCAGTAAATCAACCGTAATAAATTGATGTAATGAAACAAACTGCAAGTGCATTAGAGCTTCTCTTATTCATTCAATGTCTCGAGCTTAACTAATTCATTCAACCAAACAAACTCTTTTTATTCATTCAGTAAATCAACCGTAATAAATTGATGTAATGAAACAAACTGCAAGTGCAGTAAAGCTTCTCTCATATATTTAATGTCTTAAGCTTAATACATTCCTTCAACCGAACAATCTGTATTCATTCATTCAAAAAATCAAACGTTATAAATTGATGCAATGCAACAAACTGCAAGTGTAGTAGAGCTTCTCCCATTCATTTAATGTCTCAAGCTTAATACATTCCTTCACCCGAACAAACTGTATTCATTCATTCAATGCCTCAAGCTTAACTCTTTCATTGAAAGAAACAAATTGTATTCGTTCATTCGCTGAAAGAAACTTCAATCATTCATTCAATGTATCAGTCGTTATTCACTGATTCAATGAACCAAACTGCACCAGATGATTCAATGATTAGAGCTTCTCTTATTCATTCAATGTCTCGAGCTTAACGCATTCATTCAACCAAACAAACTCTTTTTATTCATTCAGTAAATCAACCGTTATAAATTGATGTAATGAAACAAACTGCAAGTGCAGTAAAGCTTCTCTCATTCATTTAATGTCTCAAGCTTAATACATTCCTTCAACCGAACAAACTGTATTCATTCATTCAAAAAATCAAACGTTATAAATTGATGCAATGCAACAAACTGCAAGTGCAGTAGAGCTTCTCCCATTCATTTAATGTCTCAAGCTTAATACATTCCTTCACCCGAACAAACTGTATTCATTCATTCAATGCCTCAAGCTTAACTCATTCATTGAAAGAAACAAACTGTATTCGTTCATTCGCTGAAAGAAACTTCAATCATTCATTCAATGTATCAGTCGTTATTCACTGATTCAATGAAACAAACTGCACCAGATGATTCAATGATTAGAGCTTCTCTTATTCATTCAATGTCTCGAGCTTAACACATTCATTCAACCAAACAAACTGTTTTTATTCATTCAGTAAATCAACCGTTATAAATTGATGTAATGAAACAAACTGCAAGTGCAGTAAAGCTTCTCTCATTCATTTAATGTCTCAAGCTTAATACATTCCTTCAACCGAACAAACTGTATTCATTCATTCAATGAAACAAACATTACACATTGATTCAATTAAATAAACTGCACGAATTAATTCAATTACAACACAGTTTCTCATTTATACAATACCTCAACCTTTACTCATTCGTTGAAAGAAAGTAAAAGCATTCATTCGTTTGTTGATTCTAAATTCAATCGTTCATTAAATGAACCAACCTTTATTCATTGATCCAAGGAAACAAGCTGTTTGTGTTAATTCAATGAGCAGAGCTTCACTCTTCATTCAATGCCTCAAGCTTAACTCATTCATTGAAAGAAACAAACTGTATTCGTTCATTCCCTGAAAGAAACTTCAATCATTCATTCAATGTATCAGACGTTATTTATTGATTCAATGAAACTAACTGCACCAGGTGATTCAATGATTAGAGCTTCTCTCATTCATTCAATGTCTCGAGCTTAACGCATTCATTCAACGAAACAAACTCTTTTTATTCATTCAGTAAATCAACCGTTATAAATTGATGTAATGAAACAAACTGCAAGTGCAGTAAAGCTTCTCTCATTCATTTAATGTCTCAAGCTTAATACATTCCTTCAACCGAATAAACTGTATTCATTCATTCAATGAAACAAACGTTACACATTGATTCAATTAAATAAACTGCACGAATTAATTCAATTACAACACAGTTTCTCATTTATACAATACCTCAACCTTTACTCATTCGTTGAAAGAAAGTAAATGCATTCATTCGTTTGTTGATTCTAAATTCAATCGTTCATTAAATGAACCAACCTTTATTCATTGATCCAAGGAAACAAGCTGTTTGTGTTAATTCAATGAGCAGAGCTTCACTCTTCATTCAATGCCTCAAGCTTAACTCATTCATTGAAAGAAACAAACTGTATTCGTTCATTCCCTGAAAGAAACTTCAATCATTCATTCAATGTATCAGACGTTATTTATTGATTCAATGAAACTAACTGCACCAGATGATTCAATGATTAGAGCTTCTCATATTCATTCAAAGTCTCGAGCTTAACGCATCCATTCAACCAAACAAACTGTTTTTATTCATTCAGTAAATCAACAGTTATAAATTGATGTAATGAAACAAACTGCAAGTGCATTAGAGCTTTTCTCATTCATTCAATGTCTCGTGCTTAACGCATTCATTCAATTAAACAAACTGTTTTCATTCATTCAATAAATCAAAGGTTATAAATTGATGCAATGCAACAACCTGCAAGTGCAGTAGAGCTTCTCCCATTCATTTAATGTCTCAAGCTTAATACATTTTTTCACCCGAACAAACTATTCATTCATTCAATGCCTCAAGCTTAACTCATTCATTGAAAGAAACAAACTGTATTCGTTCATTCGCTGAAAGAAACTTCAATCATTCATTCAATGTATCAGTCGTTATTCACTGATTCAATGAACCAAACTGCACCAGATGATTCAATGATTAGAGCTTCTCTTATTCATTCAATGTCTCGAGCTTAACGCATTCATTCAACCAAACAAACTCTTTTTATTCATTCAGTAAATCAACCGTTATAAATTGATGTAATGAAACAAACTGCAAGTGCAGTAAAGCTTCTCTCATTCATTTAATGTCTCAAGCTTAATACATTCCTTCAACCGAACAAACTGTATTCATTCATTCAAAAAATCAAACGTTATAAATTGATGCAATGCAACAAACTGCAAGTGCAGTAGAGCTTCTCCCATTCATTTAATGTCTCAAGCTTAATACATTCCTTCACCCGAACAAACTGTATTCATTCATTCAATGCCTCAAGCTTAACTCATTCATTGAAAGAAACAAACTGTATTCGTTCATTCGCTGAAAGAAACTTCAATCATTCATTCAATGTATCAGTCGTTATTCACTGATTCAATGAAACAAACTGCACCAGATGATTCAATGATTAGAGCTTCTCTTATTCATTCAATGTCTCGAGCTTAACACATTCATTCAACCAAACAAACTGTTTTTATTCATTCAGTAAATCAACCGTTATAAATTGATGTAATGAAACAAACTGCAAGTGCAGTAAAGCTTCTCTCAATCATTTAATGTCTCAAGCTTAATACATTCCTTCAACCGAACAAACTGTATTCATTCATTCAATGAAACAAACATTACACATTGATTCAATTAAATAAACTGCACGAATTAATTCAATTACAACACAGTTTCTCATTTATACAATACCTCAACCTTTACTCATTCGTTGAAAGAAAGTAAAAGCATTCATTCGTTTGTTGATTCTAAATTCAATCGTTCATTAAATGAACCAACCTTTATTCATTGATCCAAGGAAACAAGCTGTTTGTGTTAATTCAATGAGCAGAGCTTCACTCTTCATTCAATGCCTCAAGCTTAACTCATTCATTGAAAGAAACAAACTGTATTCGTTCATTCCCTGAAAGAAACTTCAATCATTCATTCAATGTATCAGACGTTATTTATTGATTCAATGAAACTAACTGCACCAGGTGATTCAATGATTAGAGCTTCTCTCATTCATTCAATGTCTCGAGCTTAACGCATTCATTCAACCAAACAAACTCTTTTTATTCATTCAGTAAATCAACCGTTATAAATTGATGTAATGAAACAAACTGCAAGTGCAGTAAAGCTTCTCTCATTCATTTAATGTCTCAAGCTTAATACATTCCTTCAACCGAATAAACTGTATTCATTCATTCAATGAAACAAACGTTATACATTGATTCAATTAAATAAACTGCACGAATTAATTCAATTACAACACAGTTTCTCATTTATACAATACCTCAACCTTTACTCATTCGTTGAAAGAAAGTAAATGCATTCATTCGTTTGTTGATTCTAAATTCAATCGTTCATTAAATGAACCAACCTTTATTCATTGATCCAAGGAAACAAGCTGTTTGTGTTAATTCAATGAGCAGAGCTTCACTCTTCATTCAATGCCTCAAGCTTAACTCATTCATTGAAAGAAACAAACTGTATTCGTTCATTCCCTGAAAGAAACTTCAATCATTCATTCAATGTATCAGACGTTATTTATTGATTCAATGAAACTAACTGCACCAGATGATTCAATGATTAGAGCTTCTCATATTCATTCAAAGTCTCGAGCTTAACGCATCCATTCAACCAAACAAACTGTTTTTATTCATTCAGTAAATCAACAGTTATAAATTGATGTAATGAAACAAACTGCAAGTGCATTAGAGCTTTTCTCATTCATTCAATGTCTCGTGCTTAACGCATTCATTCAATTAAACAAACTGTTTTCATTCATTCAATAAATCAAAGGTTATAAATTGATGCAATGCAACAACCTGCAAGTGCAGTAGAGCTTCTCCCATTCATTTAATGTCTCAAGCTTAATACATTTTTTCACCCGAACAAACTATTCATTCATTCAATGCCTCAAGCTTAACTCATTCATTGAAAGAAACAAACTGTATTCGTTCATTCGCTGAAAGAAACTTCAATCATTCATTCAATGTATCAGTCGTTATTCACTGATTCAATGAACCAAACTGCACAGGATGATTCAATGATTAGAGCTTCTCTTATTCATTCAATGTCTCGAGCTTAACGCATTCATTCAACCAAACAAACTCTTTTTATTCATTCAGTAAATCAACCGTAATAAATTGATGTAATGAAACAAACTGCAAGTGCAGTAAAGCTTCTCTCATTCATTTAATGTCTTAAGCTTAATACATTCCTTCAACCGAACAAACTGTATTCATTCATTCAAAAAATCAAACGTTATAAATTGATGCAATGCAACAAACTGCAAGTGCAGTAGAGCTTCTCCAATTCATTTAGTGTCTCAAGCTTAATACATTCCTTCACCCGAACAAACTGTATTCATTCATTCAATGCCTCAAGCTTAACTAATTCATTGAAAGAAACAAACTGTAATCGTTCATTCGCTGAAAGAAACTTCAATTATTCATTCAATGTATCAGTCGTTATTCATGGATTCAATGAAACAAACTGCACCAGATGATACAATGATTAGAGCTTCTCTTATTCATTCAATGTCTCAAGCTTAACACATTCATTCAACCAAACAAACTGTTTTTAATCATTCAGTAAATCAACCGTTATAAATTGATGTAATGAAACAAACTGCAAGTGCAGTAAAGCTTCTCTCATTCATTTAATGTCTCAAGCTTAATACATTCCTTCAACCGAACAAACTGTATTCATTCATTCAAAAAATCAAACGTTATAAATTGATGCAATGCAACAAACTGCAAGTGCAGTAGAGCTTCTCCCATTCATTTACTGTCTCAAGCTTAATACATTCCTTCACCCGAACAAACTGTATTCATTCATTCAAAAAATCAAACGTTATAAATTGATGCAATGCAACAAACTCCAAGTGCAGTAGAGCTTCTCCCATTCATTTAATGTCTCAAGCTTAATACATTTTTTCACCCGAACAAACTATTCATTCATTCAATGCCTCAAGCTTAACTCATTCATTGAAAGAAACAAACTGTATTCGTTCATTCGCTGAAAGAAACTTCAATCATTCATTCAATGTATCAGTCGTTATTCACTGATTCAATGAACCAAACTGCACAGGATGATTCAATGATTAGAGCTTCTCTTATTCATTCAATATCTCGAGCTTAACGCATTCATTCAACCAAACAAACTCTTTTTATTCATTCAGTAAATCAACCGTAATAAATTGATGTAATGAAACAAACTGCAAGTGCAGTAAAGCTTCTCTCATTCATTTAATGTCTTAAGCTTAATACATTCCTTCAACCGAACAAACTGTATTCATTCATTCAAAAAATCAAACGTTATAAATTGATGCAATGCAACAAACTGCAAGTGCAGTAGAGCTTCTCCCATTCATTTAATGTCTCAAGCTTAATACATTCCTTCACCCGAACAAACTGTATTCATTCATTCAATGCCTCAAGCTTAACTCATTCATTGAAAGAAACAAACTGTAATCGTTCATTCGCTGAAAGAAACTTCAATTATTCATTCAATGTATCAGTCGTTATTCATGGATTCAATGAAACAAACTGCACCAGATGATTCAATGATTAGAGCGTCTCTTAGTAATTCAATGTCTCGAGCTTAACACATTCATTCAACCAAACAAACTGTTTTTATTCATTCAGTAAATCAACCGTTATAAATTGATGTAATGAAACAAACTGCAAGTGCAGTAAAGCTTCTCTCATTCATTTAATGTCTCAAGCTTAATACATTCCTTCAACCGAACAATCTGTATTCATTCATTCAAAAAATCAAACGTTATAAATTGATGCAATGCAACAAACTGCAAGTGCAGTAGAGCTTCTCCCATTCATTTAATGTCTCAAGCTTAATACATTCCTTCACCCGAACAACCTGTATTCATTCATTCAATGCCTCAAGCTTAACTCTTTCATTGAAAGAAACAAACTGTATTCGTTCATTCGCTGAAAGAAACTTCAATCATTCATTCAATGTATCAGTCGTTATTCACTGATTCAATGAAACAAACTGCACCAGATGATTCAATGATTAGAGCTTCTCTTATTCATTCAATGTCTGGAGCTTCACGCATTCATTCAACCAAACAAACTGTTTTTATTCATTCAGTAAATCAACCGTAATAAATTGATGTAATGAAACAAACTGCAAGTGCAGTGAAGCTTCTCTCATTCATTTAATGTCTTAAGCTTAATACATTCCTTCAACCGAACAAACTGTATTCATTCATTCAAAAAAATCAAACGTTATAAATTGATGCAATGCAACAAACTGCAAGTGCAGTAGAGCTTCTCCAATTCATTTAGTGTCTCAAGCTTAATACATTCCTTCACCCGAACAAACTGTATTCATTCATTCAATGCCTCAAGCTTAACTCATTCATTGAAAGAAACAAACTGTAATCGTTCATTCGCTGAAAGAAACTTCAATTATTCATTCAATGTATCAGTCGTTATTCATGGATTCAATGAAACAAACTGCACCAGATGATTCAATGATTAGAGCTTCTCTTATTCATTCAATGTCTCGAGCTTAACGCATTCATTCAACCAAACAAACTCTTTTTATTCATTCAGTAAATCAACCGTTATAAATTGATGTAATGAAACAAACTGCAAGTGCAGTAAAGCTTCTCTCATTCATTTAATGTCTCAAGCTTAATACATTCCTTCAACCGAACAAACTGTATTCATTCATTCAAAAAATCAAACGTTATAAATTGATGCAATGCAACAAACTGCAAGTGCAGTAGAGCTTCTCCCATTCATTTAATGTCTCAAGCTTAATACATTCCTTCACCCGAACAAACTGTATTCATTCATTCAATGCCTCAAGCTTAACTCATTCATTGAAAGAAACAAACTGTATTCGTTCATTCGCTGAAAGAAACTTCAATCATTCATTCAATGTATCAGTCGTTATTCACTGATTCAATGAAACAAACTGCACCAGATGATTCAATGATTAGAGCTTCTCTTATTCATTCAATGTCTCGAGCTTAACACATTCATTCAACCAAACAAACTGTTTTTATTCATTCAGTAAATCAACCGTTATAAATTGATGTAATGAAACAAACTGCAAGTGCAGTAAAGCTTCTCTCATTCATTTAATGTCTCAAGCTTAATACATTCCTTCAACCGAACAAACTGTATTCATTCATTCAATGAAACAAACATTACACATTGATTCAATTAAATAAACTGCACGAATTAATTCAATTACAACACAGTTTCTCATTTATACAATACCTCAACCTTTACTCATTCGTTGAAAGAAAGTAAAAGCATTCATTCGTTTGTTGATTCTAAATTCAATCGTTCATTAAATGAACCAACCTTTATTCATTGATCCAAGGAAACAAGCTGTTTGTGTTAATTCAATGAGCAGAGCTTCACTCTTCATTCAATGCCTCAAGCTTAACTCATTCATTGAAAGAAACAAACTGTATTCGTTCATTCCCTGAAAGAAACTTCAATCATTCATTCAATGTATCAGACGTTATTTATTGATTCAATGAAACTAACTGCACCAGGTGATTCAATGATTAGAGCTTCTCTCATTCATTCAATGTCTCGAGCTTAACGCATTCATTCAACCAAACAAACTCTTTTTATTCATTCAGTAAATCAACCGTTATAAATTGATGTAATGAAACAAACTGCAAGTGCAGTAAAGCTTCTCTCATTCATTTAATGTCTCAAGCTTAATACATTCCTTCAACCGAATAAACTGTATTCATTCATTCAATGAAACAAACGTTATACATTGATTCAATTAAATAAACTGCACGAATTAATTCAATTACAACACAGTTTCTCATTTATACAATACCTCAACCTTTACTCATTCGTTGAAAGAAAGTAAATGCATTCATTCGTTTGTTGATTCTAAATTCAATCGTTCATTAAATGAACCAACCTTTATTCATTGATCCAAGGAAACAAGCTGTTTGTGTTAATTCAATGAGCAGAGCTTCACTCTTCATTCAATGCCTCAAGCTTAACTCATTCATTGAAAGAAACAAACTGTATTCGTTCATTCCCTGAAAGAAACTTCAATCATTCATTCAATGTATCAGACGTTATTTATTGATTCAATGAAACTAACTGCACCAGATGATTCAATGATTAGAGCTTCTCATATTCATTCAAAGTCTCGAGCTTAACGCATCCATTCAACCAAACAAACTGTTTTTATTCATTCAGTAAATCAACAGTTATAAATTGATGTAATGAAACAAACTGCAAGTGCATTAGAGCTTTTCTCATTCATTCAATGTCTCGTGCTTAACGCATTCATTCAATTAAACAAACTGTTTTCATTCATTCAATAAATCAAAGGTTATAAATTGATGCAATGCAACAACCTGCAAGTGCAGTAGAGCTTCTCCCATTCATTTAATGTCTCAAGCTTAATACATTTTTTCACCCGAACAAACTATTCATTCATTCAATGCCTCAAGCTTAACTCATTCATTGAAAGAAACAAACTGTATTCGTTCATTCGCTGAAAGAAACTTCAATCATTCATTCAATGTATCAGTCGTTATTCACTGATTCAATGAACCAAACTGCACAGGATGATTCAATGATTAGAGCTTCTCTTATTCATTCAATGTCTCGAGCTTAACGCATTCATTCAACCAAACAAACTCTTTTTATTCATTCAGTAAATCAACCGTAATAAATTGATGTAATGAAACAAACTGCAAGTGCAGTAAAGCTTCTCTCATTCATTTAATGTCTTAAGCTTAATACATTCCTTCAACCGAACAAACTGTATTCATTCATTCAAAAAATCAAACGTTATAAATTGATGCAATGCAACAAACTGCAAGTGCAGTAGAGCTTCTCCAATTCATTTAGTGTCTCAAGCTTAATACATTCCTTCACCCGAACAAACTGTATTCATTCATTCAATGCCTCAAGCTTAACTAATTCATTGAAAGAAACAAACTGTAATCGTTCATTCGCTGAAAGAAACTTCAATTATTCATTCAATGTATCAGTCGTTATTCATGGATTCAATGAAACAAACTGCACCAGATGATACAATGATTAGAGCTTCTCTTATTCATTCAATGTCTCAAGCTTAACACATTCATTCAACCAAACAAACTGTTTTTAATCATTCAGTAAATCAACCGTTATAAATTGATGTAATGAAACAAACTGCAAGTGCAGTAAAGCTTCTCTCATTCATTTAATGTCTCAAGCTTAATACATTCCTTCAACCGAACAAACTGTATTCATTCATTCAAAAAATCAAACGTTATAAATTGATGCAATGCAACAAACTGCAAGTGCAGTAGAGCTTCTCCCATTCATTTACTGTCTCAAGCTTAATACATTCCTTCACCCGAACAAACTGTATTCATTCATTCAAAAAATCAAACGTTATAAATTGATGCAATGCAACAAACTCCAAGTGCAGTAGAGCTTCTCCCATTCATTTAATGTCTCAAGCTTAATACATTTTTTCACCCGAACAAACTATTCATTCATTCAATGCCTCAAGCTTAACTCATTCATTGAAAGAAACAAACTGTATTCGTTCATTCGCTGAAAGAAACTTCAATCATTCATTCAATGTATCAGTCGTTATTCACTGATTCAATGAACCAAACTGCACAGGATGATTCAATGATTAGAGCTTCTCTTATTCATTCAATATCTCGAGCTTAACGCATTCATTCAACCAAACAAACTCTTTTTATTCATTCAGTAAATCAACCGTAATAAATTGATGTAATGAAACAAACTGCAAGTGCAGTAAAGCTTCTCTCATTCATTTAATGTCTTAAGCTTAATACATTCCTTCAACCGAACAAACTGTATTCATTCATTCAAAAAATCAAACGTTATAAATTGATGCAATGCAACAAACTGCAAGTGCAGTAGAGCTTCTCCCATTCATTTAATGTCTCAAGCTTAATACATTCCTTCACCCGAACAAACTGTATTCATTCATTCAATGCCTCAAGCTTAACTCATTCATTGAAAGAAACAAACTGTAATCGTTCATTCGCTGAAAGAAACTTCAATTATTCATTCAATGTATCAGTCGTTATTCATGGATTCAATGAAACAAACTGCACCAGATGATTCAATGATTAGAGCGTCTCTTAGTAATTCAATGTCTCGAGCTTAACACATTCATTCAACCAAACAAACTGTTTTTATTCATTCAGTAAATCAACCGTTATAAATTGATGTAATGAAACAAACTGCAAGTGCAGTAAAGCTTCTCTCATTCATTTAATGTCTCAAGCTTAATACATTCCTTCAACCGAACAATCTGTATTCATTCATTCAAAAAATCAAACGTTATAAATTGATGCAATGCAACAAACTGCAAGTGCAGTAGAGCTTCTCCCATTCATTTAATGTCTCAAGCTTAATACATTCCTTCACCCGAACAACCTGTATTCATTCATTCAATGCCTCAAGCTTAACTCTTTCATTGAAAGAAACAAACTGTATTCGTTCATTCGCTGAAAGAAACTTCAATCATTCATTCAATGTATCAGTCGTTATTCACTGATTCAATGAAACAAACTGCACCAGATGATTCAATGATTAGAGCTTCTCTTATTCATTCAATGTCTCGAGCTTAACGCATTCATTCAACCAAACAAACTCTTTTTATTCATTCAGTAAATCAACCGTTATAAATTGATGTAATGAAACAAACTGCAAGTGCAGTAAAGCTTCTCTCATTCATTTAATGTCTCAAGCTTAATACATTCCTTCAACCGAACAAACTGTATTCATTCATTCAAAAAAATCAAACGTTATAAATTGATGCAATGCAACAAACTGCAAGTGCAGTAGAGCTTCTCCCATTCATTTATTGTCTCAAGCTTAATACATTCCTTCACCCGAACAAACTGTATTCATTCATTCAATGCCGCAAGCTTAACTCTTTCATTGAAAGAAACAAACTGTATTCGTTCATTCGCTGAAAGAAACTTCAATCATTCATTCAATGTATCAGTCGTTATTCACTGATTCAATGAAACAAACTGCACCAGATGATTCAATGATTAGAGCTTCTCTAATTCATTCAATGTCTCGAGCTTAACACATTCATTCAACCAAACAAACTCTTTTTATTCATTCAGTAAATCAACCGTTATAAATTGATGTAATGAAACAAACTGCAAGTGCAGTAAAGCTTCTCTCATTCATTTAATATCTCAAGCTTAATACATTCCTTCAACCGAACAAACTGTATTTATTCATTCAATGAAACAAACATTACACATTGTTTCAATTAAATGAACTGCACGAATTAATTCAATTACAACACAGTTTCTCATTTATACAATACCTCAACCTTTACTCATTCGTTGAAAGAAAGTAAATGCATTCATTCGTTTGTTGATTCTAAATTCAATCGTTCATTAAATGAACCAACCTTTATTCATTGATCCAAGGAAACAAGCTGTTTGTGTTAATTCAATGAGCAGAGCTTCACTCTTCATTCAATGCCTCAAGCTTAACTCATTCATTGAAAGAAACAAACTGTATTCGTTCATTCCCTGAAAGAAACTTCAATCATTCATTAAATGTATCAGACGTTATTTATTGATTCAATGAAACTATCTGCACCAGATGATTCAATGATTAGAGCTTCTCTCATTCATTCAATGTCTCGAGCTTAACGCATTCATTCCACCAAACAAACTGTTTTTATTCATTCAGTAAATCAACCGTTATAAATTGATGTAATGAAACAAACTGCAAGTGCAGTAAAGCTTCTCTCATTCATTTAATGTCTCAAGCTTAATACATTCCTTCAACCGAACAAACTGTATTCATTCATTCAAAAAATCAAACGTTATAAATTGATGCAATGCAACAAACTGCAAGTGCAGTAGAGCTTCTCCCATTCATTTAATGTCTGAAGCTTAATACATTCCTTCACCCGAACAAACTGTATTCATTCATTCAATGCCTCATGCTTAACTCATTCATTGAAAGAAACAAACTGTAATCGTTCATTCGCTGAAAGAAACTTCAATTATTCATTCAATGTATCAGTCATTATTCATGGATTCAATGAAACAAACTGCACCAGATGATTCAATGATTAGAGCGTGTCTTAGTCATTCAATGTCTCGAGCTTAACACATTCATTCAACCAAACAAACTGTTTTTATTCATTCAGTAAATCAACCGTTATAAATTGATGTAATGAAACAAACTGCAAGTGCAGTAAAGCTTCTCTCATTCATTTAATGTCTCAAGCTTAATACATTCCTTCACCGAACAATCTGTATTCATTCATTCAAAAAATCAAACGTTATAAATTGATGCAATGCAACAAACTGCAAGTGCAGTAGAGCTTCTCCCATTCATTTAATGTCTCAAGCTTAATACATTCCTTCACCCGAACAAACTGTATTCATTCATTCAATGCCTCAAGCTTAACTCTTTCATTGAAAGAAACAAACTGTATTCGTTCATTCGCTGTAAGAAACTTCAATTATTCATTCAATGTATCAGTCGTTATTCACTGATTCAATGAAACAAACTGCACCAGATGATTCAATGATTAGAGCTTCTCTTATTCATTCAATGTCTCGAGCTTAACACATTCATTCAACCAAACAAACTCTTTTTATTCATTCAGTAAATCAACCGTTATAAATTGATGTAATGAAACAAACTGCAAGTGCAGTAAAGCTTCTCTCATTCATTTAATGTCTCAAGCTTAATACATTCCTTCAACCGAACAAACTGTATTCATTCATTCAAAAAATCAAACGTTATAAATTGATGCAATGCAACAAACTGCAAGTGCAGTAGAGCTTCTCCCATTCATTTAATGTCTCAAGCTTAATACATTCCTTCACCCGAACAACCTGTATTCATTCATTCAATGCCTCAAGCTTAACTCTTTCATTGAAAGAAACAAACTGTATTCGTTCATTCGCTGAAAGAAACTTAAATCATTCATTCAATGTATCAGTCGTTATTCACTGATTCAATGAACCAAACTGCACCAGATGATTCAATGATTAGAGCTTCTCTTATTCATTCAATGTCTCGAGCTTAACGCATTCATTCAACCAAACAAACTCTTTTTATTCATTCAGTAAATCAACCGTTATAAATTGATGTAATGAAACAAACTGCAAGTGCAGTAAAGCTTCTCTCATTCATTTAATGTCTCAAGCTTAATACATTCCTTCAACCGAACAAACTGTATTCATTCATTCAAAAAATCAAACGTTATAAATTGATGCAATGCAACAAACTGCAAGTGCAGTAGAGCTTCTCCCATTCATTTAATGTCTCAAGCTTAATACATTCCTTCACCCGAACAAAGTGTATTCATTCATTCAATGCCTCATGCTTAACTCATTCATTGAAAGAAACAAACTGTATTCGTTCATTCGCTGAAAGAAACTTCAATCATTCATTCAATGTATCAGTCGTTATTCACTGATTCAATGAAACAAACTGCACCAGATGATTCAATGATTAGAGCTTCTCTTATTCATTCAATGCCTCGAGCTTAACACATTCATTCAACCAAACAAACTGTTTTTATTCATTCAGTAAATCAACCGTTATAAATTGATGTAATGAAACAAACTGCAAGTGCAGTAAAGCTTCTCTAATTCATTTAATGTCTCAAGCTTAATACATTCCTTCAACCGAACAAACTGTATTCATTCATTCAATGAAACAAACATTACACATTGATTCAATTAAATAAACTGCACGAATTAATTCAATTACAACACAGTTTCTCATTTATACAATAGCTCAACCTGTACTCATTCGTTGAAAGAAAGTAAATGCATTCATTCGTTTGTTGATTCTAAATTCAATCGTTCATTAAATGAACCAACCTTTATTCATTGATCCAAGGAAACAAGCGGTTTGTGTTAATTCAATGAGCAGACCTTCACTCTTCATTCAATGCCTCAAGCTTAACTCATTCATTGAAAGAAACAAACTGTATTCGTTCATTCCCTGAAAGAAACTTCAATCATTCATTCAATGTATCAGACGTTATTTATTGATTCAATGAAACTAACTGCACCAGATGATTCAATGATTAGAGCTTCTGTCATTCATTCAATGTCTCGAGCTTAACGCATTCATTCAACCAAACAAACTGTTTTTATTCATTCAGTAAATCAACCGTTATAAATTGATGTAATGAAACAAACTGCAAATGCAGTGAAGCTTCTCTCATTCATTCAATGTCTCGTGCTTAACGCATTCATTCAATTAAACAAACTGTTTTCATTCATTCAAAAAATCAAACGTTATAAATTGATGCAATGCAACAAACTGCAAGTGCAGTAGAGCTTCTCCAATTCATTTAGTGTCTCAAGCTTAATACATTCCTTCACCCGAACAAACTGTATTCATTCATTCAATGCCTCAAGCTTAACTCATTCATTGAAAGAAACAAACTGTAATCGTTCATTCGCTGAAAGAAACTTCAATCATTCATTCAATGTATCAGTCGTTATTCACTGATTCAATGAACCAAACTGCACAGGATGATTCAATGATTAGAGCTTCTCTTATTCATTCAATGTCTGGAGCTTAACGCATTCATTCAACCAAACAAACTCTTTTTATTCATTCAGTAAATCAACCGTAATAAATTGATGTAATGAAACAAACTGCAAGTGCAGTGAAGCTTCTCTCATTCATTTAATGTCTTAAGCTTAATACATTCCTTCAACCGAACAAACTGTATTCATTCATTCAAAAAAATCAAACGTTATAAATTGATGCAATGCAACAAACTGCAAGTGCAGTAGAGCTTCTCCAATTCATTTAGTGTCTCAAGCTTAATACATTCCTTCACCCGAACAAACTGTATTCATTCATTCAATGCCTCAAGCTTAACTCATTCATTGAAAGAAACAAACTGTATTCGTTCATTCGCTGAAAGAAACTTCAATTATTCATTCAATGTATCAATCGTTATTCATGGATTCAATGAAACAAACTGCACCAGATGATACAATGATTAGAGCTTCTCTTATTCATTCAATGTCTCAAGCTTAACACATTCATTCAACCAAACAAACTGTTTTTATTCATTCAGTAAATCAACCGTTATAAATTGATGTAATGAAACAAACTGCAAGTGCAGTAAAGCTTCTCTCATTCATTTAATGTCTCAAGCTTAATACATTCCTTCAACCGAACAAACTGTATTCATTCATTCAAAAAATCAAACGTTATAAATTGATGCAATGCAACAAACTGCAAGTGCAGTAGAGCTTCTCCCATTCATTTAATGTCTCAAGCTTAATACATTCCTTCACCCGAACAAACTGTATTCATTCATTCAATGCCTCAAGCTTAACTCTTTCATTGAAAGAAACAAACTGTATTCGTTCATTCGCTGTAAGAAACTTCAATTATTCATTCAATGTATCAGTCGTTATTCACTGATTCAATGAAACAAACTGCACCAGATGATTCAATGATTAGAGCTTCTCTTATTCATTCAATGTCTCGAGCTTAACACATTCATTCAACCAAACAAACTGTTTTTATTCATTCAGTAAATCAACCGTTATAAATTGATGTAATGAAACAAACTGCAAGTGCAGTAAAGCTTCTCTCATTCATTTAATGTCTCAAGCTTAATACATTCCTTTAACAGAACAAACTGTATTCATTCATTCAAAAAATCAAACGTTATAAATTGATGCAATGCAACAAACTGCAAGTGCAGTAGAGCTTCTCCCATTCATTTAATGTCTCAAGCTTAATACATTCCTTCACCCGAACAAACTGTATTCATTCATTCAATGCCTCATGCTTAACTCATTCATTGAAAGAAACAAACTGTATTCGTTCATTCGCTGAAAGAAACTTCAATTATTCATTCAATGTATCAGTCATTATTCATGGATTCAATGAAACAAACTGCACCAGATGATTCAATGATTAGAGCTTCTCTTATTCATTCAATGTCTCGAGCTTAACACATTCATTCAACCAAACAAACTCTTTTTATTCATTCAGTAAATCAACCGTTATAAATTGATGTAATGAAACAAACTGCAAGTGCAGTAAAGCTTCTCTCATTCATTTAATGTCTCAAGCTTAATACATTCCTTCAACCGAACAAACTGTATTCAATCATTCAAAAAATCAAACGTTATAAATTGATGCAATGCAACAAACTGCAAGTGCAGTAGAGCTTCTCCCATTCATTTAATGTCTCAAGCTTAATACATTCCTTCACCCGAACAACCTGTATTCATTCATTCAATGCCTCAAGCTTAAATCTTTCATTGAAAGAAACAAACTGTATTCGTTCATTCGCTGAAAGAAACTTAAATCATTCATTCAATGTATCAGTCGTTATTCACTGATTCAATGAACCAAACTGCACCAGATGATTCAATGATTAGAGCTTCTCTTATTCATTCAATGTCTCGAGCTTAACGCATTCATTCAACCAAACAAACTCTTTTTATTCATTCAGTAAATCAACCGTTATAAATTGATGTAATGAAACAAACTGCAAGTGCAGTAAAGCTTCTCTCATTCATTTAATGTCTCAAGCTTAATACATTCCTTCAACCGAACAAACTGTATTCATTCATTCAAAAAATCAAACGTTATAAATTGATGCAATGCAACAAACTGCAAGTGCAGTAGAGCTTCTCCCATTCATTTAATGTCTCAAGCTTAATACATTCCTTCACCCGAACAAACTGTATTCATTCATTCAATGCCTCATGCTTAACTCATTCATTGAAAGAAACAAACTGTATTCGTTCATTCGCTGAAAGAAACTTCAATCATTCATTCAATGTATCAGTCGTTATTCACTGATTCAATGAAACAAACTGCACCAGATGATTCAATGATTAGAGCTTCTCTTATTCATTCAATGCCTCGAGCTTAACACATTCATTCAACCAAACAAACTGTTTTTATTCATTCAGTAAATCAACCGTTATAAATTGATGTAATGAAACAAACTGCAAGTGCAGTAAAGCTTCTCTAATTCATTTAATGTCTCAAGCTTAATACATTCCTTCAACCGAACAAACTGTATTCATTCATTCAATGAAACAAACATTACACATTGATTCAATTAAATAAACTGCACGAATTAATTCAATTACAACACAGTTTCTCATTTATACAATAGCTCAACCTGTACTCATTCGTTGAAAGAAAGTAAATGCATTCATTCGTTTGTTGATTCTAAATTCAATCGTTCATTAAATGAACCAACCTTTATTCATTGATCCAAGGAAACAAGCGGTTTGTGTTAATTCAATGAGCAGACCTTCACTCTTCATTCAATGCCTCAAGCTTAACTCATTCATTGAAAGAAACAAACTGTATTCGTTCATTCCCTGAAAGAAACTTCAATCATTCATTCAATGTATCAGACGTTATTTATTGATTCAATGAAACTAACTGCACCAGATGATTCAATGATTAGAGCTTCTGTCATTCATTCAATGTCTCGAGCTTAACGCATTCATTCAACCAAACAAACTGTTTTTATTCATTCAGTAAATCAACCGTTATAAATTGATGTAATGAAACAAACTGCAAATGCAGTGAAGCTTCTCTCATTCATTCAATGTCTCGTGCTTAACGCATTCATTCAATTAAACAAACTGTTTTCATTCATTCAAAAAATCAAACGTTATAAATTGATGCAATGCAACAAACTGCAAGTGCAGTAGAGCTTCTCCAATTCATTTAGTGTCTCAAGCTTAATACATTCCTTCACCCGAACAAACTGTATTCATTCATTCAATGCCTCAAGCTTAACTCATTCATTGAAAGAAACAAACTGTAATCGTTCATTCGCTGAAAGAAACTTCAATCATTCATTCAATGTATCAGTCGTTATTCACTGATTCAATGAACCAAACTGCACAGGATGATTCAATGATTAGAGCTTCTCTTATTCATTCAATGTCTGGAGCTTAACGCATTCATTCAACCAAACAAACTCTTTTTATTCATTCAGTAAATCAACCGTAATAAATTGATGTAATGAAACAAACTGCAAGTGCAGTGAAGCTTCTCTCATTCATTTAATGTCTTAAGCTTAATACATTCCTTCAACCGAACAAACTGTATTCATTCATTCAAAAAAATCAAACGTTATAAATTGATGCAATGCAACAAACTGCAAGTGCAGTAGAGCTTCTCCAATTCATTTAGTGTCTCAAGCTTAATACATTCCTTCACCCGAACAAACTGTATTCATTCATTCAATGCCTCAAGCTTAACTCATTCATTGAAAGAAACAAACCGTATTCGTTCATTCGCTGAAAGAAACTTCAATTATTCATTCAATGTATCAATCGTTATTCATGGATTCAATGAAACAAACTGCACCAGATGATACAATGATTAGAGCTTCTCTTATTCATTCAATGTCTCAAGCTTAACACATTCATTCAACCAAACAAACTGTTTTTATTCATTCAGTAAATCAACCGTTATAAATTGATGTAATGAAACAAACTGCAAGTGCAGTAAAGCTTCTCTCATTCATTTAATGTCTCAAGCTTAATACATTCCTTCAACCGAACAAACTGTATTCATTCATTCAAAAAATCAAACGTTATAAATTGATGCAATGCAACAAACTGCATGTGCAGTAGAGCTTCTCCCATTCATTTAATGTCTCAAGCTTAATACATTCCTTCACCCGAACAAACTGTATTCATTCATTCAATGCCTCAAGCTTAACTCTTTCATTGAAAGAAACAAACTGTATTCGTTCATTCGCTGTAAGAAACTTCAATTATTCATTCAATGTATCAGTCGTTATTCACTGATTCAATGAAACAAACTGCACCAGATGATTCAATGATTAGAGCTTCTCTTATTCATTCAATGTCTCGAGCTTAACACATTCATTCAACCAAACAAACTGTTTTTATTCATTCAGTAAATCAACCGTTATAAATTGATGTAATGAAACAAACTGCAAGTGCAGTAAAGCTTCTCTCATTCATTTAATGTCTCAAGCTTAATACATTCCTTTAACAGAACAAACTGTATTCATTCATTCAAAAAATCAAACGTTATAAATTGATGCAATGCAACAAACTGCAAGTGCAGTAGAGTTTCTCCCATTCATTTAATGTCTCAAGCTTAATACATTCCTTCACCCGAACAAACTGTATTCATTCATTCAATGCCGCAAGCTTAACTCTTTCATTGAAAGAAACAAACTGTATTCGTTCATTCGCTGAAAGAAACTTCAATCATTCATTCAATGTATCAGTCGTTATTCACTGATTCAATGAAACAAACTACACCAGATGATTCAATGATTAGAGCTTCTTTTATTCATTCAATGTCTCGGAGCTTAACACATTCATTCAACCAAACAAACTCTTTTTATTCATTCAGTAAATCAACCGTTATAAATTGATGTAATGAAACAAACTGCAAGTGCAGTAAAGCTTCTCTCATTCATTTAATATCTCAAGCTTAATACATTCCTTCAACCGAACAAACTGTATTTATTCATTCAATGAAACAAACATTACACATTGATTCAATTAAATGAACTGCACGAATTAATTCAATTACAACACAGTTTCTCATTTATACAATACCTCAACCTTCACTCATTCGTTGTAAGAAAGTAAATGCATTCATTCGTTTGTTGATTCTAAATTCAATCGTTCATTAAATGAACCAACCTTTATTCATTGATCAAAGGAAACAAGCTGTTTGTGTTAATTCAATGAGCAGAGCTTCACTCTTCATTCAATGCCTCAAGCTTAACTCATTCATTGAAAGAAACAAACTGTATTCGTTCATTCCCTGAAAGAAACTTCAATCATTCATTCAATGTATCAGACGTTATTTATTAATTTAATGAAACTAACTGCACCAGATGATTCAATGATTAGAGCTTCTCTCATTCATTCAATGTCTCGAGCTTAACGCATTCATTCAACCAAACAAACTGTTTTTATTCATTCAGTAAATCAACCGTTATAAATTGATGTAATGAAACAAACTGCAAGTGCAGTAAAGCTTCTCTCATTCATTTAATGTCTCAAGCTTAATACATTCCTTCAACCGAACAAACTGTATTTATTCATTCAAAAAATCAAACGTTATAAATTGATGCAATGCAACAAACTGCAAGTGCAGTAGAGCTTCTCCCATTCATTTATTGTCTCAAGCTTAATACATTCCTTCACCCGAACAAACTGTATTCATTCATTCAATGCCTCAAGCTTAACTCTTTCATTGAAAGAAACAAACTGTATTCGTTCATTCGCTGTAAGAAACTTCAATTATTCATTCAATGTATCAGTCGTTATTCACTGATTCAATGAAACAAACTGCACCAGATGATTCAATGATTAGAGCTTCTCTTATTCATTCTATGTCTCGACCTTAACACATTCATTCAACCAAACAAACTGTTTTTATTCATTCAGTAAATCAACCGTTATAAATTGATGTAATGAAACAAACTGCAAGTGCAGTAAAGCTTCTCTCATTCATTTAATGTCTCAAGCTTAATACATTCCTTTTACAGAACAAACTGTATTCATTCATTCAAAAAATCAAACGTTATAAATTGATGCAATGCAACAAACTGCAAGTGCAGTAGAGCTTCTCCCATTCATTTAATGTCTCAAGCTTAATACATTCCTTCACCCGAACAACCTGTATTCATTCATTCAATGCCTCAAGCTTAACTCTTTCATTGAAAGAAACAAACTGTATTCGTTCATTCGCTGAAAGAAACTTCAATCATTCATTCAATGTATCAGTCGTTATTCACTGATTCAATGAAACAAACTGCACCAGATGATTCAATGATTAGAGCTTCTCTTATTCATTCAATGTCTCGAGCTTAACACATTCATTCAACCAAACAAACTCTTTTTATTCATTCAGTAAATCAACCGTTATAAATTGACGTAATGAAACAAACTGCAAGTGCAGTAAAGCTTCTCTCATTCATTTAATATCTCAAGCTTAATACATTCCTTCAACCGAACAAACTGTATTTATTCATTCAATGAAACAAACATTACACATTGATTCAATTAAATGAACTGCACGAATTAATTCAATTACAACACAGTTTCTCATTTACACAATAGCTCAACCTTTACTCATTCGTTGAAAGAAAGTAAATGCATTCATTCGTTTGTTGATTCTAAATTCAGTCGTTCATTAAATGAACCAACCTTTATTCATTGATCCAAGGAAACAAGCTGTTTGTGTTAATTCAATGAGCAGAGCTTCACTCTTCATTCAATGCCTCAAGCTTAACTCATTCATTGAAAGAAACAAACTGTATTCGTTCATTCCCTGAAAGAAACTTCAATCATTCATTCAATGTATCAGACGTTATTTATTGATTCAATGAAACTAACTGCACCAGATGATTCAATGATTAGAGCTTCTCTCATTCATTCAATGTCTCGAGCTTAACACATTCATTCAACCAAACAAACTGTTTTTATTCATTCAGTAAATCAACCGTTATAAATTGATGTAATGAAACAAACTGCAAGTGCAGTAAAGCTTCTCTCATTCATTTAATGTCTCAAGCTTAATACATTCCTTCAACCGAACAAACTGTATTCATTCATTCAATGAAACAAACATTACACATTGATTCAATTAAATAAACTGCACGAATTAATTCAATTACAACACAGTTTCTCATTTATACAATACCTCAACCTTTACTCATTCGTTGAAAGAAAGTAAAAGCATTCATTCGTTTGTTGATTCTAAATTCAATCGTTCATTAAATGAACCAACCTTTATTCATTGATCCAAGGAAACAAGCTGTTTGTGTTAATTCAATGAGCAGAGCTTGACTCTTCATTCAATGCCTCAAGCTTAACTCATTCATTGAAAGAAACAAACTGTATTCGTTCATTCCCTGAAAGAAACTTCAATCATTCATTCAATGTATCAGACGTTATTTATTGATTCAATGAAACTAACTGCACCAGATGATTCAATGATTAGAGCTTCTCTCATTCATTCAATGTCTCGAGCTTAACGCATTCATTCAACCAAACAAACTGTTTTTATTCATTCAGTAAATCAACCGTTATAAATTGATGTAATGAAACAAACTGCAAGTGCAGTAAAGCTTCTCTCATTCATTTAATGTCTCAAGCTTAATACATTCCTTCAACCGAATAAACTGTATTCATTCATTCATTCAATGAAACAAACGTTATACATTGATTCAATTAAATAAACTGCACGAATTAATTCAATGACAACACAGTTTCTCATTTATACAATACCTCAACCTTTACTCATTCGTTGAAAGAAAGTAAATGCATTCATTCGTTTGTTGATTCTAAATTCAATCGTTCATTAAATGAACCAACCTTTATTCATTGATCCAAGGAAACAAGCTGTTTGTGTTAATTCAATGAGCAGAGCTTGACTCTTCATTCAATGCCTCAAGCTTAACTCATTCATTGAAAGAAACAAACTGTATTCGTTCATTCCCTGAAAGAAACTTCAATCATTCATTCAATGTATCAGACGTTATTTATTGATTCAATGAAACTAACTGCACCAGATGATTCAATGATTAGAGCTTCTCATATTCATTCAAAGTCTCGAGCTTAACGCATCCATTCAACCAAACAAACTGTTTTTATTCATTCAGTAAATCAACAGTTATAAATTGATGTAATGAAACAAACTGCAAGTGCATTAGAGCTTTTCTCATTCATTCAATGTCTCGTGCTTAACGCATTCATTCAATTAAACAAACTGTTTTCATTCATTCAATAAATCAAAGGTTATAAATTGATGCAATGCAACAACCTGCAAGTGCAGTAGAGCTTCTCCCATTCATTTAATGTCTCAAGCTTAATACATTTTTTCACCCGAACAAACTATTCATTCATTCAATGCCTCAAGCTTAACTCATTCATTGAAAGAAACAAACTGTATTCGTTCATTCGCTGAAAGAAACTTCAATCATTCATTCAATGTATCAGTCGTTATTCACTGATTCAATGAACCAAACTGCACAGGATGATTCAATGATTAGAGCTTCTCTTATTCATTCAATATCTCGAGCTTAACGCATTCATTCAACCAAACAAACTCTTTTTATTCATTCAGTAAATCAACCGTAATAAATTGATGTAATGAAACAAACTGCAAGTGCAGTAAAGCTTCTCTCATTCATTTACTGTCTCAAGCTTAATACATTCCTTCACCCGAACAAACTGTATTCATTCATTCAAAAAATCAAACGTTATAAATTGATGCAATGCAACAAACTGCAAGTGCAGTAGAACTTCTCCCATTCATTTAATGTCTCAAGCTTAATACATTTTTTCACCCGAATAAACTATTCATTCATTCAATGCCTCAAGCTTAACTCATTCATTGAAAGAAACAAACTGTAATTGTTCATTCGCTGAAAGAAACTTCAATTATTCATTCAATGTATCAGTCGTTATTCATGGATTCAATGAAACAAACTGCACCAGATGATTCAATGATTAGAGCGTCTCTTAGTAATTCAATGTCTCGAGCTTAACACATTCATTCAACCAAACAAACTGTTTTTATTCATTCAGTAAATCAACCGTTATAAATTGATGTAATGAAACAAACTGCAAGTGCAGTAAAGCTTCTCTCATTCATTTAATGTCTCAAGCTTAATACATTCCTTCAACCGAACAATCTGTATTCATTCATTCAAAAAATCAAACGTTATAAATTGATGCAATGCAACAAACTGCAAGTGCAGTAGAGCTTCTCCCATTCATTTAATGTCTCAAGCTTAATACATTCCTTCACCCGAACAAACTGTATTAATTCATTCAATGCCTCAAGCTTAACTCTTTCATTGAAAGAAACAAACTGTATTCGTTCATTCGCTGTAAGAAACTTCAATTATTCATTCAATGTATCAGTCGTTATTCACTGATTCAATGAAACAAACTGCACCAGATGATTCAATGATTAGAGCTTCTCTTATTCATTCTATGTCTCGACCTTAACACATTCATTCAACCAAACAAACTGTTTTTATTCATTCAGTAAATCAACCGTTATAAATTGATGTAATGAAACAAACTGCAAGTGCAGTAAAGCTTCTCTCATTCATTTAATGTCTCAAGCTTAATACATTCCTTTAACAGAACAAACTGTATTCATTCATTCAAAAAATCAAACGTTATAAATTGATGCAATGCAACAAACTGCAAGTGCAGTAGAGCTTCTCCCATTCATTTAATGTCTCAAGCTTAATACATTCCTTCACCCGAACAACCTGTATTCATTCATTCAATGCCTCAAGCTTAACTCTTTCATTGAAAGAAACAAACTGTATTCGTTCATTCGCTGAAAGAAACTTCAATCATTCATTCAATGTATCAGTCGTTATTCACTGATTCAATGAAACAAACTGCACCAGATGATTCAATGATTAGAGCTTCTCTTATTCATTCAATGTCTCGAGCTTAACACATTCATTCAACCAAACAAACTCTTTTTATTCATTCAGTAAATCAACCGTTATAAATTGACGTAATGAAACAAACTGCAAGTGCAGTAAAGCTTCTCTCATTCATTTAATATCTCAAGCTTAATACATTCCTTCAACCGAACAAACTGTATTTATTCATTCAATGAAACAAACATTACACATTGATTCAATTAAATGAACTGCACGAATTAATTCAATTACAACACAGTTTCTCATTTACACAATATCTCAACCTTTACTCATTCGTTGAAAGAAAGTAAATGCATTCATTCGTTTGTTGATTCTAAATTCAGTCGTTCATTAAATGAACCAACCTTTATTCATTGATCCAAGGAAACAAGCTGTTTGTGTTAATTCAATGAGCAGAGCTTCACTCTTCATTCAATGCCTCAAGCTTAACTCATTCATTGAAAGAAACAAACTGTATTCGTTCATTCCCTGAAAGAAACTTCAATCATTCATTCAATGTATCAGACGTTATTTATTGATTCAATGAAACTAACTGCACCAGATGATTCAATGATTAGAGCTTCTCTCATTCATTCAATGTCTCGAGCTTAACACATTCATTCAACCAAACAAACTGTTTTTATTCATTCAGTAAATCAACCGTTATAAATTGATGTAATGAAACAAACTGCAAGTGCAGTAAAGCTTCTCTCATTCATTTAATGTCTCAAGCTTAATACATTCCTTCAACCGAACAAACTGTATTCATTCATTCAATGAAACAAACATTACACATTGATTCAATTAAATAAACTGCACGAATTAATTCAATTACAACACAGTTTCTCATTTATACAATACCTCAACCTTTACTCATTCGTTGAAAGAAAGTAAAAGCATTCATTCGTTTGTTGATTCTAAATTCAATCGTTCATTAAATGAACCAACCTTTATTCATTGATCCAAGGAAACAAGCTGTTTGTGTTAATTCAATGAGCAGAGCTTGACTCTTCATTCAATGCCTCAAGCTTAACTCATTCATTGAAAGAAACAAACTGTATTCGTTCATTCCCTGAAAGAAACTTCAATCATTCATTCAATGTATCAGACGTTATTTATTGATTCAATGAAACTAACTGCACCAGATGATTCAATGATTAGAGCTTCTCTCATTCATTCAATGTCTCGAGCTTAACGCATTCATTCAACCAAACAAACTGTTTTTATTCATTCAGTAAATCAACCGTTATAAATTGATGTAATGAAACAAACTGCAAGTGCAGTAAAGCTTCTCTCATTCATTTAATGTCTCAAGCTTAATACATTCCTTCAACCGAATAAACTGTATTCATTCATTCAATGAAACAAACGTTATACATTGATTCAATTAAATAAACTGCACGAATTAATTCAATGACAACACAGTTTCTCATTTATACAATACCTCAACCTTTACTCATTCGTTGAAAGAAAGTAAATGCATTCATTCGTTTGTTGATTCTAAATTCAATCGTTCATTAAATGAACCAACCTTTATTCATTGATCCAAGGAAACAAGCTGTTTGTGTTAATTCAATGAGCAGAGCTTGACTCTTCATTCAATGCCTCAAGCTTAACTCATTCATTGAAAGAAACAAACTGTATTCGTTCATTCCCTGAAAGAAACTTCAATCATTCATTCAATGTATCAGACGTTATTTATTGATTCAATGAAACTAACTGCACCAGATGATTCAATGATTAGAGCTTCTCATATTCATTCAAAGTCTCGAGCTTAACGCATCCATTCAACCAAACAAACTGTTTTTATTCATTCAGTAAATCAACAGTTATAAATTGATGTAATGAAACAAACTGCAAGTGCATTAGAGCTTTTCTCATTCATTCAATGTCTCGTGCTTAACGCATTCATTCAATTAAACAAACTGTTTTCATTCATTCAATAAATCAAAGGTTATAAATTGATGCAATGCAACAACCTGCAAGTGCAGTAGAGCTTCTCCCATTCATTTAATGTCTCAAGCTTAATACATTTTTTCACCCGAACAAACTATTCATTCATTCAATGCCTCAAGCTTAACTCATTCATTGAAAGAAACAAACTGTATTCGTTCATTCGCTGAAAGAAACTTCAATCATTCATTCAATGTATCAGTCGTTATTCACTGATTCAATGAACCAAACTGCACAGGATGATTCAATGATTAGAGCTTCTCTTATTCATTCAATATCTCGAGCTTAACGCATTCATTCAACCAAACAAACTCTTTTTATTCATTCAGTAAATCAACCGTAATAAATTGATGTAATGAAACAAACTGCAAGTGCAGTAAAGCTTCTCTCATTCATTTAATGTCTTAAGCTTAATACATTCCTTCAACCGAACAAACTGTATTCATTCATTCAAAAAATCAAACGTTATAAATTGATGCAATGCAACAAACTGCAAGTGCAGTAGAGCTTCTCCCATTCATTTACTGTCTCAAGCTTAATACATTCCTTCACCCGAACAAACTGTATTCATTCATTCAAAAAATCAAACGTTATAAATTGATGCAATGCAACAAACTGCAAGTGCAGTAGAGCTTCTCCCATTCATTTAATGTCTCAAGCTTAATACATTTTTTCACCCGAACAAACTATTCATTCATTCAATGCCTCAAGCTTAACTCATTCATTGAAAGAAACAAACTGTAATTGTTCATTCGCTGAAAGAAACTTCAATTATTCATTCAATGTATCAGTCGTTATTCATGGATTCAATGAAACAAACTGCACCAGATGATTCAATGATTAGAGCGTCTCTTAGTAATTCAATGTCTCGAGCTTAACACATTCATTCAACCAAACAAACTGTTTTTATTCATTCAGTAAATCAACCGTTATAAATTGATGTAATGAAACAAACTGCAAGTGCAGTAAAGCTTCTCTCATTCATTTAATGTCTCAAGCTTAATACATTCCTTCAACCGAACAATCTGTATTCATTCATTCAAAAAATCAAACGTTATAAATTGATGCAATGCAACAAACTGCAAGTGCAGTAGAGCTTCTCCCATTCATTTAATGTCTCAAGCTTAATACATTCCTTCACCCGAACAAACTGTATTAATTCATTCAATGCCTCAAGCTTAACTCTTTCATTGAAAGAAACAAACTGTATTCGTTCATTCGCTGTAAGAAACTTCAATTATTCATTCAATGTATCAGTCGTTATTCACTGATTCAATGAAACAAACTGCACCAGATGATTCAATGATTAGAGCTTCTCTTATTCATTCAATGTCTCGAGCTTAACACATTCATTCAACCAAACAAACTGTTTTTATTCATTCAGTAAATCAACCGTTATAAATTGATGTAATGAAATAAACTGCAAGTGCAGTAAAGCTTCTCTGATTCATTTAATGTCTCAAGCTTAATACATTCCTTCACCCGAACAAACTGTATTCATTCATTCAAAAAATCAAACGTTATAAATTGATGCAATGCAACAAACTGCAAGTGCAGTAGAGCTTCTCCCATTCATTTAATGTCTCAAGCTTAATACATTTTTTCACCCGAACAAACTATTCATTCATTCAATGCCTCAAGCTTAACTCATTCATTGAAAGAAACAAACTGTAATCGTTCATTCGCTGAAAGAAACTTCAATCATTCATTCAATGTATCAGTCGTTATTCACTGATTCAATGAACCAAACTGCACAGGATGATTCAATGATTAGAGCTTCTCTTATTCATTCAATATCTCGAGCTTAACGCATTCATTCAACCAAACAAACTCTTTTTATTCATTCAGTAAATCAACCGTAATAAATTGATGTAATGAAACAAACTGCAAGTGCAGTAAAGCTTCTCTCATTCATTTAATGTCTTAAGCTTAATACATTCCTTCAACCGAACAAACTGTATTCATTCATTCAAAAAATCAAACGTTATAAATTGATGCAATGCAACAAACTGCAAGTGCAGTAGAGCTTCTCCCATTCATTTAATGTCTCAAGCTTAATACATTCCTTCACCCGAACAAACTGTATTCATTCATTCAATGCCTCAAGCTTAACTCATTCATTGAAAGAAACAAACTGTAATTGTTCATTCGCTGAAAGAAACTTCAATTATTCATTCAATGTATCAGTCGTTATTCATGGATTCAATGAAACAAACTGCACCAGATGATTCAATGATTAGAGCGTCTCTTAGTAATTCAATGTCTCGAGCTTAACACATTCATTCAACCAAACAAACTGTTTTTATTCATTCAGTAAATCAACCGTTATAAATTGATGTAATGAAACAAACTGCAAGTGCAGTAAAGCTTCTCTCATTCATTTAATGTCTCAAGCTTAATACATTCCTTCAACCGAACAATCTGTATTCATTCATTCAAAAAATCAAACGTTATAAATTGATGCAATGCAACAAACTGCAAGTGCAGTAGAGCTTCTCCCATTCATTTAATGTCTCAAGCTTAATACATTCCTTCACCCGAACAAACTGTATTAATTCATTCAATGCCTCAAGCTTAACTCTTTCATTGAAAGAAACAAACTGTATTCGTTCATTCGCTGTAAGAAACTTCAATTATTCATTCAATGTATCAGTCGTTATTCACTGATTCAATGAAACAAACTGCACCAGATGATTCAATGATTAGAGCTTCTCTTATTCATTCAATGTCTCGAGCTTAACACATTCATTCAACCAAACAAACTGTTTTTATTCATTCAGTAAATCAACCGTTATAAATTGATGTAATGAAATAAACTGCAAGTGCAGTAAAGCTTCTCTGATTCATTTAATGTCTCAAGCTTAATACATTCCTTCAACCGAACAAACTGTATTCATTCATTCAAAAAATCAAACGTTATAAATTGATGCAATGAAACAAACTGCAAGTGCAGTAGAGCTTCTCCCATTCATTTAATGTCTCAAGTTTAATACATTCCTTCACCCGAACAACCTGTATTCATTCATTCAATGCCTCAAGCTTAACTCTTTCATTGAAAGAAACAAACTGTATTCGTTCATTCGCTGAAAGAAACTTCAATCATTCATTCAATGTATCAGTCGTTATTCACTGATTCAATGAAACAAACTACACCAGATGATTCAATGATTAGAGCTTCTCTTATTCATTCAATGTCTCGAGCTTAACACATTCATTCAACCAAACAAACTGTTTTTATTCATTCAGTAAATCAACCGTTATAAATTGATGTAATGAAATAAACTGCAAGTGCAGTAAAGCTTCTCTGATTCATTTAATGTCTCAAGCTTAATACATTCCTTCAACCGAACAAACTGTATTCATTCATTCAAAAAATCAAACGTTATAAATTGATGCAATGAAACAAACTGCAAGTGCAGTAGAGCTTCTCCCATTCATTTAATGTCTCAAGTTTAATACATTCCTTCACCCGAACAACCTGTATTCATTCATTCAATGCCTCAAGCTTAACTCTTTCATTGAAAGAAACAAACTGTATTCGTTCATTCGCTGAAAGAAACTTCAATCATTCATTCAATGTATCAGTCGTTATTCACTGATTCAATGAAACAAACTGCACCAGATGATTCAATGATTAGAGCTTCTCTTATTCATTCAATGTCTCGAGCTTAACGCATTCATTCAACCAAACAAACTCTTTTTATTCATTCAGTAAATCAACCGTAATAAATTGATGTAATGAAACAAACTGCAAGTGCAGTGAAGCTTCTCTCATTCATTTAATGTCTTAAGCTTAATACATTCCTTCAACCGAACAAACTGTATTCATTCATTTAAAAAAATCAAACGTTATAAATTGATGCAATGCAACAAACTGCAAGTGCAGTAGAGCTTCTCCAATCCATTTAGTGTCTCAAGCTTAATACATTCCTTCACCCGAACAAACTGTATTCATTCATTCAATGCCTCAAGCTTAACTCATTCATTGAAAGAAACAAACTGTAATCGTTCATTCGCTGAAAGAAACTTCAATTATTCATTCAATGTATCAGTCGTTATTCACTGATTCAATGAAACAAACTGCACCAGATGATTCAATGATTAGAGCTTCTCTTATTCATTCAATGTCTCGAGCTTAACGCATTCATTCAACCAAACAAACTCTTTTTATTCATTCAGTAAATCAACCGTTATAAATTGATGTAATGAAACAAACTGCAAGTGCAGTAAAGCTTCTCTCATTCATTTAATGTCTCAAGCTTAATACATTCCTTCAACCGAACAAACTGTATTCATTCATTCAAAAAAATCAAACGTTATAAATTGATGCAATGCAACAAACTGCAAGTGCAGTAGAGCTTCTCCCATTCATTTATTGGCTCAAGCTTAATACATTCCTTCACCCGAGCAAACTGTATTCATTCATTCAATGCCGCAAGCTTAACTCTTTCATTGAAAGAAACAAACTGTATTCGTTCATTCGCTGAAAGAAACTTCAATCATTCATTCAATGTATCAGTCGTTATTCACTGATTCAATGAAACAAACTGCACCAGATGATTCAATGATTAGAGCTTCTCTAATTCATTCAATGTCTCGAGCTTAACACATTCATTCAACCAAACAAACTCTTTTTATTCATTCAGTAAATCAACCGTTATAAATTGATGTAATGAAACAAACTGCAAGTGCAGTAAAGCTTCTCTCATTCATTTAATATCTCAAGCTTAATACATTCCTTCAACCGAACAAACTGTATTTATTCATTCAATGAAACAAACATTACACATTGATTCAATTAAATGAACTGCACGAATTAATTCAATTACAACACAGTTTCTCATTTATACAACACCTCAACCTTTACTCATTCGTTGAAAGAAAGTAAATGCATTCATTCGTTTGTTGATTCTAAATTCAATCGTTCATTAAATGAACCAACCTTTATTCATTGATCCAAGGAAACAAGCTGTTTGTGTTAATTCAATGAGCAGAGCTTCACTCTTCATTCAATGCCTCAAGCTTAACTCATTCATTGAAAGAAACAAACTGTATTCGTTCATTCCCTGAAAGAAACTTCAATCATTCATTAAATGTATCAGACGTTATTTATTGATTCAATGAAACTATCTGCACCAGATGATTCAATGATTAGAGCTTCTCTCATTCATTCAATGTCTCGAGCTTAACGCATTCATTCCACCAAACAAACTGGTTTTATTCATTCAGTAAATCAACCGTTATAAATTGATGTAATGAAACAAACTGCAAGTGCAGTAAAGCTTCTCTCATTCATTTAATGTCTCAAGCTTAATACATTCCTTCAACCGAACAAACTGTATTCATTCATTCAAAAAATCAAACGTTATAAATTGATGCAATGCAACAAACTGCAAGTGCAGTAGAGCTTCTCCCATTCATTTAATGTCTCAAGCTTAATACATTCCTTCACCCGAACAAACTGTATTCATTCATTCAATGCCTCATGCTTAACTCATTCATTGAAAGAAACAAACTGTATTCGTTCATTCGCTGAAAGAAACTTCAATTATTCATTCAATGTATCAGTCATTATTCATGGATTCAATGAAACAAACTGCACCAGATGATTCAATGATTAGAGCGTCTCTTAGTCATTCAATGCCTCGAGCTTAACACATTCATTCAACCAAACAAACTGTTTTTATTCATTCAGTAAATCAACCGTTATAAATTGATGTAATGAAACAAACTGCAAGTGCAGTAAAGCTTCTCTAATTCATTTAATGTCTCAAGCTTAATACATTCCTTCAACCGAACAAACTGTATTCATTCATTCAATGAAACAAACATTACACATTGATTCAATTAAATAAACTGCACGAATTAATTCAATTACAACACAGTTTCTCATTTATACAATAGCTCAACCTTTACTCATTCGTTGAAAGAAAGTAAATGCATTCATTCGTTTGTTGATTCTAAATTCAATCGTTCATTAAATGAACCAACCTTTATTCATTGATCCAAGGAAACAAGCGGTTTGTGTTAATTCAATGAGCAGACCTTCACTCTTCATTCAATGCCTCAAGCTTAACTCATTCATTGAAAGAAACAAACTGTATTCGTTCATTCCCTGAAAGAAACTTCAATCATTCATTCAATGTATCAGACGTTATTTATTGATTCAATGAAACTAACTGCACCAGATGATTCAATGATTAGAGCTTCTCTCATTCATTCAATGTCGCGAGCTTAACGCATTCATTCAACCAAACAAACTGTTTTTATTCATTCAGTAAATCAACCGTTATAAATTGATGTAATGAAACAAACTGCAAGTGCATTAGAGCTTTTCTCATTCATTCAATGTCTCGTGCTTAACGCATTCATTCAATTAAACAAACTGTTTTCATTCATTCAAAAAATCAAACGTTATAAATTGATGCAATGCAACAAACTGCAAGTGCAGTAGAGCTTCTCCCATTCATTTAATGTCTCAAGCTTAATACATTTTTTCACCCGAACAAACTATTCATTCATTCAATGCCTCAAGCTTAACTCATTCATTGAAAGAAACAAACTGTATTCGTTCATTCGCTGAAAGAAACTTCAATCATTCATTCAATGTATCAGTCGTTATTCACTGATTCAATGAACCAAACTGCACAGGATGATTCAATGATTAGAGCTTCTCTTATTCATTCAATGTCTGGAGCTTAACGCATTCATTCAACCAAACAAACTCTTTTTATTCATTCAGTAAATCAACCGTAATAAATTGATGTAATGAAACAAACTGCAAGTGCAGTGAAGCTTCTCTCATTCATTTAATGTCTTAAGCTTAATACATTCCTTCAACCGAACAAACTGTATTCATTCATTCAAAAAAATCAAACGTTATAAATTGATGCAATGCAACAAACTGCAAGTGCAGTAGAGCTTCTCCAATTCATTTAGTGTCTCAAGCTTAATACATTCCTTCACCCGAACAAACTGTATTCATTCATTCAATGCCTCAAGCTTAACTCATTCATTGAAAGAAACAAACTGTAATCGTTCATTCGCTGAAAGAAACTTCAATTATTCATTCAATGTATCAATCGTTATTCATGGATTCAATGAAACAAACTGCACCAGATGATACAATGATTAGAGCTTCTCTTATTCATTCAATGTCTCAAGCTTAACACATTCATTCAACCAAACAAACTGTTTTTATTCATTCAGTAAATCAACCGTTATAAATTGATGTAATGAAACAAACTGCAAGTGCAGTAAAGCTTCTCTCATTCATTTAATGTCTCAAGCTTAATACATTCCTTTAACAGAACAAACTGTATTCATTCATTCAAAAAATCAAACGTTATAAATTGATGCAATGCAACAAACTGCAAGTGCAGTAGAGCTTCTCCCATTCATTTAATGTCTCAAGCTTAATACATTCCTTCACCCGAACAACCTGTATTCATTCATTCAATGCCTCAAGCTTAACTCTTTCATTGAAAGAAACAAACTGTATTCGTTCATTCGCTGAAAGAAACTTCAATCATTCATTCAATGTATCAGTCGTTATTCACTGATTCAATGAAACAAACTGCACCAGATGATTCAATGATTAGAGCTTCTCTTATTCATTCAATGTCTCGAGCTTAACACATTCATTCAACCAAACAAACTCTTTTTATTCATTCAGTAAATCAACCGTTATAAATTGACGTAATGAAACAAACTGCAAGTGCAGTAAAGCTTCTCTCATTCATTTAATATCTCAAGCTTAATACATTCCTTCAACCGAACAAACTGTATTTATTCATTCAATGAAACAAACATTACACATTGATTCAATTAAATGAACTGCACGAATTAATTCAATTACAACACAGTTTCTCATTTACACAATAGCTCAACCTTTACTCATTCGTTGAAAGAAAGTAAATGCATTCATTCGTTTGTTGATTCTAAATTCAGTCGTTCATTAAATGAACCAACCTTTATTCATTGATCCAAGGAAACAAGCTGTTTGTGTTAATTCAATGAGCAGAGCTTCACTCTTCATTCAATGCCTCAAGCTTAACTCATTCATTGAAAGAAACAAACTGTATTCGTTCATTCCCTGAAAGAAACTTCAATCATTCATTCAATGTATCAGACGTTATTTATTGATTCATTGAAACTAACTGCACCAGATGATTCAATGATTAGAGCTTCTCTCATTCATTCAATGTCTCGAGCTTAACACATTCATTCAACCAAACAAACTGTTTTTATTCATTCAGTAAATCAACCGTTATAAATTGATGTAATGAAACAAACTGCAAGTGCAGTAAAGCTTCTCTCATTCATTTAATGTCTCAAGCTTAATACATTCCTTCAACCGAACAAACTGTATTCATTCATTCAATGAAACAAACATTACACATTGATTCAATTAAATAAACTGCACGAATTAATTCAATTACAACACAGTTTCTCATTTATACAATACCTCAACCTTTACTCATTCGTTGAAAGAAAGTAAAAGCATTCATTCGTTTGTTGATTCTAAATTCAATCGTTCATTAAATGAACCAACCTTTATTCATTGATCCAAGGAAACAAGCTGTTTGTGTTAATTCAATGAGCAGAGCTTGACTCTTCATTCAATGCCTCAAGCTTAACTCATTCATTGAAAGAAACAAACTGTATTCGTTCATTCCCTGAAAGAAACTTCAATCATTCATTCAATGTATCAGACGTTATTTATTGATTCAATGAAACTAACTGCACCAGATGATTCAATGATTAGAGCTTCTCTCATTCATTCAATGTCTCGAGCTTAACGCATTCATTCAACCAAACAAACTGTTTTTATTCATTCAGTAAATCAACCGTTATAAATTGATGTAATGAAACAAACTGCAAGTGCAGTAAAGCTTCTCTCATTCATTTAATGTCTCAAGCTTAATACATTCCTTCAACCGAATAAACTGTATTCATTCATTCAATGAAACAAACGTTATACATTGATTCAATTAAATAAACTGCACGAATTAATTCAATGACAACACAGTTTCTCATTTATACAATACCTCAACCTTTACTCATTCGTTGAAAGAAAGTAAATGCATTCATTCGTTTGTTGATTCTAAATTCAATCGTTCATTAAATGAACCAACCTTTATTCATTGATCCAAGGAAACAAGCTGTTTGTGTTAATTCAATGAGCAGAGCTTGACTCTTCATTCAATGCCTCAAGCTTAACTCATTCATTGAAAGAAACAAACTGTATTCGTTCATTCCCTGAAAGAAACTTCAATCATTCATTCAATGTATCAGACGTTATTTATTGATTCAATGAAACTAACTGCACCAGATGATTCAATGATTAGAGCTTCTCATATTCATTCAAAGTCTCGAGCTTAACGCATCCATTCAACCAAACAAACTGTTTTTATTCATTCAGTAAATCAACAGTTATAAATTGATGTAATGAAACAAACTGCAAGTGCATTAGAGCTTTTCTCATTCATTCAATGTCTCGTGCTTAACGCATTCATTCAATTAAACAAACTGTTTTCATTCATTCAATAAATCAAAGGTTATAAATTGATGCAATGCAACAACCTGCAAGTGCAGTAGAGCTTCTCCCATTCATTTAATGTCTCAAGCTTAATACATTTTTTCACCCGAACAAACTATTCATTCATTCAATGCCTCAAGCTTAACTCATTCATTGAAAGAAACAAACTGTATTCGTTCATTCGCTGAAAGAAACTTCAATCATTCATTCAATGTATCAGTCGTTATTCACTGATTCAATGAACCAAACTGCACAGGATGATTCAATGATTAGAGCTTCTCTTATTCATTCAATATCTCGAGCTTAACGCATTCATTCAACCAAACAAACTCTTTTTATTCATTCAGTAAATCAACCGTAATAAATTGATGTAATGAAACAAACTGCAAGTGCAGTAAAGCTTCTCTCATTCATTTAATGTCTTAAGCTTAATACATTCCTTCAACCGAACAAACTGTATTCATTCATTCAAAAAATCAAACGTTATAAATTGATGCAATGCAACAAACTGCAAGTGCAGTAGAGCTTCTCCCATTCATTTACTGTCTCAAGCTTAATACATTCCTTCACCCGAACAAACTGTATTCATTCATTCAAAAAATCAAACGTTATAAATTGATGCAATGCAACAAACTGCAAGTGCAGTAGAGCTTCTCCCATTCATTTAATGTCTCAAGCTTAATACATTTTTTCACCCGAACAAACTATTCATTCATTCAATGCCTCAAGCTTAACTCATTCATTGAAAGAAACAAACTGTAATCGTTCATTCGCTGAAAGAAACTTCAATCATTCATTCAATGTATCAGTCGTTATTCACTGATTCAATGAACCAAACTGCACAGGATGATTCAATGATTAGAGCTTCTCTTATTCATTCAATATCTCGAGCTTAACGCATTCATTCAACCAAACAAACTCTTTTTATTCATTCAGTAAATCAACCGTAATAAATTGATGTAATGAAACAAACTGCAAGTGCAGTAAAGCTTCTCTCATTCATTTAATGTCTTAAGCTTAATACATTCCTTCAACCGAACAAACTGTATTCATTCATTCAAAAAATCAAACGTTATAAATTGATGCAATGCAACAAACTGCAAGTGCAGTAGAGCTTCTCCCATTCATTTAATGTCTCAAGCTTAATACATTCCTTCACCCGAACAAACTGTATTCATTCATTCAATGCCTCAAGCTTAACTCATTCATTGAAAGAAACAAACTGTAATTGTTCATTCGCTGAAAGAAACTTCAATTATTCATTCAATGTATCAGTCGTTATTCATGGATTCAATGAAACAAACTGCACCAGATGATTCAATGATTAGAGCGTCTCTTAGTAATTCAATGTCTCGAGCTTAACACATTCATTCAACCAAACAAACTGTTTTTATTCATTCAGTAAATCAACCGTTATAAATTGATGTAATGAAACAAACTGCAAGTGCAGTAAAGCTTCTCTCATTCATTTAATGTCTCAAGCTTAATACATTCCTTCAACCGAACAATCTGTATTCATTCATTCAAAAAATCAAACGTTATAAATTGATGCAATGCAACAAACTGCAAGTGCAGTAGAGCTTCTCCCATTCATTTAATGTCTCAAGCTTAATACATTCCTTCACCCGAACAAACTGTATTAATTCATTCAATGCCTCAAGCTTAACTCTTTCATTGAAAGAAACAAACTGTATTCGTTCATTCGCTGTAAGAAACTTCAATTATTCATTCAATGTATCAGTCGTTATTCACTGATTCAATGAAACAAACTGCACCAGATGATTCAATGATTAGAGCTTCTCTTATTCATTCAATGTCTCGAGCTTAACACATTCATTCAACCAAACAAACTGTTTTTATTCATTCAGTAAATCAACCGTTATAAATTGATGTAATGAAATAAACTGCAAGTGCAGTAAAGCTTCTCTGATTCATTTAATGTCTCAAGCTTAATACATTCCTTCAACCGAACAAACTGTATTCATTCATTCAAAAAATCAAACGTTATAAATTGATGCAATGAAACAAACTGCAAGTGCAGTAGAGCTTCTCCCATTCATTTAATGTCTCAAGTTTAATACATTCCTTCACCCGAACAACCTGTATTCATTCATTCAATGCCTCAAGCTTAACTCTTTCATTGAAAGAAACAAACTGTATTCGTTCATTCGCTGAAAGAAACTTCAATCATTCATTCAATGTATCAGTCGTTATTCACTGATTCAATGAAACAAACTGCACCAGATGATTCAATGATTAGAGCTTCTCTTATTCATTCAATGTCTGGAGCTTAACGCATTCATTCAACCAAACAAACTCTTTTTATTCATTCAGTAAATCAACCGTAATAAATTGATGTAATGAAACAAACTGCAAGTGCAGTGAAGCTTCTCTCATTCATTTAATGTCTTAAGCTTAATACATTCCTTCAACCGAACAAACTGTATTCATTCATTTAAAAAAATCAAACGTTATAAATTGATGCAATGCAACAAACTGCAAGTGCAGTAGAGCTTCTCCAATCCATTTAGTGTCTCAAGCTTAATACATTCCTTCACCCGAACAAACTGTATTCATTCATTCAATGCCTCAAGCTTAACTCATTCATTGAAAGAAACAAACTGTAATCGTTCATTCGCTGAAAGAAACTTCAATTATTCATTCAATGTATCAGTCGTTATTCACTGATTCAATGAAACAAACTGCACCAGATGATTCAATGATTAGAGCTTCTCTTATTCATTCAATGTCTCGAGCTTAACGCATTCATTCAACCAAACAAACTCTTTTTATTCATTCAGTAAATCAACCGTTATAAATTGATGTAATGAAACAAACTGCAAGTGCAGTAAAGCTTCTCTCATTCATTTAATGTCTCAAGCTTAATACATTCCTTCAACCGAACAAACTGTATTCATTCATTCAAAAAAATCAAACGTTATAAATTGATGCAATGCAACAAACTGCAAGTGCAGTAGAGCTTCTCCCATTCATTTATTGGCTCAAGCTTAATACATTCCTTCACCCGAACAAACTGTATTCATTCATTCAATGCCGCAAGCTTAACTCTTTCATTGAAAGAAACAAACTGTATTCGTTCATTCGCTGAAAGAAACTTCAATCATTCATTCAATGTATCAGTCGTTATTCACTGATTCAATGAAACAAACTGCACCAGATGATTCAATGATTAGAGCTTCTCTAATTCATTCAATGTCTCGAGCTTAACACATTCATTCAACCAAACAAACTCTTTTTATTCATTCAGTAAATCAACCGTTATAAATTGATGTAATGAAACAAACTGCAAGTGCAGTAAAGCTTCTCTCATTCATTTAATATCTCAAGCTTAATACATTCCTTCAACCGAACAAACTGTATTTATTCATTCAATGAAACAAACATTACACATTGATTCAATTAAATGAACTGCACGAATTAATTCAATTACAACACAGTTTCTCATTTATACAATACCTCAACCTTTACTCATTCGTTGAAAGAAAGTAAATGCATTCATTCGTTTGTTGATTCTAAATTCAATCGTTCATTAAATGAACCAACCTTTATTCATTGATCCAAGGAAACAAGCTGTTTGTGTTAATTCAATGAGCAGAGCTTCACTCTTCATTCAATGCCTCAAGCTTAACTCATTCATTGAAAGAAACAAACTGTATTCGTTCATTCCCTGAAAGAAACTTCAATCATTCATTAAATGTATCAGACGTTATTTATTGATTCAATGAAACTATCTGCACCAGATGATTCAATGATTAGAGCTTCTCTCATTCATTCAATGTCTCGAGCTTAACGCATTCATTCCACCAAACAAACTGGTTTTATTCATTCAGTAAATCAACCGTTATAAATTGATGTAATGAAACAAACTGCAAGTGCAGTAAAGCTTCTCTCATTCATTTAATGTCTCAAGCTTAATACATTCCTTCAACCGAACAAACTGTATTCATTCATTCAAAAAATCAAACGTTATAAATTGATGCAATGCAACAAACTGCAAGTGCAGTAGAGCTTCTCCCATTCATTTAATGTCTCAAGCTTAATACATTCCTTCACCCGAACAAACTGTATTCATTCATTCAATGCCTCATGCTTAACTCATTCATTGAAAGAAACAAACTGTATTCGTTCATTCGCTGAAAGAAACTTCAATTATTCATTCAATGTATCAGTCATTATTCATGGATTCAATGAAACAAACTGCACCAGATGATTCAATGATTAGAGCGTCTCTTAGTCATTCAATGCCTCGAGCTTAACACATTCATTCAACCAAACAAACTGTTTTTATTCATTCAGTAAATCAACCGTTATAAATTGATGTAATGAAACAAACTGCAAGTGCAGTAAAGCTTCTCTAATTCATTTAATGTCTCAAGCTTAATACATTCCTTCAACCGAACAAACTGTATTCATTCATTCAATGAAACAAACATTACACATTGATTCAATTAAATAAACTGCACGAATTAATTCAATTACAACACAGTTTCTCATTTATACAATAGCTCAACCTTTACTCATTCGTTGAAAGAAAGTAAATGCATTCATTCGTTTGTTGATTCTAAATTCAATCGTTCATTAAATGAACCAACCTTTATTCATTGATCCAAGGAAACAAGCGGTTTGTGTTAATTCAATGAGCAGACCTTCACTCTTCATTCAATGCCTCAAGCTTAACTCATTCATTGAAAGAAACAAACTGTATTCGTTCATTCCCTGAAAGAAACTTCAATCATTCATTCAATGTATCAGACGTTATTTATTGATTCAATGAAACTAACTGCACCAGATGATTCAATGATTAGAGCTTCTCTCATTCATTCAATGTCGCGAGCTTAACGCATTCATTCAACCAAACAAACTGTTTTTATTCATTCAGTAAATCAACCGTTATAAATTGATGTAATGAAACAAACTGCAAGTGCATTAGAGCTTTTCTCATTCATTCAATGTCTCGTGCTTAACGCATTCATTCAATTAAACAAACTGTTTTCATTCATTCAAAAAATCAAACGTTATAAATTGATGCAATGCAACAAACTGCAAGTGCAGTAGAGCTTCTCCCATTCATTTAATGTCTCAAGCTTAATACATTTTTTCACCCGAACAAACTATTCATTCATTCAATGCCTCAAGCTTAACTCATTCATTGAAAGAAACAAACTGTATTCGTTCATTCGCTGAAAGAAACTTCAATCATTCATTCAATGTATCAGTCGTTATTCACTGATTCAATGAACCAAACTGCACAGGATGATTCAATGATTAGAGCTTCTCTTATTCATTCAATGTCTGGAGCTTAACGCATTCATTCAACCAAACAAACTCTTTTTATTCATTCAGTAAATCAACCGTAATAAATTGATGTAATGAAACAAACTGCAAGTGCAGTGAAGCTTCTCTCATTCATTTAATGTCTTAAGCTTAATACATTCCTTCAACCGAACAAACTGTATTCATTCATTCAAAAAAATCAAACGTTATAAATTGATGCAATGCAACAAACTGCAAGTGCAGTAGAGCTTCTCCAATTCATTTAGTGTCTCAAGCTTAATACATTCCTTCACCCGAACAAACTGTATTCATTCATTCAATGCCTCAAGCTTAACTCATTCATTGAAAGAAACAAACTGTAATCGTTCATTCGCTGAAAGAAACTTCAATTATTCATTCAATGTATCAATCGTTATTCATGGATTCAATGAAACAAACTGCACCAGATGATACAATGATTAGAGCTTCTCTTATTCATTCAATGTCTCAAGCTTAACACATTCATTCAACCAAACAAACTGTTTTTATTCATTCAGTAAATCAACCGTTATAAATTGATGTAATGAAACAAACTGCAAGTGCAGTAAAGCTTCTCTCATTCATTTAATGTCTCAAGCTTAATACATTCCTTCAACCGAACAAACTGTATTCATTCATTCAAAAAATCAAACGTTATAAATTGATGCAATGCAACAAACTGCAAGTGCAGTAGAGCTTCTCCCATTCATTTAATGTCTCAAGCTTAATACATTCCTTCACCCGAACAAACTGTATTCATTCATTCAATGCCTCAAGCTTAACTCTTTCATTGAAAGAAACAAACTGTATTCGTTCATTCGCTGTAAGAAACTTCAATTATTCATTCAATGTATCAGTCGTTATTCACTGATTCAATGAAACAAACTGCACCAGATGATTCAATGATTAGAGCTTCTCTTATTCATTCAATGTCTCGAGCTTAACACATTCATTCAACCAAACAAACTGTTTTTATTCATTCAGTAAATCAACCGTTATAAATTGATGTAATGAAACAAACTGCAAGTGCAGTAAAGCTTCTCTCATTCATTTAATGTCTCAAGCTTAATACATTCCTTTAACAGAACAAACTGTATTCATTCATTCAAAAAATCAAACGTTATAAATTGATGCAATGCAACAAACTGCAAGTGCAGTAGAGTTTCTCCCATTCATTTAATGTCTCAAGCTTAATACATTCCTTCACCCGAACAAACTGTATTCATTCATTCAATGCCGCAAGCTTAACTCTTTCATTGAAAGAAACAAACTGTATTCGTTCATTCGCTGAAAGAAACTTCAATCATTCATTCAATGTATCAGTCGTTATTCACTGATTCAATGAAACAAACTGCACCAGATGATTCAATGATTAGAGCTTCTTTTATTCATTCAATGTCTCGGAGCTTAACACATTCATTCAACCAAACAAACTCTTTTTATTCATTCAGTAAATCAACCGTTATAAATTGATGTAATGAAACAAACTGCAAGTGCAGTAAAGCTTCTCTCATTCATTTAATATCTCAAGCTTAATACATTCCTTCAACCGAACAAACTGTATTTATTCATTCAATGAAACAAACATTACACATTGATTCAATTAAATGAACTACACGAATTAATTCAATTACAACACAGTTTCTCATTTATACAATACCTCAACCTTCACTCATTCGTTGTAAGAAAGTAAATGCATTCATTCGTTTGTTGATTCTAAATTCAATCGTTCATTAAATGAACCAACCTTTATTCATTGATCCAAGGAAACAAGCTGTTTGTGTTAATTCAATGAGCAGAGCTTCACTCTTCATTCAATGCCTCAAGCTTAACTCATTCATTGAAAGAAACAAACTGTATTCGTTCATTCCCTGAAAGAAACTTCAATCATTCATTCAATGTATCAGACGTTATTTATTGATTTAATGAAACTAACTGCACCAGATGATTCAATGATTAGAGCTTCTCTCATTCATTCAATGTCTCGAGCTTAACGCATTCATTCAACCAAACAAACTGTTTTTATTCATTCAGTAAATCAACCGTTATAAATTGATGTAATGAAACAAACTGCAAGTGCAGTAAAGCTTCTCTCATTCATTTAATGTCTCAAGCTTAATACATTCCTTCAACCGAACAAACTGTATTTATTCATTCAAAAAATCAAACGTTATAAATTGATGCAATGCAACAAACTGCAAGTGCAGTAAAGCTTCTCTCATTCATTTAATGTCTCAAGCTTAATACATTCCTTCACCCGAACAAACTGTATTCATTCATTCAATGCCTCAAGCTTAACCCTTTCATTGAAAGAAACAAACTGTATTCGTTCATTCGCTGTAAGAAACTTCAATTATTCATTCAATGTATCAGTCGTTATTCACTGATTCAATGAAACAAACTGCACCAGATGATTCAATGATTAGAGCTTCTCTTATTCATTCTATGTCTCGACCTTAACACATTCATTCAACCAAACAAACTGTTTTTATTCATTCAGTAAATCAACCGTTATAAATTGATGTAATGAAACAAACTGCAAGTGCAGTAAAGCTTCTCTCATTCATTTAATGTCTCAAGCTTAATACATTCCTTTAACAGAACAAACTGTATTCATTCATTCAAAAAATCAAACGTTATAAATTGATGCAATGCAACAAACTGCAAGTGCAGTAGAGCTTCTCCCATTCATTTAATGTCTCAAGCTTAATACATTCCTTCACCCGAACAACCTGTATTCATTCATTCAATGCCTCAAGCTTAACTCTTTCATTGAAAGAAACAAACTGTATTCGTTCATTCGCTGAAAGAAACTTCAATCATTCATTCAATGTATCAGTCGTTATTCACTGATTCAATGAAACAAACTGCACCAGATGATTCAATGATTAGAGCTTCTCTTATTCATTCAATGTCTCGAGCTTAACACATTCATTCAACCAAACAAACTCTTTTTATTCATTCAGTAAATCAACCGTTATAAATTGACGTAATGAAACAAACTGCAAGTGCAGTAAAGCTTCTCTCATTCATTTAATATCTCAAGCTTAATACATTCCTTCAACCGAACAAACTGTATTTATTCATTCAATGAAACAAACATTACACATTGATTCAATTAAATGAACTGCACGAATTAATTCAATTACAACACAGTTTCTCATTTACACAATAGCTCAACCTTTACTCATTCGTTGAAAGAAAGTAAATGCATTCATTCGTTTGTTGATTCTAAATTCAGTCGTTCATTAAATGAACCAACCTTTATTCATTGATCCAAGGAAACAAGCTGTTTGTGTTAATTCAATGAGCAGAGCTTCACTCTTCATTCAATGCCTCAAGCTTAACTCATTCATTGAAAGAAACAAACTGTATTCGTTCATTCCCTGAAAGAAACTTCAATCATTCATTCAATGTATCAGACGTTATTTATTGATTCAATGAAACTAACTGCACCAGATGATTCAATGATTAGAGCTTCTCTCATTCATTCAATGTCTCGAGCTTAACACATTCATTCAACCAAACAAACTCTTTTTATTCATTCAGTAAATCAACCGTTATAAATTGATGTAATGAAACAAACTGCAAGTGCAGTAAAGCTTCTCTCATTCAGTTAATGTCTCAAGCTTAATACATTCCTTCAACCGAACAAACTGTATTCATTCATTCAATGAAACAAACATTACACATTGATTCAATTAAATAAACTGCACGAATTAATTCAATTACAACACAGTTTCTCATTTATACAATACCTCAACCTTTACTCATTCGTTGAAAGAAAGTAAAAGCATTCATTCGTTTGTTGATTCTAAATTCAATCGTTCATTAAATGAACCAACCTTTATTCATTGATCCAAGGAAACAAGCTGTTTGTGTTAATTCAATGAGCAGAGCTTGAGTCTTCATTCAATGCCTCAAGCTTAACTCATTCATTGAAAGAAACAAACTGTATTCGTTCATTCCCTGAAAGAAACTTCAATCATTCATTCAATGTATCAGACGTTATTTATTGATTCAATGAAACTAACTGCACCAGATGATTCAATGATTAGAGCTTCTCTCATTCATTCAATGTCTCGAGCTTAACGCATTCATTCAACCAAACAAACTGTTTTTATTCATTCAGTAAATCAACCGTTATAAATTGATGTAATGAAACAAACTGCAAGTGCAGTAAAGCTTCTCTCATTCATTTAATGTCTCAAGCTTAATACATTCCTTCAACCGAATAAACTGTATTCATTCATTCAATGAAACAAACGTTATACATTGATTCAATTAAATAAACTGCACGAATTAATTCAATGACAACACAGTTTCTCATTTATACAATACCTCAACCTTTACTCATTCGTTGAAAGAAAGTAAATGCATTCATTCGTTTGTTGATTCTAAATTCAATCGTTCATTAAATGAACCAACCTTTATTCATTGATCCAAGGAAACAAGCTGTTTGTGTTAATTCAATGAGCAGAGCTTGACTCTTCATTCAATGTCTCAAGCTTAACTCATTCATTGAAAGAAACAAACTGTATACGTTCATTCCCTGAAAGAAACTTCAATCATTCATTCAATGTATCAGACGTTATTTATTGATTCAATGAAACGAACTGCACCAGATGATTCAATGATTAGAGCTTCTCATATTCATTCAAAGTCTCGAGCTTAACGCATCCATTCAACCAAACAAACTGTTTTTATTCATTCAGTAAATCAACAGTTATAAATTGATGTAATGAAACAAACTGCAAGTGCATTAGAGCTTTTCTCATTCATTCAATGTCTCGTGCTTAACGCATTCATTCAATTAAACAAACTGTTTTCATTCATTCAATAAATCAAAGGTTATAAATTGATGCAATGCAACAACCTGCAAGTGCAGTAGAGCTTCTCCCATTCATTTAATGTCTCAAGCTTAATACATTTTTTCACCCGAACAAACTATTCATTCATTCAATGCCTCAAGCTTAACTCATTCATTGAAAGAAACAAACTGTATTCGTTCATTCGCTGAAAGAAACTTCAATCATTCATTCAATGTATCAGTCGTTATTCACTGATTCAATGAACCAAACTGCACAGGATGATTCAATGATTAGAGCTTCTCTTATTCATTCAATATCTCGAGCTTAACGCATTCATTCAACCAAACAAACTCTTTTTATTCATTCAGTAAATCAACCGTTATAAATTGATGTAATGAAACAAACTGCAAGTGCAGTAAAGCTTCTCTCATTCATTTAATGTCTTAAGCTTAATACATTCCTTCAACCGAACAAACTGTATTCATTCATTCAAAAAATCAAACGTTATAAATTGATGCAATGCAACAAACTGCAAGTGCAGTAGAGCTTCTCCCATTCATTTACTGTCTCAAGCTTAATACATTCCTTCACCCGAACAAACTGTATTCATTCATTCAAAAAATCAAACGTTATAAATTGATGCAATGCAACAAACTGCAAGTGCAGTAGAGCTTCTCCCATTCATTTAATGTCTCAAGCTTAATACATTTTTTCACCCGAACAAACTATTCATTCATTCAATGCCTCAAGCTTAACTCATTCATTGAAAGAAACAAACTGTAATTGTTCATTCGCTGAAAGAAACTTCAATTATTCATTCAATGTATCAGTCGTTATTCATGGATTCAATGAAACAAACTGCACCAGATGATTCAATGATTAGAGCGTCTCTTAGTAATTCAATGTCTCGAGCTTAACACATTCATTCAACCAAACAAACTGTTTTTATTCATTCAGTAAATCAACCGTTATAAATTGATGTAATGAAACAAACTGCAAGTGCAGTAAAGCTTCTCTCATTCATTTAATGTCTCAAGCTTAATACATTCCTTCAACCGAACAATCTGTATTCATTCATTCAAAAAATCAAACGTTATAAATTGATGCAATGCAACAAACTGCAAGTGCAGTAGAGCTTCTCCCATTCATTTAATGTCTCAAGCTTAATACATTCCTTCACCCGAACAAACTGTATTAATTCATTCAATGCCTCAAGCTTAATTCTTTCATTGAAAGAAACAAACTGTATTCGTTCATTCGCTGTAAGAAACTTCAATTATTCATTCAATGTATCAGTCGTTATTCACTGATTCAATGAAACAAACTGCACCAGATGATTCAATGATTAGAGCTTCTCTTATTCATTCTATGTCTCGACCTTAACACATTCATTCAACCAAACAAACTGTTTTTATTCATTCAGTAAATCAACCGTTATAAATTGATGTAATGAAACAAACTGCAAGTGCAGTAAAGCTTCTCTCATTCATTTAATGTCTCAAGCTTAATACATTCCTTTAACAGAACAAACTGTATTCATTCATTCAAAAAATCAAACGTTATAAATTGATGCAATGCAACAAACTGCAAGTGCAGTAGAGCTTCTCCCATTCATTTAATGTCTCAAGCTTAATACATTCCTTCACCCGAACAACCTGTATTCATTCATTCAATGCCTCAAGCTTAACTCTTTCATTGAAAGAAACAAACTGTATTCGTTCATTCGCTGAAAGAAACTTCAATCATTCATTCAATGTATCAGTCGTTATTCACTGATTCAATGAAACAAACTGCACCAGATGATTCAATGATTAGAGCTTCTCTTATTCATTCAATGTCTCGAGCTTAACACATTCATTCAACCAAACAAACTCTTTTTATTCATTCAGTAAATCAACCGTTATAAATTGACGTAATGAAACAAACTGCAAGTGCAGTAAAGCTTCTCTCATTCATTTAATATCTCAAGCTTAATACATTCCTTCAACCGAACAAACTGTATTTATTCATTCAATGAAACAAACATTACACATTGATTCAATTAAATGAACTGCACGAATTAATTCAATTACAACACAGTTTCTCATTTACACAATAGCTCAACCTTTACTCATTCGTTGAAAGAAAGTAAATGCATTCATTCGTTTGTTGATTCTAAATTCAGTCGTTCATTAAATGAACCAACCTTTATTCATTGATCCAAGGAAACAAGCTGTTTGTGTTAATTCAATGAGCAGAGCTTCACTCTTCATTCAATGCCTCAAGCTTAACTCATTCATTGAAAGAAACAAACTGTATTCGTTCATTCCCTGAAAGAAACTTCAATCATTCATTCAATGTATCAGACGTTATTTATTGATTCAATGAAACTAACTGCACCAGATGATTCAATGATTAGAGCTTCTCTCATTCATTCAATGTCTCGAGCTTAACACATTCATTCAACCAAACAAACTGTTTTTATTCATTCAGTAAATCAACCGTTATAAATTGATGTAATGAAACAAACTGCAAGTGCAGTAAAGCTTCTCTCATTCATTTAATGTCTCAAGCTTAATACATTCCTTCAACCGAACAAACTGTATTCATTCATTCAATGAAACAAACATTACACATTGATTCAATTAAATAAACTGCACGAATTAATTCAATTACAACACAGTTTCTCATTTATACAATACCTCAACCTTTACTCATTCGTTGAAAGAAAGTAAAAGCATTCATTCGTTTGTTGATTCTAAATTCAATCGTTCATTAAATGAACCAACCTTTATTCATTGATCCAAGGAAACAAGCTGTTTGTGTTAATTCAATGAGCAGAGCTTGACTGTTCATTCAATGCCTCAAGCTTAACTCATTCATTGAAAGAAACAAACTGTATTCGTTCATTCCCTGAAAGAAACTTCAATCATTCATTCAATGTATCAGACGTTATTTATTGATTCAATGAAACTAACTGCACCAGATGATTCAATGATTAGAGCTTCTCTCATTCATTCAATGTCTCGAGCTTCACGCATTCATTCAACCAAACAAACTGTTTTTATTCATTCAGTAAATCAACCGTTATAAATTGATGTAATGAAACAAACTGCAAGTGCAGTAAAGCTTCTCTCATTCATTTAATGTCTCAAGCTTAATACATTCCTTCAACCGAACAAACTGTATTCATTCATTCAAAAAATCAAACGTTATAAATTGATGCAATGCAACAAACTGCAAGTGCAGTAGAGCTTCTCCCATTCATTTACTGTCTCAAGCTTAATACATTCCTTCACCCGAACAAACTGTATTCATTCATTCAAAAAATCAAACGTTATAAATTGATGCAATGCAACAAACTGCAAGTGCAGTAGAGCTTCTCCCATTCATTTAATGTCTCAAGCTTAATACATTTTTTCACCCGAACAAACTATTCATTCATTCAATGCCTCAAGCTTAACTCATTCATTGAAAGAAACAAACTGTAATTGTTCATTCGCTGAAAGAAACTTCAATTATTCATTCAATGTATCAGTCGTTATTCATGGATTCAATGAAACAAACTGCACCAGATGATTCAATGATTAGAGCGTCTCTTAGTAATTCAATGTCTCGAGCTTAACACATTCATTCAACCAAACAAACTGTTTTTATTCATTCAGTAAATCAACCGTTATAAATTGATGTAATGAAACAAACTGCAAGTGCAGTAAAGCTTCTCTCATTCATTTAATGTCTCAAGCTTAATACATTCCTTCAACCGAACAATCTGTATTCATTCATTCAAAAAATCAAACGTTATAAATTGATGCAATGCAACAAACTGCAAGTGCAGTAGAGCTTCTCCCATTCATTTAATGTCTCAAGCTTAATACATTCCTTCACCCGAACAAACTGTATTAATTCATTCAATGCCTCAAGCTTAACTCTTTCATTGAAAGAAACAAACTGTATTCGTTCATTCGCTGTAAGAAACTTCAATTATTCATTCAATGTATCAGTCGTTATTCACTGATTCAATGAAACAAACTGCACCAGATGATTCAATGATTAGAGCTTCTCTTATTCATTCAATGTCTCGAGCTTAACACATTCATTCAACCAAACAAACTCTTTTTATTCATTCAGTAAATCAACCGTTATAAATTGATGTAATGAAACAAACTGCAAGTGCAGTAAAGCTTCTCTCATTCATTTAATATCTCAAGCTTAATACATTCCTTCAACCGAACAAACTGTATTTATTCATTCAATGAAACAAACATTACACATTGATTCAATTAAATAAACTGCACGAATTAATTCAATTACAACACAGTTTCTCATTTATACAATACCTCAACCTTTACTCATTCGTTGAAAGAAAGTAAATGCATTCATTCGTTTGTTGATTCTAAATTCAATCGTTCATTAAATGAACCAACCTTTATTCATTGATCCAAGGAAACAAGCTGTTTGTGTTAATTCAATGAGCAGAGCTTCACTCTTCATTCAATGCCTCAAGCTTAACTCATTCATTGAAAGAAACAAACTGTATTCGTTCATTCCCTGAAAGAAACTTCAATCATTCATTCAATGTATCAGACGTTATTTATTGATTCAATGAAACTAACTGCACCAGATGATTCAATGATTAGAGCTTCTCTCATTCATTCAATGTCTCGAGCTTAACGCATTCATTCAACCAAACAAACTGTTTTTATTCATTCAGTAAATCAACCGTTAAAAATTGATGTAATGAAACAAACTGCAAGTGCATTAGAGCTTTTCTCATTCATTCAATGTCTCGTGCTTAACGCATTCATTCAATTAAACAAACTGTTTTCATTCATTCAAAAAATCAAACGTTATAAATTGATGCAATGCAACAAACTGCAAGTGCAGTAGAGCTTCTCCCATTCATTTAATGTCTCAAGCTTAATACATTTTTTCACCCGAACAAACTATTCATTCATTCAATGCCTCAAGCTTAACTCATTCATTGAAAGATACAAACTGTATTCGTTCATTCGCTGAAAGAAACTTCAATCATTCATTCAATGTATCAGTCGTTATTCACTGATTCAATGAACCAAACTGCACAGGATGATTCAATGATTAGAGCTTCTCTTATTCATTCAATGTCTGGAGCTTAACGCATTCATTCAACCAAACAAACTCTTTTTATTCATTCAGTAAATCAACCTTAATAAATTGATGTAATGAAACAAACTGCAAGTGCAGTAAAGCTTCTCTCATTCATTTAATGTCTTAAGCTTAATACATTCCTTCAACCGAACAAACTGTATTCATTCATTCAAAAAAATCAAACGTTATAAATTGATGCAATGCAACAAACTGCAAGTGCAGTAGACCTTCTCCAATTCATTTAGTGTCTCAAGCTTAATACATTCCTTCACCCGAACAAACTGTATTCATTCATTCAATGCCTCAAGCTTAACTCATTCATTGAAAGAAACAAACTGTAATCGTTCATTCGCTGAAAGAAACTTCAATTATTCATTCAATGTATCAGTCGTTATTCATGGATTCAATGAAACAAACTGCACCAGATGATACAATGATTAGAGCTTCTCTTATTCATTCAATGTCTCAAGCTTAACACATTCATTCAACCAAACAAACTGTTTTTATTCATTCAGTAAATCAACCGTTATAAATTGATGTAATGAAACAAACTGCAAGTGCAGTAAAGCTTCTCTCATTCATTTAATGTCTCAAGCTTAATACATTCCTTCAACCGAACAAACTGTGTTCATTCATTCAAAAAATCAAACGTTATAAATTGATGCAATGCAACAAACTGCAAGTGCAGTAGAGCTTCTCCCATTCATTTAATGTCTCAAGCTTAATACATTCCTTCACCCGAACAAACTGTATTCATTCATTCAATGCCTCAAGCTTAACTCTTTCATTGAAAGAAACAAACTGTATTCGTTCATTCGCTGAAAGGAACTTCAATCATTCATTCAATGTATCAGTCGTTATTCACTGATTCAATGAAACAAACTGCACCAGATGATTCAATGATTAGAGCTTCTCTTATTCATTCAATGTCTCGAGCTTAACACATTCATTCAACCAAACAAACTCTTTTTATTCATTCAGTAAATCAACCGTTATAAATTGATGTAATGAAACAAACTGCAAGTGCAGTAAAGCTTCTCTCATTCATTTAATATCTCAAGCTTAATACATTCCTTCAACCGAACAAACTGTATTTATTCATTCAATGAAACAAACATTACACATTGATTCAATTAAATAAACTGCACGAATTAATTCAATTACTACACAGTTTCTCATTTATACAATACCTCAACCTTTACTCATTCGTTGAAAGAAAGTAAATGCATTCATTCGTTTGTTGATTCTAAATTCAATCGTTCATTAAATGAACCAACCTTTATTCATTGATCCAAGGAAACAAGCTGTTTGTGTTAATTCAATGAGCAGAGCTTCACTCTTCATTCAATGCCTCAAGCTTAACTCATTCATTGAAAGAAACAAACTGTATTCGTTCATTCCCTGAAAGAAACTTCAATCATTCATTCAATGTATCAGACGTTATTTATTGATTCAATGAAACTAACTGCACCAGATGATTCAATGATTAGAGCTTCTCTCATTCATTCAATGTCTCGAGCTTAACGCATTCATTCAACCAAACAAACTGTTTTTATTCATTCAGTAAATCAACCGTTATAAATTGATGTAATGAAACAAACTGCAAGTGCATTCGAGCTTTTCTCATTCATTCAATGTCTCGTGCTTAACGCATTCATTCAATTAAACAAACTGTTTTCATTCATTCAAAAAATCAAACGTTATAAATTGATGCAATGCAACAAACTGCAAGTGCTGTAGAGCTTCTCCCATTCATTTAATGTCTCAAGCTTAATACATTTTTTCACCCGAACAAACTATTCATTCATTCAATGCCTCAAGCTTAACTCATTCATTGAAAGAAACAAACTGTATTCGTTCATTCGCTGAAAGAAACTTCAATCATTCATTCAATGTATCAGTCGTTATTCACTGATTCAATGAACCAAACTGCACCAGATGATTCAATGATTAGAGCTTCTCTTATTCATTCAATGTCTCGAGCTTAACGCATTCATTCAACCAAACAAACTGTTTTTATTCATTCAGTAAATCAACCGTAATAAATTGATGTAATGAAACAAACTGCAAGTGCAGTAAAGCTTCTCTCATTCATTTAAAGTCTTAAGCTTAATACATTCCTTCAACCGAACAAACTGTATTCATTCAAAAAATCAAACGTTATAAATTGATGCAATGCAACAAACTGCAAGTGCAGTAGAGCTTCTCCAATTCATTTAATGTCTCAAGCTTAATACATTCCTTCACCCGAACAAACTGTATTCATTCATTCAATGCCTCAAGCTTAACTCATTCATTGAAAGAAACAAACTGTAATCGTTCATTCGCTGAAAGAAACTTCAATTATTCATTCAATGTATCAGTCGTTATTCATGGATTCAATGAAACAAACTGCACCAGATGATTCAATGATTAGAGCTTCTCTTATTCATTCAATGTCTCAAGCTTAACACATTCATTCAACCAAACAAACTGTTTGTATTCATTCAGTAAATCAACCGTTATAAAATGATGTAATGAAACAAACTGCAAGTGCAGTAAAGCTTCTCTCATTCATTTAATGTCTCAAGCTTAATACATTCCTTCAACCGAACAAACTGTATTCATTCATTCAAAAAATCAAACGTTATAAATTGATGCAATGCAACAAACTGCAAGTGCAGTAGAGCTTCTCCCATTCATTTAATGTCTCAAGCTTAATACATTCCTTCACCCGAACAAACTGTATTCATTCATTCAATGCCTCAAGCTTAACTCTTTCATTGAAAGAAACAAACTGTATTCGTTCACTCGCTGTAAGAAACTTCAATTATTCATTCAATGTATCAGTCGTTATTCACTGATTCAATGAAACAAACTGCACCAGATGATTCAATGATTAGAGCTTCTCTTATTCATTCAATGTCTCGAGCTTAACACATTCATTCAACCAAACAAACTCTTTTTATTCATTCAGTAAATCAACCGTTATAAATTGATGTAATGAAACAAACTGCAAGTGCAGTAAAGCTTCTCTCATTCATTTAATATCTCAAGCTTAATACATTCCTTCAACCGAACAAACTGTATTTATTCATTCAATGAAACAAACATTACACATTGATTCAATTAAATAAACTGCACGAATTACAACACAGTTTCTCATTTATACAATAGCTCAACCTTTACTCATTCGTTGAAAGAAAGTAAATGCATTCATTCGTTTGTTGATTCTAAATTCAATCGTTCATTAAATGAACCAACCTTTATTCATTGATCCAAGGAAACAAGCTGTTTGTGTTAATTCAATGAGCAGAGCTTCACTCTTCATTCAATGCCTCAAGCTTAACTCATTCATTGAAAGAAACAAACTGTATTCGTTCATTCCCTGAAAGAAACTTCAATCATTCATTCAATGTATCAGACGTTATTTATTGATTCAATGAAACTAACTGCACCAGATGATTCAATGATTAGAGCTTCTCTCATTCATTCAATGTCTCGAGCTTAACGCATTCATTCAACCAAACAAACTGTTTTTATTCATTCAGTAAATCAACCGTTATAAATTGATGTAATGAAACAAACTGCAAGTGCATTCGAGCTTTTCTCATTCATTCAATGTCTCGTGCTTAACGCATTCATTCAATTAAACAAACTGTTTTCATTCATTCAAAAAATCAAACGTTATAAATTGATGCAATGCAACAAACTGCAAGTGCAGTAGAGCTTCTCCCATTCATTTAATGTCTCAAGCTTAATACATTTTTTCACCCGAACACACTATTCATTCATTCAATGCCTCAAGCTTAACTCATTCATTGAAAGAAACAAACTGTATTCGTTCATTCGCTGAAAGAAACTTCAATCATTCATTCAATGTATCAGTCGTTATTCACTGATTCAATGAACCAAACTGCACCAGATGATTCAATGATTAGAGCTTCTCTTATTCATTCAATGTCTCGGGCTTAACGCATTCATTCAACCAAACAAACTCTTTTTATTCATTCAGTAAATCAACCGTAATAAATTGATGTAATGAAACAAACTGCAAGTGCAGTAAAGCTTCTCTCATTCATTTAAAGTCTTAAGCTTAATACATTCCTTCAACCGAACAAACTGTATTCATTCAAAAAATCAAACGTTATAAATTGATGCAATGCAACAAACTGCAAGTGCAGTAGAGCTTCTCCAATTCATTTAATGTCTCAAGCTTAATACATTCCTTCACCCGAACAAACTGTATTCATTCATTCAATGCCTCAAGCTTAACTCATTCATTGAAAGAAACAAACTGTAATCGTTCATTCGCTGAAAGAAACTTCAATTATTCATTCAATGTATCAGTCGTTATTCATGGATTCAATGAAACAAACTGCACCAGATGATTCAATGATTAGAGCTTCTCTTATTCATTCAATGTCTCAAGCTTAACACATTCATTCAACCAAACAAACTGTTTGTATTCATTCAGTAAATCAACCGTTATAAAATGATGTAATGAAACAAACTGCAAGTGCAGTAAAGCTTCTCTCATTCATTTAATGTCTCAAGCTTAATACATTCCTTCAACCGAACAAACTGTATTCATTCATTCAAAAAATCAAACGTTATAAATTGATGCAATGCAACAAACTGCAAGTGCAGTAGAGCTTCTCCCATTCATTTAATGTCTCAAGCTTAATACATTCCTTCACCCGAACAAACTGTATTCATTCATTCAATGCCTCAAGCTTAACTCTTTCATTGAAAGAAACAAACTGTATTCGTTCATTCGCTGTCAGAAACTTCAATTATTCATTCAATGTATCAGTCGTTATTCACTGATTCAATGAAACAAACTGCACCAGATGATTCAATGATTAGAGCTTCTCTTATTCATTCAATGTCTCGAGCTTAACACATTCATTCAACCAAACAAACTCTTTTTATTCATTCAGTAAATCAACCGTTATAAATTGATGTAATGAAACAAACTGCAAGTGCAGTAAAGCTTCTCTCATTCATTTAATATCTCAAGCTTAATACATTCCTTCAACCGAACAAACTGTATTTATTCATTCAATGAAACAAACATTACACATTGATTCAATTAAATAAACTGCACGAATTAATTCAATTACAACACAGTTTCTCATTTATACAATAGCTCAACCTTTACTCATTCGTTGAAAGAAAGTAAATGCATTCATTCGTTTGTTGATTCTAAATTCAATCGTTCATTAAATGAACCAACCTTTATTCATTGATCCAAGGAAACAAGCTGTTTGTGTTAATTCAATGAGCAGAGCTTCACTCTTCATTCAATGCCTCAAGCTTAACTCATTCATTGAAAGAAACAAACTGTATTCGTTCATTCCCTGAAAGAAACTTCAATCATTCATTCAATGTATCAGACGTTATTTATTGATTCAATGAAACTAACTGCACCAGATGATTCAATTATTAGAGCTTCTCTCATTCATTCAATGTCTCGAGCTTAACGCATTCATTCAACCAAACAAACTGTTTTTATTCATTCAGTAAATCAACCGTTATAAATTGATGTAATGAAACAAACTGCAAGTGCATTCGAGCTTTTCTCATTCATTCAATGTCTCGTGCTTAACGCATTCATTCAATTAAACAAACTGTTTTCATTCATTCAAAAAATCAAACGTTATAAATTGATGCAATGCAACAAACTGCAAGTGCAGTAGAGCTTCTCCCATTCATTTAATGTCTCAAGCTTAATACATTTTTTCACCCGAACAAACTATTCATTCATTCAATGCCTCAAGCTTAACTCATTCATTGAAAGAAACAAACTGTATTCGTTCATTCGCTGAAAGAAACTTCAATCATTCATTCAATGTATCAGTCGTTATTCACTGATTCAATGAACCAAACTGCACCAGATGATTCAATGATTAGAGCTTCTCTTATTCATTCAATGTCTCGAGCTTAACGCATTCATTCAACCAAACAAACTCTTTTTATTCATTCAGTAAATCAACCGTAATAAATTGATGTAATGAAACAAACTGCAAGTGCAGTAAAGCTTCTCTCATTCATTTAATGTCTTAAGCTTAATACATTCCTTCAACCGAACAAACTGTATTCATTCATTCAAAAAATCAAACGTTATAAATTGATGCAATGCAACAAACTGCAAGTGCAGTAGAGCTTCTCCAATTCATTTAATGTCTCAAGCTTAATACATTCCTTCACACGAACAAACTGTATTCATTCATTCAATGCCTCAAGCTTAACTCATTCATTGAAAGAAACAAACTGTAATCGTTCATTCGCTGAAAGAAACTTCAATTATTCATTCAATGTATCAGTCGTTATTCATGGATTCAATGAAACAAACTGCACCAGATGATTCAATGATTAGAGCTTCTCTTATTCATTCAATGTCTCAAGCTTAACACATTCATTCAACCAAACAAACTGTTTGTATTCATTCAGTAAATCAACCGTTATAAATTGATGTAATGAAACAAACTGCAAGTGCAGTAAAGCTTCTCTCATTCATTTAATGTCTCAAGCTTAATACATTCCTTCAACCGAACAAACTGTATTCATTCATTCAAAAAATCAAACGTTATAAATTGATGCAATGCAACAAACTGCAAGTGCAGTAGAGCTTCTCCCATTCATTTAATGTCTCAAGCTTAATACATTCCTTCACCCGAACAAACTGTATTCATTCATTCAATGCCTCAAGCTTAACTCTTTCATTGAAAGAAACAAACTGTATTCGTTCATTCGCTGTAAGAAACTTCAATTATTCATTCAATGTATCAGTCGTTATTCACTGATTCAATGAAACAAACTGCACCAGATGATTCAATGATTAGAGCTTCTCTTATTCATTCAATGTCTAGAACTTAACACATTCATTCAACCAAACAAACTGTTTTTATTCATTCAGTAAATCAAACGTTATAAATTGATGTAATGAAACAAACTGCAAGTGCAGTAAAGCTTCTCTCATTCATTTAATGTCTCAAGCTTAATACATTCCTTCAACCGAACAAACTGTATTCATTCATTCAATGCCGCAAGCTTAACTCTTTCATTGAAAGAAACAAACTGTATTCGTTCATTCGCTGAAAGAAACTTCAATCATTCATTCAATGTATCAGTCGTTATTCACTGATTCAATGAACCAAACTGCACCAGATGATTCAATGATTAGAGCTTCTCTTATTCATTCAATGTCTCGAGCTTAACGCATTCATTCAACCAAACAAACTCTTTTTATTCATTCAGTAAATTAACCGTTATAAATTGATGTAATGAAACAAACTGCAAGTGCAGTAAAGCTTCTCTCATTCATTTAATGTCTCAAGCTTAATACATTCCTTCAACCGAACAAACTGTATTCATTCATTCAAAAAATCAAACGTGATAAATTGATGCAATGCAACAAACTGCAAGTGCAGTAGAGCTTCTCCCATTCATTTAATGTCTCAAGCTTAATACATTCCTTCACCCGAACAAACTGTATTCATTCATTCAATGCCTCAAGCTTAACTCATTCATTGAAAGAAACAAACTGTATTCGTTCATTCGCTGAAAGAAACTTCAATCATTCATTCAATGTATCAGTCGTTATTCACTGATTCAATGAAACAAACTGCACCAGATGATTCAATGATTAGAGCTTCTCTTATTTATTCAATGTCTCGAGCTTAACACATTCATTCAACCAAACAAACTGTTTTTATTCATTCAGTAAATCAACCGTTATAAATTGATGTAATGAAACAAACTGCAAGTGCAGTAAAGCTTCTCTCATTCATTTAATGTCTCAACCTTAATACATTCCTTGAACCGAACAAACTGTATTCATTCATTCAATGAAACAAACATGACACATTGATTCAATTAAATAAACTGCACGAATTAATTCAATTACAACACAGTTTCTCATTTATACAATAGCTCAACCTTTACTCATTCGTTGAAAGAAAGTAAATGCATTCATTCGTTTGTTGATTCTAAATTCAATCGTTCATTAAATGAACCAACCTTTATTCATTGATCCAAGGAAACAAGCTGTTTGTGTTAATTCAATGAGCAGAGCTTCACTCTTCATTCAATGCCTCAAGCTTAACTCATTCATTGAAAGAAACAAACTGTATTCGTTCATTCCCTGAAAGAAACTTCAATCATTCATTGAATGTATCAGACGTTATTTATTGATTCAATGAAACTAACTGCACCAGATGATTCAATGATTAGAGCTTCTCACATTCATTCAATGTCTCGAGCTTAACGCATTCATTCAACCAAACAAACTGTTTTTATTCATTCAGTAAATCAACCGTTATAAATTGATGTAATGAAACAAACTGCAAGTGCATTAGAGCTTTTCCCATTCATTCAATGTCTCGTGCTTAACGCATTCATTCAATTAAACAAACTGTATTCATTCATTCAAAAAATCAAACGTTATAAATTGATGCAATGCAACAAACTGCAAGTGCAGTAGAGCTTCTCCCATTCATTTAATGTCTCAAGCTTAATACATTTTTTCACCCGAACAAACTATTCATTCATTCAATGCCTCAAGCTTAACTCATTCATTGAAAGAAACAAACTGTATTCGTTCATTCGCTGAAAGAAACTTCAATCATTCATTCAATGTATCAGTCGTTATTCACTGATTCAATGAACCAAACTGCACCAGATGATTCAATGATTAGAGCTTAACGCATTCATTCAACCAAACAAACTCTTTTTGTTCATTCAGTAAATCAACCGTAATAAATTGATGTAATGAAACAAACTGCAAGTGCAGTAAAGCTTCTCTCATTCATTTAATGTCTTAAGCTTAATACATTCCTTCAACCGAACAAACTGTATTCATTCATTCAAAAAATCAAACGTTATAAATTGATGCAATGCAACAAACTGCAAGTGCAGTAGAGCTTCTCCAATTCATTTAATGTCTCAAGCTTAATACATTCCTTCACCCGAACAAACTGTATTCATTCATTCAATGCCTCAAGCTTAACTCATTCATTGAAAGAAACGAACTGTAATCGTTCATTCGCTGAAAGAAACTTCAATTATTCATTCAATGTATCAGTCGTTCTTCATGGATTCAATGAAACAAACTGCACCAGATGATTCAATGATTAGAGCTTCTCTTATTCATTCAATGTCTCGAGCTTAACACATTCATTCAACCAAACAAACTGTTTGTATTCATTCAGTAAATCAACCGTTATAAATTGATGTAATGAAACAAACTGCAAGTGCAGTAAAGCTTCTCTCATTCATTTAATGTCTCAAGCTTAATACATTCCTTCAACCGAACAAACTGTATTCATTCATTCAAAACATCAAACGTTATAAATTGATGCAATGCAACAAACTGCAAGTGCAGTAGAACTTCTCCCATTCATTTAATACCTCAAGCTTAATACATTCCTTCACCCGAACAAACTGTATTCATTCATTCAATGCCTCAAGCTTAACTCATTCATTGAAAGAAACAAACTGTATTCGTTCATTCGCTGAAAGAAACTTCAATTATTCATTCAATGTATCAGTCGTTATTCACTGATTCAATGAAACAAACTGCACCAGATGATTCAATGATTAGAGCTTCTCTTATCCATTCAATGTCTCGAGCTTAACACATTCATTCAACCAAACAAACTGTTTTTATTCATTTAGTAAATCAACCGTTATAAATTGATGTAATGAAACAAACTGCAAGTGCAGTAAAGCTTCTCTCATTCATTTAATGTCTCAAGCTTAATACATTCCTTCAACCGAACAAACTGTATTCATTCATTCAATGAAACAAACGTTATACATTGATTCAATTAAATAAACTGCACGAATTAATTCAATTACAACACAGTTTCTCATTTATACAATACCTCAACCTTTAATCATTCGTTGAAAGAAAGTAAATGCATTCATTCGTTTGTTGATTCTAAATTCAATCGTTCATTAAATGAACCAACCAGTATTCATTGATCCAAGGAAACAAGCTGTTCGTGTTAATTCAATGAGCAGAGCTTCACTCTTCATTCAATGCCTCAAGCTGAACTCATTCATTGAAAGAAACAAACTGTATTCGTTTATTCCCTGAAAGAAACTTCAATCATTCATTCAATGTATCAGACGTTATTTATTGATTCAATGAAACTAACTGCTCCAGATGATTCAATGATTAGAGCTTCTCTCATTCATTCAATGTCTCGAGCTTAACGCATTCATTCAACCAAACAAACTGTTTTTATTCATTCAGTAAATCAACCGTTATAAATTGATGTAATGAAACAAACTGCAAGTGCAGTACAACTTCTCTCATTCATTTAATGTCTTAAGCTTAATACATTCCTTCAACCGAACAAACTGTATTCATTCATTCAAAAAATCAAACGATATAAATTGGTGCAATGCAACAAACTGCAGGTTCAGTGGAGCTTCTCCCATTCATTTAATGTCTCAAGCTTAATACATTCCTTCACCCGAACAAACTGTATTCATTCATTCAATGCCTCAAGCTTAACTCATTCATTGAAAGAAACAAACTGTAATCGTTCATTCGCTGAAAGAAACTTCAATCATTCATTCAATGTATCAGACGTTATTTATTGATTCAATGAAACTAATTGCACCAGATGATTCAATGATTAGAGCTTCTCTTATTCATTCAATGTCTCGAGCTTAACGCATTCATTCAACCAAACAAACTGTTTTTATTCATTCAGTAAATCAACCGTTATAAATTGATGTAATGAAACAAACTGCAAGTGCAGTAAAGCTTCTCTCATTCATTTAACGTCTTAAGCTTAATACATTCCTTCAACCGAACAAACTGTATTCATTCATTCAAAAAATCAAACGATATAAATTGATGCAATGCAACAAACTGCAAGTGCAGTAGAGCTTCTCCCATTCATTTAATGTCTCAAGCTTAATACATTCCTTCACCCGAACAAACTATTCATTCATTCAATGCCTCAAGCTTAACTCATTCATTGAAAGAAACAAACTGTATTCGTTCATTCGCTGAAAGAAACTTCAATTATTCATTCAATGTATCAGTCGTTATTCACTGATTCAATGAAACAAACTGCACCAGATGATTCAATGATTAGAGCTTCTCTTATTCATTCAATGTCTCGAACTTAACACATTCATTCAACCAAACAAACTGTTTGTATTCATTCAGTAAATCAAACGTTATAAATTGATGTAATGAAACAAACTGCAAGTGCAGTAAAGCTTCTCTCATTCATTTAATGTCTCAAGCTTAATACATTCCTTCAACCGAACAAACTGTATTCATTCATTCAAAAAATCAAACGTTATAAATTGATGCAATGCAACAAACTGCAAGTGCAGTAGAGCTTCTCCCATTCATTTAATGTCTCAAGCTTAATACATTCCTTCACCCGAACAAACTGTATTCATTCATTCAATGCCGCAAGCTTAACTCTTTCATTGAAAGAATCAAACTGTATTCGTTCATTCGCTGAAAGAAACTTCAATCATTCATTCAATGTATCAGTCGTTATTCACTGATTCAATGAACCAAACTGCACCAGATGATTCAATGATTAGAGCTTCTCTTATTCATTCAATGTCTCGAGCTTAACGCATTCATTCAACCAAACAAACTCTTTTTATTCATTCAGTAAATCAACCGTTATAAATTGATGTAATGAAACAAACTGCAAGTGCAGTAAAGCTTCTCTCATTCATTTAATGTCTCAAGCTTAATACATTCCTTCAACCGAACAAACTGTATTCATTCATTCAAAAAATCAAACGTTATAAATTGATGCAATGCAACAAACTGCAAGTGCAGTAGAGCTTCTCCCATTCATTTAATGTCTCAAGCTTAATACATTCCTTCACCCGAACAAACTGTATTCATTCATTCAATGCCTCAAGCTTAACTCATTCATTGAAAGAAACAAACTGTATTCGTTCATTCGCTGAAAGAAACTTCAATCATTCATTCAATGTATCAGTCGTTATTCACTGATTCAATGAAACAAACTGCACCAGATGATTCAATGATTAGAGCTTCTCTTATTTATTCAATGTCTCGAGCTTAACACATTCATTCAACCAAACAAACTGTTTTTATTCATTTAGTAAATCAACCGTTATAAATTGATGTAATGAAACAAACTGCAAGTGCAGTAATGCTTCTCTCATTCATTTAATGTCTCAACCTTAATACATTCCTTGAACCGAACAAACTGTATTCATTCATTCAATGAAACAAACATGACACATTGATTCAATTAAATAAACTGCACGAATTAATTCAATTACAACACAGTTTCTCATTTATACAATACCTCAACCTTTACTCATTCGTTGAAAGAAAGTAAATGCATTCATTCGTTTGTTGATTCTAAATTCAATCGTTCATTAAATGAACCAACCTTTATTCATTGATCCAAGGAAACAAGCTGTTTGTGTTAATTCAATGAGCAGAGCTTCACTCTTCATTCAATGCCTCAAGCTTAACTCATTCATTGAAAGAAACAAACTGTATTCGTTTATTCCCTGAAAGAAACTTCAATCATTCATTCAATGTATCAGACGTTATTTATTGATTCAATGAAACTAACTGCACCAGACGATTCAATGATTAGAGCTTCTCTCATTCATTCAATGTCTCGAGCTTAACGCATTCATTCAACCAAACAAACTGTTTTTATTCATTCAGTAAATCAACCGTTATAAATTGATGTAATGAAACAAACTGCAAGTGCAGTAAAGCTTCTCTCATTCATTTAATGTCTTAAGCTTAATACATTCCTTCAACCGAACAAACCGTATTCATTCAGTCAAAAAATCAAACGATGTAAATTGGTGCAATGCAACAAACTGCAAGTGCAGTAGAGCTTCTCCCATTCATTTAATGTCTCAAGCTTAATACATTCCTTCACCCGAACAAACTGTATTCATTCATTCAATGCCTCAAGCTTAACTCATTCATTGAAAGAAACAAACTGTAATCGTTCATTCGCTGAAAGAAACTTCAATCATTCATTCAATGTATCAGACGTTATTTATTGATTCAATGAAACTAATTGCACCAGATGATTCAATGATTAGAGCTTCTCTCATTCATTCAATGTCTCGAGCTTAACGCATTCATTCAACCAAACAAACTGTTTTTATTCATTCAGTAAATCAACCGTTATAAATTGATGTAATGAAACAAACTGCAAGTGCATTAGAGGTTTTCTCATTCATTCAATGTCTCGTGCTTAACGCATTCATTCAATTAAACAAACTGTTTTCATTCATTCAAAAAATCAAACGTTATAAATTGATGCAATGCAACAAACTGCAAGTGCAGTAGAGCTTCTCCCATTCATTTAATGTCTCAAGCTTAATACATTCCTTCACCCGAACAAACTATTCATTCATTCAATGCCTCAAGCTTAACTCATTCATTGAAAGAAACAAACTGGATTCGTTCATTCGCTGAAAGAAACTTCAATCATTCATTCAATGTATCAGTCGTTATTCACTGATTCAATGAAACAAACTGCACCAGATGATTCAATGATTAGAGCTTCTCTTATTCATTCAATGTCTCGAGCTAAACGCATTCATTCAACCAAACAAACTGTTTTTATTCATTCAGTAAATCAACCGTTATAAATTGATGTAATGAAACAAACTGCAAGTGCAGTAAAGCTTCTCTCATTCATTTAATGTCTCAAGCTTAATACATTCCTTCAACCGAACAAACTGTATTCATTCATTCAAAGAAACAAACGTTATACATTGATTCAATTAAATAAACTGCACGAATTAATTCAATTACAACACAGTTTCTCATTCATTCAATACCTCAACCTTTCCTCATTCATTGAAGATAGTAAAAGTATTCATTCGTTTGTTGATTCTAAATTCAATCGTTCATTAAATGAACCAAACTTTATTCATTGATCCAATGAAACAAGCTGTTCGTGTTAATTCAATGAGCAGAGCTTCACTCTTCATTTAATGTCTAGAGGTTAATAGATTCATTGAAAGAAACAAACTGTATTCATTCATTAAATGAAACAAATGATATTAATTGTTTCAATGATTTGCGCTTATCTCATTCATTCAATGCTTCAAGCTTAACTCATTCATTGAAAGTAACAAGCTGTATTCGTTCATTCGCTGAAAGAAACTTCAATCATTCATTCAATGTATCAGTCGTTATTCACTGATTCAATGAACCAAACTGCACCAGATGATTCAATGATTAGAGCTTCTCTTATTCATTCAATGTATCGAGTTTAACGCATTCATTCAACCAAACAAACTGTATTCATTCATTCAAAAAATCAAACGTTATAAATTGATGCAATGCAACAAACTGCAAGTGCAGTAGAGCTTCTCCCATTCATTTAATGTCTCAAGCTTAATACATTCCTTCACCCGAACAAACTGTATTCATTCATTCAATGCCTCAAGCTTAACTCATTCATTGAAAGTAACAAGCTGTATTCGTTCATTCGCTGAAAGAAACTTCAATCATTCATTCAATGTATCAGTCGTTATTCACTGATTCAATGAAACAAACTGCACCAGATGATTCAATGATTAGAGCTTCTCTCATTCATTCAATGTCTCGAGCTTAACGCATTCATTCAACCAAACAAACTGTTTTTATTCATTCAGTAAATCAACCGTTATAAATTGATGTAATGAAACAAACTGCAAGTGCAGTAAAGCTTCTCTCATTCATTTAATGTCTCAAGCTTAATACATTCCTTCAACCGAACAAACTGTATTCATTCATTCAAAAAATCAAACGTTATAAATTGATGCAATGCAACAAACTGCAAGTGCAGTAGAGCTTCTCCCATTCATTTAATGTCTCAAGCTTAATACATTCCTTCACCCGAACAAACTGTATTCATTCATTCAATGCCTCAAGCTTAACTCTTTCATTGAAAGAAACAAACTGTATTCGTTCATTCGCTGTAAGAAACTTCAATTATTCATTCAATGTATCAGTCGTTATTCACTGATTCAATGAAACAAACTGCACCAGATGATTCAATGATTAGAGCTTCTCTCATTCATTCAATGTCTCGAGCTTAACGCATTCATTCAACCAAACAAACTGTTTTTATTCATTCAGTAAATCAACCGTTATAAATTGATGTAATGAAACAAACTGCAAGTGCAGTAAAGCTTCTCTCATTCATTTAATGTCTCAAGCTTAATACATTCCTTCAACCGAACAAACTGTATTCATTCATTCAAAAAATCAAACGTTATAAATTGATGCAATGCAACAAACTGCAAGTGCAGTAGAGCTTCTCCCATTCATTTAATGTCTCAAGCTTAATACATTCCTTCACCCGAACAAACTGTATTCATTCATTCAATGCCTCAAGCTTAACTCTTTCATTGAAAGAAACAAACTGTATTCGTTCATTCGCTGTAAGAAACTTCAATTATTCATTCAATGTATCAGTCGTTATTCACTGATTCAATGAAACAAACTGCACCAGATGATTCAATGATTAGAGCTTCTCTTATTCATTCAATGTCTCGAGCTTAACACATTCATTCAACCAAACAAACTGTTTTTATTCATTCAGTAAATCAACCGTTATAAATTGATGTAATGAAACAAACTGCAAGTGCAGTAAAGCTTCTCTCATTCATTTAATGTCTCAAGCTTAATACATTCCTTCAACCGAACAAACTGTATTCATTCATTCAAAAAATCAAACGTTATAAATTGATGCAATGCAACAAACTGCAAGTGCAGTAGAGCTTCTCCCATTCATTTAATGTCTCAAGCTTAATACATTCCTTCACCCGAACAAACTGTATTCATTCATTCAATGCCGCAAGCTTAACTCTTTCATTGAAAGAAACAAACTGTATTCGTTCATTCGCTGAAAGAAACTTCAATCATTCATTCAATGTATCAGTCGTTATTCACTGATTCAATGAACCAAACTGCACCAGATGATTCAATGATTAGAGCTTCTCTTATACATTCAATGTCTCGAGCTTAACGCATTCAATCAACCAAACAAACTCTTTTTATTCATTCAGTAAATCAACCGTTATAAATTGATGTAATGAGACAAACTGCAAGTGCAGTAAAGCTTCTCTCATTCATTTAATGTCTCAAGCTTAATACATTCCTTCAACCGAACAAACTGTATTCATTCATTCAAAAAATCAAACGTTATAAATTGATGCAATGCAACAAACTGCAAGTGCAGGAGAGCTTCTCCCATTCATTTAATGTCTCAAGCTTAATACATTCCTTCACCCGAACAAACTGTATTCATTCATTCAATGCCTCAAGCTTAACTCATTCATTGAAAGAAACAAACTGTATTCGTTCATTCGCTGAAAGAAACTTCAATCATTCATTCAATGTATCAGTCGTTATTCACTGATTCAATGAAACAAACTGCACCAGATGATTCAATGATTAGAGCTTCTCTTATTTATTCAATGTCTCGAGCTTAACACATTCATTCAACCAAACAAACTGTTTTTATTCATTCAGTAAATCAACCGTTATAAATTGATGTAATGAAACAAACTGCAAGTGCAGGAAAGCTTCTCTCATTCATTTAATGTCTCAAGCTTAATACATTCCTTCAACCGAACAAACTGTATTCATTCATTCAAAAAATCAAACGTTATAAATTGATGCAATGCAATAAACTGCAAGTGCAGTAGAGCTTCTCCCATTCATTTAATGTCTCAAGCTTAATACATTCCTTCACCCGAACAAACTGTATTCATTCATTCAATGCCTCAAGCTTAACTCATTCATTGAAAGAAACAAACTGTATTCGTTCATTCGCTGAAAGAAACTTCAATTATTCATTCAATGTATCAGTCGTTATTCACTGATTCAATGAAACAAACTGCACCAGATGATTCAATGATTAGAGCTTCTCTTATTCATTCAATGTCTCGAGCTTAACACATTCATTCAACCAAACAAACTGTTTTTATTCATTCAGTAAATCAACCGTTATAAATTGATGTAATGAAACAAACTGCAAGTGCAGGAAAGCTTCTCTCATTCATTTAATGTCTCAAGCTTAATACATTCCTTCAACCAAACAAACTGTATTCATTCATTCAATGAAACAAACGTTATACATTGATTCAATTAAATAAACTGCACGAATTAATTCAATTACAACACAGTTTCTCATTTATACAATACCTCAACCTTTACTCATTCGTTGAAAGAAAGTAAATGCATTCATTCGTTTGTTGATTCTAAATTCAATCGTTCATTAAATGAACCAACCAGTATTCATTGATCCAAGGAAACAAGCTGTTCGTGTTAATTCAATGAGCAGAGCTTCACTCTTCATTTAATGCCTCAAGCTTAACTCATTCATTGAAAGAAACAAACTGTATTCGTTTATTCCCTGAAAGAAACTTCAATCATTCATTCAATGTATCAGACGTTATTTATTGATTCAATGAAACTAACTGCACCAGATGATTCAATGATTAGAGCTTCTCATATTCATTCAAAGTCTCGAGCTTAACGCATCCATTCAACCAAACAAACTGTTTTTATTCGTTCAGTAAATCAACCGTTATAAATTGATGTAATGAAACAAACTGCAAGTGCAGTAAAGCTTCTCTCATTCATTTAATGTCTTAAGCTTAATACATTCCTTCAACCGAACAAACTGTATTCATTCATTCAAAAAATCAAACGATATAAATTGGTGCAATGCAACAAACTGCAAGTGCAGTAGAGCTTCTCCCATTCATTTAATGTCTCAAGCTTAAATAACGTCTGATACATTGAATGAATGATTGAAGTTTCTTTCAGGGAATGAACGAATACAGTTTGTTTCTTTCAATGAATGAGTTAAGCTTGAGGCATTGAATGAATGAATAGTTTGTTCGGGTGAAGGAATGTATTATGCTTGAGACATTAAATGAATGGGAGAAGCTCTACTGCACTTGCAGTTTGTTGCATTGCATCAATTTATAACGTTTGATTTTTTGAATGAATGAAAACAGTTTGTTTAATTGAATGAATGCGTTAAGCACGAGACATTGAATGAATGAGAAAAGCTCTAATGCACTTGCAGTTTGTTTCATTACATCAATTTATAACGGTTGATTTACTGAATGAATAAAAAGAGTTTGTTTGGTTGAATGAATGCGTTAAGCTCGAGACATTGAATGAATGAGAGAAGCTCTAATCATTGAATCATCTGGTGCAGTTAGTTTCATTGAATCAATAAATAACGTCTGATACATTGAATGAATGATTGAAGTTTCTTTCAAGGAATAAACGAATACAGTTTGTTTCTTTCAATGAATGAGTTAAACTTGAGGCATTGAATGAAGAGTGAAGCTCTGCTCATTGAATTAACACGAACAGCTTGTTTCCTTGGATCAATGAATACTGGTTGGTTCATTTAATGAACGATTGAATTTTGAATCAATAAACGAATGAATGCATTTACTTTCTTTCAACGAATGAGTAAAGGTTGAGGTGTTGTATAAATGAGAAACTGTGTTGTAATTGAATTAATTCGTGCAGTTTATTTAATTGAATCAATGTATAACGTTTGTTTCATTGAATGAATGAATACAGTTTGTTCGGTTGAAGGAATGTATTAAGCTTGAGACATTAAATGAATGAGAGAAGCTTTACTGCACTTGCAGTTTGTTGCATTGCATCAATTTATAACGTTTGATGTTTTGAATGAATGAATACAGTTTGTTCGGTTGAAGGAATGTATTAAGCTTAAGACATTAAATGAATGAGAGAAGCTTTACTGCACTTGCAGTTTGTTTCATTACATCAATTTATTACGGTTGATTTACTGAATGAATAAAAACAGTTTGTTTGGTTGAATGAATGCGTTAAGCTCGAGACATTGAATGAATGAGAAAAGCTCTAATCATTGAATCATCTGGTGCAGTTTGTTTCATTGAATCAATGAATAACGTCTGATACATTGAATGAATGATTGAAGTTTCTTTCAGGGAATGAACGAATACAGTTTGTTGCTTTCAATGAATGAGTTAAGCTTGAGGCATTGAATGAATAAGAGAAGCGCAAATCATTGAAACAATGAATATCGTTTGTTTAATTGAATGAATGTGTTAAGCACGAGACATTGAATGAATGAGAAAAGCTCTAATGCACTTGCAGTTTGTTTCATTACATCAATTTATAACGGTTGATTTACTGAATGAATAAAAACAGTTTGTTTGGTTGAATGAATGCGTTAAGCTCGAGACATTGAATGAATAGGAGAAGCTCTAATCATTGAATCATCTGGTGCAGTTTGGTTCATTGAATCAGTGAATAACGACTGATACATTGAATGAATGATTGAAGTTTCTTTCAGCGAATGAACGAATACAGCTTGTTACTTTCAATGAAGAGTTAAGCTTGAGGCATTGAATGAATGAGATAAGCGCAAATCATTGAAACAATGAATATCGTTTGTTTCATTGAATGAATGAATACAGTTTGTTTCTTTCAATGAATCTATTAACCTCGAGACATTGAATGAAGAGTGAAGCTCTGCTCATTGAATTAACACGAACAGCTTGTTTCATTGGATCAATGAATAAAGTTTGGTTCATTTAATGAACGATTGAATTTAGAATCAACAAACGAATGAATACATTTACTATCTTTCAATGAATGAGTAAAGGTTGAGGTATTGAATGAATGAGAAACTGTGTTGTAATTGAATTAATTTGTGCAGTTTATTTTATTGAATCAATGTATAACGTTCATTTCTTTGAATGAATGAATACAGTTTGTTCGGTTGAAGGAATGTATTAAGCTTGAGACATTAAATGAATGAGAGAAGCATTACTGCACTTGCAGTTCGTTGCATTGCATCAGTTTATAACGTTTGATTTTTTGAATGAATGAATACAGTTTGTTCGGTTGAAGGAATGTATTCAGCTTGAGACATTAAATGAATGAGCGAAGCTTTACTGCACTTGCAGTTTGTTTCATTACATCAATTTATAACGGTTGATTTACTGAATGAATAAAAAGAGTTTGTTTGTTTGAATGAATGCGTTAAGCTCGAGACATTGAATGAATAAGAGAAGCTCTAATCATTGAATCATCTGGTGCAGTTTGGTTCATTTAATCAGTGAATAACGACTGATACATTGAATGAATGATTGAAGTTTCTTTCAGCGAATGAATGAATACAGTTTGTTTCTTTCAATGAATGAGTTAAGCTTGAGGCATTGAATGAATGAATAGTTTGTTCGGGTGAAGAAATGTATTGAGCTTGAGACATTAAATGTATGGGAGAAGCTCTACTGCACTTGCAGTTTGTTGCATTGCATCAATTTATTAAGTTTGTTTTTTGAATCAATGAAAACAGTTTGTTTAATTGAATGAATGCGTTAAGCACGAGACATTGAATGAATGAGAAAAGCTCTAATCATTGAATCATCTGGTGCAGTTTGTTTCATTGAATCAATAAATAACGTCTGATACATTAAATGAATGATTGAAGTTTCTTTCAGGGAATGAACGAATACAGTTTGTTGCTTTCAATGAATGAGTTAAGCTTGAGGCATTGAATGAATGAGAGAAGCGCAAATCATTGAAACAATGAATATCGTTTGTTTAATTGAATGAATGTGTTAAGCACGAGACATTGAATGAATGAGAAAAGCTCTAATGCACTTGCAGTTTGTTTCATTACATCAATTTATAACGGTTGATTTACTGAATGAATAAAAACAGTTTGTTTGGTTGAATGAATGCGTTAAGCTCGAGACATTGAATGAATAGGAGAAGCTCTAATCATTGAATCATCTGGTGCAGTTTGGTTCATTGAATCAGTGAATAACGACTGATACATTGAATGAATGATTGAAGTTTCTTTCAGCGAATGAACGAATACAGCTTGTTACTTTCAATGAATGAGTTAAGCTTGAGGCATTGAATGAATGAGATAAGCGCAAATCATTGAAACAATGAATATCGTTTGTTTCATTGAATGAATGAATACAGTTTGTTTCTTTCAATGAATCTATTAACCTCGAGACATTGAATGAAGAGTGAAGCTCTGCTCATTGAATTAACACGAACAGCTTGTTTCATTGGAGCAATGAATAAAGTTTGGTTCATTTAATGAACGATTGAATTTAGAATCAACAAACGAATGAATACATTTACTATCTTTCAATGAATGAGTAAAGGTTGAGGTATTGAATGAATGAGAAACTGTGTTGTAATTGAATTAATTTGTGCAGTTTATTTAATTGAATCAATGTATAACGTTCATTTCTTTGAATGAATGAATACAGTTTGTTCGGTTGAAGGAATGTATTAAGCTTGAGACATTAAATGAATGAGAGAAGCATTACTGCACTTGCAGTTCGTTGCATTGCATCAGTTTATAACGTTTGATTTTTTGAATGAATGAATACAGTTTGTTCGGTTGAAGGAATGTATTCAGCTTGAGACATTAAATGAATGAGCGAAGCTTTACTGCACTTGCAGTTTGTTTCATTACATCAATTTATAACGGTTGATTTACTGAATGAATAAAAACAGTTTGTTTGGTTGAATGAATGTGTTAAGCTCGAGACATTGAATGAATAAGAGAAGCTCTAATCATTGAATCATCTGGTGCAGTTTGGTTCATTTAATCAGTGAATAACGACTGATACATTGAATGAATGATTGAAGTTTCTTTCAGCGAATGAATGAATACAGTTTGTTTCTTTCAATGAATGAGTTAAGCTTGAGGCATTGAATGAATGAATAGTTTGTTCGGGTGAAGAAATGTATTGAGCTTGAGACATTAAATGTATGGGAGAAGCTCTACTGCACTTGCAGTTTGTTGCATTGCATCAATTTATTAAGTTTGTTTTTTGAATCAATGAAAACAGTTTGTTTAATTGAATGAATGCGTTAAGCACGAGACATTGAATGAATGAGAAAAGCTCTAATCATTGAATCATCTGGTGCAGTTTGTTTCATTGAATCAATAAATAACGTCTGATACATTAAATGAATGATTGAAGTTTCTTTCAGGGAATGAACGAATACAGTTTGTTGCTTTCAATGAATGAGTTAAGCTTGAGGCATTGAATGAATGAGAGAAGCGCAAATCATTGAAACAATGAATATCGTTTGTTTAATTGAATGAATGTGTTAAGCACGAGACATTGAATGAATGAGAAAAGCTCTAATGCACTTGCAGTTTGTTTCATTACATCAATTTATAACGGTTGATTTACTGAATGAATAAAAACAGTTTGTTTGGTTGAATGAATGCGTTAAGCTCGAGACATTGAATGAATAGGAGAAGCTCTAATCATTGAATCATCTGGTGCAGTTTGGTTCATTGAATCAGTGAATAACGACTGATACATTGAATGAATGATTGAAGTTTCTTTCAGCGAATGAACGAATACAGCTTGTTACTTTCAATGAATGAGTTAAGCTTGAGGCATTGAATGAATGAGATAAGCGCAAATCATTGAAACAATGAATATCGTTTGTTTCATTGAATGAATGAATACAGTTTGTTTCTTTCAATGAATCTATTAACCTCGAGACATTGAATGAAGAGTGAAGCTCTGCTCATTGAATTAACACGAACAGCTTGTTTCATTGGAGCAATGAATAAAGTTTGGTTCATTTAATGAACGATTGAATTTAGAATCAACAAACGAATGAATACATTTACTATCTTTCAATGAATGAGTAAAGGTTGAGGTATTGAATGAATGAGAAACTGTGTTGTAATTGAATTAATTTGTGCAGTTTATTTAATTGAATCAATGTATAACGTTCATTTCTTTGAATGAATGAATACAGTTTGTTCGGTTGAAGGAATGTATTAAGCTTGAGACATTAAATGAATGAGAGAAGCATTACTGCACTTGCAGTTCGTTGCATTGCATCAGTTTATAACGTTTGATTTTTTGAATGAATGAATACAGTTTGTTCGGTTGAAGGAATGTATTCAGCTTGAGACATTAAATGAATGAGCGAAGCTTTACTGCACTTGCAGTTTGTTTCATTACATCAATTTATAACGGTTGATTTACTGAATGAATAAAAACAGTTTGTTTGGTTGAATGAATGTGTTAAGCTCGAGACATTGAATGAATAAGAGAAGCTCTAATCATTGAATCATCTGGTGCAGTTTGGTTCATTTAATCAGTGAATAACGACTGATACATTGAATGAATGATTGAAGTTTCTTTCAGCGAATGAATGAATACAGTTTGTTTCTTTCAATGAATGAGTTAAGCTTGAGGCATTGAATGAATGAATAGTTTGTTCGGGTGAAGAAATGTATTGAGCTTGAGACATTAAATGTATGGGAGAAGCTCTACTGCACTTGCAGTTTGTTGCATTGCATCAATTTATTAAGTTTGTTTTTTGAATCAATGAAAACAGTTTGTTTAATTGAATGAATGCGTTAAGCACGAGACATTGAATGAATGAGAAAAGCTCTAATCATTGAATCATCTGGTGCAGTTTGTTTCATTGAATCAATAAATAACGTCTGATACATTAAATGAATGATTGAAGTTTCTTTCAGGGAATGAACGAATACAGTTTGTTGCTTTCAATGAATGAGTTAAGCTTGAGGCATTGAATGAATGAGAGAAGCGCAAATCATTGAAACAATGAATATCGTTTGTTTAATTGAATGAATGTGTTAAGCACGAGACATTGAATGAATGAGAAAAGCTCTAATGCACTTGCAGTTTGTTTCATTACATCAATTTATAACGGTTGATTTACTGAATGAATAAAAACAGTTTGTTTGGTTGAATGAATGCGTTAAGCTCGAGACATTGAATGAATAGGAGAAGCTCTAATCATTGAATCATCTGGTGCAGTTTGGTTCATTGAATCAGTGAATAACGACTGATACATTGAATGAATGATTGAAGTTTCTTTCAGCGAATGAACGAATACAGCTTGTTACTTTCAATGAATGAGTTAAGCTTGAGGCATTGAATGAATGAGATAAGTGCAAATCATTGAAACAATGAATATCGTTTGTTTCATTGAATGAATGAATACAGTTTGTTTCTTTCAATGAATCTATTAACCTCGAGACATTGAATGAAGAGTGAAGCTCTGCTCATTGAATTAACACGAACAGCTTGTTTCATTGGAGCAATGAATAAAGTTTGGTTCATTTAATGAACGATTGAATTTAGAATCAACAAACGAATGAATACATTTACTATCTTTCAATGAATGAGTAAAGGTTGAGGTATTGAATGAATGAGAAACTGTGTTGTAATTGAATTAATTTGTGCAGTTTATTTAATTGAATCAATGTATAACGTTCATTTCTTTGAATGAATGAATACAGTTTGTTCGGTTGAAGGAATGTATTAAGCTTGAGACATTAAATGAATGAGAGAAGCATTACTGCACTTGCAGTTCGTTGCATTGCATCAGTTTATAACGTTTGATTTTTTGAATGAATGAATACAGTTTGTTCGGTTGAAGGAATGTATTAAGCTTGAGACATTAAATGAATGAGCGAAGCTTTACTGCACTTGCAGTTTGTTTCATTACATCAATTTATAACGGTTGATTTACTGAATGAATAAAAAGAGTTTGTTTGTTTGAATGAATGCGTTAAGCTCGAGACATTGAATGAATAAGGGAAGCTCTAATCATTGAATCATCTGGTGCATTGTGTTTCATTGAATCAGTGAATAACGACTGATACATTGAATGAATGATTGAAGTTTCTTTCAGCGAATGATCGAATACAGTTTGTTTCTTTCAATGAATGAGTTAAGCTTGAGGCATTGAATCAAGAGTGAAGCTCTGCTCATTGAATTAACACGAACAGCTTGTTTCCTTGGATCAATGAATACTGGTTGGTTCATTTAATGAACGATTGAATTTAGAATCAACAAACGAATGAATGCATTTACTTTCTTTCAACGAATGAGTAAAGGTTGAGGTATTGTATAAATGAGAAACTGTGTTGTAATTGAAATAATTCGTGCAGTTTATTTAATTGAATCAATGAAAAACGTTTGTTTCATTGAATGAATGAACACAGTTTGTTCGGTTGAAGGAATGTATGAAGCTTGAGACATTAGGTGAATGAGAGAAGCTTTACTGCACTTGCAGTTTGTTTCATTACATCAATTTATAACGGTTGATTTAATGAATGAATTAAAACAGTTTGTTTGGTTGAATGAATGCCTTAAGCTCGAGACATTGAATGAATAAGAGAAGCTCTAATCATTGAATCATCTGGTGCAGTTTGGTTCATTGAATCAGTGAATAACGACTGATACATTGAATGAATGATTGAAGTTTCTTTCAGCGAATGAACGAATACAGTTTGTTTCTTTCAATGAATGAGTTAAGCTTGAGGCATTGAATGAATGAATAGTTTGTTCGGGTGAAGGAATGTATTATGCTTGAGACATTAAATGAATGGGAGAAGCTCTACTGCACTTGCAGTTTGTTGCATTGCATCAATTTATAACGTTTGATTTTTTGAATACATTTACTATCTTTCAATGAATGAGTAAAGGTTGAGGTATTGAATGAATGAGAAACTGTGTTGTAATTGAATTAATTCGTGCAGTTTATTTAATTGAATCAATGTATAACGTTTGTTTCTTTGAATGAATGGATACAGTTTGTTCAGTTGAAGGAATGTATTAAGCTTGAGACATTAAATGAATGAGAGAAGCATTACTGCACTTGCAGTTTGTTGCATTGCATCAGTTTATAACGTTTGAATTTTTGAATGAATAAGTACAGTTTGTTCGATTGAAGGAATGTATTAAGCTTGAGACATTAAATGAATGAGCGAAGCTTTACTGCACTTGCAGTTTGTTTCATTACATCAATTTATAACGGTTGATTTACTGAATGAATAAAAACAGTTTGTTTGGTTGAATGAATGTGTTAAGCTCGAGACATTAAATGAATGGGAGAAGCTCTACTGCACTTGCAGTTTGTTGCATTGCATCAAATTATAACGTTTGATTTTTTGAAAGAATGAATACAGTTTGTTCGGTTGAAGGAATGTATTTAGCTTAAGACATTAAATGAATGAGAGAAGTTTTACTGCACTTGCAGTTTGTTTCATTACATCAATTTATAACGGTTGATTTACTGAATGAATAAAAACAGTTTGTTTGGTTGAATGAATGTGTTAAGCTCGAGACATTGAATGAATAAGAGAAGCTCTTACCATTGAATCATCTGGTGCAGTTTGTTTCATTGAATCAGTGAATAACGACTGATACATTGAATGATTAATCGAAGTTTCTTTCAGCGAATGAACGATTACAGTTTGTTTCTTTCAATGAATGAGTTAAGCTTGAGGCATTGAATGAATGAATACAGTTTGTTCGGGTGAAGGAATGTATTAAGCTTGAGACATTAAATGAATGGGAGAAGCTCTACTGCACTTGCAGTTTGTTGCATTGCATCAATTTATAACGTTTGATTTTTTGAATGAATGAATACAGTTTGTTCGGTTGAAGGAATGTATTAAGCTTCAGACATTAAATGAATGAGAGAAGCTTTACTGCACTTGCAGTTTGTTTCATTACATCAATTAATACGGTTGATTTACTGAATGAATAAAAAGAGTTTGTTTGTTTGAATGAATGCGTTAAGCTCGAGACTTTGAATGAATAAGAGAAGCTCTAATCATTGAATCATCTGGTGCAGTTTGGTTCATTGAATGAGTGAATAACGACTGATACATTGAATGAATGATTGAAGTTTCTTTCAGCGAATGAACGAATACAGCTTGTTACTTTCAATGAATGAGTTAAGCTTGAGGCATTGAATGAATGAGATAAGCGCAAATCATTGAAACAATGAATATCGTTTGTTTCATTGAATGAATGAATACAGTTTGTTTCTTTCAATGAATCTATTAACCTCGAGACATTGAATGAAGAGTGAAGCTCTGCTCATTGAATTAACACGAACAGCTTGTTTCATTGGATCAATGAATAAAGTTTGGTTCATTTAATGAACGTTTGAATTTAGAATCAACAAACGAATGAATACATTTACTATCTTTCAATGAATGAGTAAAGGTTGAGGTATTGAATGAATGAGAAACTGTGTTGTAATTGAATTAATTTGTGCAGTTTATTTAATTGAATCAATGTATAACGTTTGTTTCTTTGAATGAATGAATACAGTTTGTTCGGTTGAAGGAATATATTAAGCTTGAGACATTAAATGAATGAGAGAAGCATTCCTGCACTTGCAGTTTGTTGCATTGCATCAGTTTATAACGTTTGAATTTTTGAATGAATGAATACAGTTTGTTCGGTTGAAGGAATGTATTAAGCTTGAGACATTAAATGAATGAGCGAAGCTTTACTGCACTTGCAGTTTGTTGCATTGCATCAATTTATAACGTTTGATTTTTTGAATGAATGAAAACAGTTTGTTTAATTGAATGAATGCGTTAAGCACGAGACATTGAATGAATGAGAAAAGCTCTAATGCACTTGCAGTTTGTTTCATTACATCAATTTATAACGGTTGATTTACTGAATGAATAAAAACAGTTTGTTTGGTTGAATGAATGCGTTAAGCTCGAGACATTGAATGAATGAGAGAAGCTCTAATCATTGAATCATCTGGTGCAGTTAGTTTCATTGAATCAATAAATAACGTCTGATACATTGAATGAATGATTGAAGTTTCTTTCAGGGAATAAACGAATACAGTTTGTTTCTTTCAATGAATGAGTTAAACTTGAGGCATTGAATGAAGAGTGAAGCTCTGCTCATTGAATTAACACGAACAGCTTGTTTCCTTGGATCAATGAATACTGGGTGGTTCATTTAATGAACGATTGAATTTAGAATCAACAAACGAATGAATGCATTTACTTTCTTTCAACGAATGAGTAAAGGTTGAGGTATTGTATAAATGAGAAACTGTGTTGTAATTGAATTAATTCGTGCAGTTTATTTAATTGAATCAATGTATAACGTTTGTTTCATTGAATGAATGAATACAGTTTGTTCGGTTGAAGGAATGTATTAAGCTTGAGACATTAAATGAATGAGAGAAGCGTTACTGCACTTGCAGTTTGTTTCATTACATCAATTTATAACGGGTGATTTTCTGAATGAATAAAAAGAGTTTGTTTGGTTGAATGAATGCGTTAAGCACGAGACATTGAATGAATGAGAAAAGCTCTAATCATTGAATCATCTGGTGCAGATTGTTTCATTGAATCAATAAATAACGTCTGATACATTGAATGAATGATTGAAGTTTCTTTTAGGGAATGAACGAATTCAGTTTGTTTCTTTCAATGAATGAGTTAAGCTTGAGGCATTGAATGAATGAGGGAAGCGCAAATCATTGAAACAATGAATATCGTTTGTTTAATTGAATGAATGTGTTAAGCACGAGACATTGAATGAATGAGAAAAGCTCGAATGCACTTGCAGTTTGTTTCATTACATCAATTTATAACGGTTGATTTACTGAATGAATGAAAACAGTTTGTTTGGTTGAATGAATGCGTTATGCTCGAGACATTGAATGAATAGGAGAAGCTCTAATCATTGAATCATCTGGTGCAGTTTGGTTCATTGAATCAGTGAATAACGACTGATACATTGAATGAATGATTGAAGTTTCTTTCAGCGAATGAACGAATACAGCTTGTTACTTTCAATGAATGAGTTAAGCTTGAGGCATTGAATGAATGAGATAAGCGCAAATCATTGAAACAATGAATATCGTTTGTTTCATTGAATGAATGAATACAGTTTGTTTCTTTCAATGAATCTATTAACCTCGAGACATTGAATGAAGAGTGAAGCTCTGCTCATTGAATTAACACGAACAGCTTGTTTCATTGGATCAATGAATAAAGTTTGGTTCATTTAATGAACGATTGAATTTAGAATCAACAAACGAATGAATACATTTACTATCTTTCAATGAATGAGTAAAGGTTGAGGTATTGAATGAATGAGAAACTGTGTTGTAATTGAATTAATTTGTGCAGTTTGTTTAATTGAATCAATGTATAACGTTCATTTCTTTGAATGAATGAATACAGTTTGTTCGGTTGAAGGAATGTATTAAGCTTGAGACATTAAATGAATGAGAGAAGCATTACTGCACTTGCAGTTCGTTGCATTGCATCAGTTTATAACGTTTGATTTTTTGAATGAATGAACACAGTTTGTTCGGTTGAAGGAATGTATTAAGCTTGAGACATTAAATGAATGAGCGAAGCTTTACTGCACTTGCAGTTTGTTTCATTACATCAATTTATAACGGTTGATTTACTGAATGAATGAAAACAGTTTGTTTGGTTGAATGAATGCGTTAAGCTCGAGACATTGAATGAATAAGAGAAGCTCTTATCACTGAATCATCTGGTGCATTTTGTTTCATTGAATCAGTGAATAACGACTGATACATTGAATGAATGATTGAAGTTTCTTTCAGCGAATGATCGAATACAGTTTGTTTCTTTCAATGAATGAGTTAAGCTTGAGGCATTGAATGAATGAGAGAAGCGCAAATCATTGAAACAATGAATATCGTTTGTTTCATTGAATGAATGAATACGGTTTGTTCGGTGGAAGGAATGTATTAAGCTTGAGACATTAAATGAATGAGCGAAGCTTTACTGCACTTGCAGTTTGTTGCATTGCATCAATTTATAACGTTTGATTTTTTGAATGAATGAAAACAGTTTGTTTAATTGAATGAATGCGTTAAGCACGAGACATTGAATGAATGAGAAAAGCTCTAATGCACTTGCAGTTTGTTTCATTACATCAATTTATAACGGTTGATTTACTGAATGAATAAAAACAGTTTGTTTGGTTGAATGAATGCGTTAAGCTCGAGACATTGAATGAATGAGAGAAGCTCTAATCATTGAATCATCTGGTGCAGTTAGTTTCATTGAATCAATAAATAACGTCTGATACATTGAATGAATGATTGAAGTTTCTTTCAGGGAATAAACGAATACAGTTTGTTTCTTTCAATGAATGAGTTAAACTTGAGGCATTGAATCAAGAGTGAAGCTCTGCTCATTGAATTAACACGAACAGCTTGTTTCCTTGGATCAATGAATACTGGTTGGTTCATTTAATGAACGATTGAATTTAGAATCAACAAACGAATGAATGCATTTACTTTCTTTCAACGAATGAGTAAAGGTTGAGGTATTGTATAAATGAGAAACTGTGTTGTAATTGAATTAATTCGTGCAGTTCATTTAATTGAATCAATGTGTAATGTTTGTTTCATTGAATGAATGAATACAGTTTGTTCGGTTGAAGGAATGTATTAAGCTTGAGACATTAAATGAATGAGAGAAGCATTACTGCACTTGCAGTTTGTTGCATTGCATCAGTTTATAACGTTTGAATTTTTGAATGAATAAATACAGTTTGTTCGGTTGAAGGAATGTATTAAGCTTGAGACATTAAATGAATGAGCGAAGCTTTACTGCACTTGCAGTTTGTTGCATTGCATCAATTTATAACGTTTGATTTTTTGAATGAATGAAAACAGTTTGTTTAATTGAATGAATGCGTTAAGCACGAGACATTGAATGAATGAGAAAAGCTCTAATGCACTTGCAGTTTGTTTCATTACATCAATTTATAACGGTTGATTTACTGAATGAATAAAAGCAGTTTGTTTGGTTGAATGAATGCGTTAAGCTCGAGACATTGAATGAATGAGAGAAGCTCTAATCATTGAATCATCTGGTGCAGTTAGTTTCATTGAATCAATAAATAACGTCTGATACATTGAATGAATGATTGAAGTTTCTTTCAGGGAATAAACGAATACAGTTTGTTTCTTTCAATGAATGAGTTAAACTTCAGGCATTGAATGAAGAGTGAAGCTCTGCTCATTGAATTAACACGAACAGCTTGTTTCCTTGGATCAATGAATACTGGGTGGTTCATTTAATGAACGATTGAATTTAGAATCAACAAACGAATGAATGCATTTACTTTCTTTCAACGAATGAGTAAAGGTTGAGGTATTGTATAAATGAGAAACTGTGTTGTAATTGAATTAATTCGTGCAGTTTATTTAATTGAATCAATGTATAACGTTTGTTTCATTGAATGAATGAATACAGTTTGTTCGGTTGAAGGAATGTATTAAGCTTGAGACATTAAATGAATGAGAGAAGCGTTACTACACTTGCAGTTTGTTTCATTACATCAATTTATAACGGTTGATTTACTGAATGAATAAAAAGAGTTTGTTTGGTTGAATGAATGCGTTAAGCTCGAGACATTGAATGAATAAGAGAAGCTCTAATCATTGAATCATCTGGTGCAGTTTGTTTTATTGAATCAGTGAATAACGACTGATACATTGAATGAATGATTGAAGTTTCTTTCAGCGAATGAACGAATACAGTTTGTTTCTTTCAATGAATGAGTTAAGCTTGAGGCATTGAATGAATGAATAGTTTGTTCGGGTGAAGGAATGTATTAAGCTTGAGACATTAAATGAATGGGAGAAGCTCTACTGCACTTGCAGTTTGTTGCATTGCATCAATTTATAACGTTTGATTTTTTGAATGAATGAAAACAGTTTGTTTAATTGAATGAATGCGTTAAGCACGAGACATTGAATGAATGAGAAAAGCTCTAATGCACTTGCAGTTTGTTTCATTACATCAATTTATAACGGTTGATTTACTGAATGAATAAAAACAGTTTGTTCGGTTGAATGAATGCGTGAAGCTCGAGACATTGAATGAATGAGAGAAGCTCTAATCATTGAATCATCTGGTGCAGTTAGTTTCATTGAATCAATAAATAACGTCTGATACATTGAATGAATGATTGAAGTTTCTTTCAGGGAATAAACGAATACAGTTTGTTTCTTTCAATGAATGAGTCAAACTTGAGGCATTGAATGAAGAGTGAAGCTCTGCTCATTGAATTAACACGAACAGCTTGTTTCCTTGGATCAATGAATACTGGTTGGTTCATTTAATGAACGATTGAATTTAGAATCAACAAACGAATGAAAGCATTTACTTTCTTTCAACGAAAGAGTAAAGGTTGAGGTATTGTATAAATGAGAAACTGTGTTGTAATTGAATTAATTCGTGCAGTTTATTTAATTGAATCAATGTATAACGTTTGTTTCATTGAATGAATGAATACAGTTTGTTCGGTTGAAGAAATGTATTAAGCTTGAGACATTAAATGAATGAGAGAAGTTTTACTGCACTTGCAGTTTGTTTCATTACATCAATTTATAACGGTTGATTTACTGAATGAATAAAAAGAGTTTGTTTGTTTGAATGAATGTGTTAAGCTCGAGACATTGAATGAATAAGAGAAGCTCCAATCATTGAATCATCTGGTGCAGTTTGTTTCATTGAATCAGTGAATAACGACTGATAAATTGAATGAATAATTGATGTTTCTTTCAGCGAATGAACGAATACAGTTTGTTTCTTTCAATGAAAGAGTTAAGCTTAAGGCATTGAATGAATGAATACAGTTTGTTCGGGTGAAGGAATGTATTAAGCTTGAGACATTAAATGAATGGGAGAAGCTCTACTGCACTTGCAGTTTGTTGCATTGCATCAATGTATAACGTTTGATTTTTTGAATGAATGAAAACAGTTTGTTCGGTTGAAGGAATGTATTAAGCTTGAGACATTAAATGAATGAGCGAAGCTTTACTGCACTTGCAGTTTGTTTCCTTACATTAATTTATAACGGTTGATTTACTGAATGAATAAAAAGAGTTTGTTTGGTTGAATGAATGCGTTAAGCTCGAGACATTGAATGAATAAGAGAAGCTCTAATCATTGAATCATCTGGTGCAGTTTGGTTCATTTAATCAGTGAATAACGACTGATACATTGAATGAATGATTGAAGTTTCTTTCAGCGAATGAACGAATACAGTTTGTTTCTTTCAATGAATGAGTTAAGCTTGAGGCATTGAATGAATGAATAGTTTGTTCGGGTGAAGAAATGTATTAAGCTTGAGACATTAAATGAATGGGAGAAGCTCTACTGCACTTGCAGTTTGTTGCATTGCATCAATTTATTAAGTTTGATTTTTTGAATGAATGAAAACAGTTTGTTTAATTGAATGAATGCGTTAAGCACGAGACATTGAATGAATGAGAAAAGCTCTAATCATTGAATCATCTGGTGCAGATTGTTTCATTGAATCAATAAATAACATCTGATACATTGAATGAATGATTGAAGTTTCTTTTAGGGAATGAACGAATTCAGTTTGTTTCTTTCAATGAATGAGTTAAGCTTGAGGCATTGAATGAATGAGAGAAGCGCAAATCATTGAAACAATGAATATCGTTTGTTTAATTGAATGAATGTGTTCAGCACGAGACATTGAATGAATGAGAAAAGCTCGAATGCACTTGCAGTTTGTTTCATTACATCAATTTATAACGGTTGATTTACTGAATGAATGAAAACAGTTTGTTTGGTTGAATGAATGCGTTAAGCTCGAGACATTGAATGAATAGGAGAAGCTCTAATCATTGAATCATCTGGTGCAGTTTGGTTCATTGAATCAGTGAATAACGACTGATACATTGAATGAATGATTGAAGTTTCTTTCAGCGAATGAACGAATACAGCTTGTTACTTTCAATGAATGAGTTAAGCTTGAGGCATTGAATGAATGAGATAAGCGCAAATCATTGAAACAATGAATATCGTTTGTTTCATTGAATGAATGAATACAGTTTGTTTCTTTCAATGAATCTATTAACCTCGAGACATTGAATGAAGAGTGAAGCTCTGCTCATTGAATTAACACGAACAGCTTGTTTCATTGGATCAATGAATAAAGTTTGGTTCATTTAATGAACGTTTGAATTTAGAATCAACAAACGAATGAATACATTTACTATCTTTCAATGAATGAGTAAAGGTTGAGGTATTGAATGAATGAGAAACTGTGTTGTAATTGAATTAATTTGTGCAGTTTATTTAATTGAATCAATGTATAACGTTCATTTCTTTGAATGAATGAATACAGTTTGTTCGGTTGAAGGAATGTATTAAGCTTGAGACATTAAATGAATGAGCGAAGCTTTACTGCACTTGCAGTTTGTTTCATTACATCAATTTATAACGGTTGATTTACTGAATGAATAAAAAGAGTTTGTTTGAATGAATGCGTTAAGCTCGAGACATTGAATGAATAAGAGAAGCTCTTATCACTGAATCATCTGGTGCATTTTGTTTCATTGAATCAGTGAATAACGACTGATACATTGAATGAATGATTGAAGTTTCTTTCAGCGAATGATCGAAAACAGTTTGTTTCTTTCAATGAATGAGTTAAGCTTGAGGCATTGAATGAATGAGAGAAGCGCAAATCATTGAAACAATGAATATCGTTTGTTTCATTGAATGAATGAATACGGTTTGTTCGGTTGAAGGAATGTATTAAGCTTGAGACATTAAATGAATGAGCGAAGCTTTACTGCACTTGCAGTTTGTTGCATTGCATCAATTTATAACGTTTGATTTTTTGAATGAATGAAAACAGTTTGTTTAATTGAATGAATGCGTTAAGCACGAGACATTGAATGAATGAGAAAAGCTCGAATGCACTTGCAGTTTGTTTCATTACATCAATTTATAACGGTTGATTTACTGAATGAATAAAAACAGTTTGTTTGGTTGAATGAATGCGTTAAGCTCGAGACATTGAATGAATGAGATAAGCTCTAATCATTGAATCATCTGGTGCAGTTAGTTTCATTGAATCAATAAATAACGTCTGATACATTGAATGAATGATTGAAGTTTCTTTCAGGGAATAAACGAATACAGTTTGTTTCTTTCAATGAATGAGTTAAACTTGAGGCATTGAATCAAGAGTGAAGCTCTGCTCATTGAATTAACACGAACAGCTTGTTTCCTTGGATCAATGCATACTGGTTGGTTCATTTAATGAACGATTGAATTTAGAATCAACAAACGAATGAATGCATTTACTTTCTTTCAACGAATGAGTAAAGGTTGAGGTATTGTATAAATGAGAAACTGTGTTGTAATTGAATTAATTCGTGCAGTTTATTTAATTGAATCAATGAAAAACGTTTGTTTCATTGAATGAATGAATACAGTTTGTTCGGTTGAAGGAATGTATTAAGCTTGAGACATTAAATGAATGAGAGAAGCATTACTGCACTTGCAGTTTGTTGCATTGCATCAGTTTATAACGTTTGAATTTTTGAATGAATAAATACAGTTTGTTCGGTTGAAGGAATGTATTAAGCTTGAGACATTAAATGAATGAGCGAAGCTTTACTGCACTTGCAGTTTGTTGCATTGCATCAATTTATAACGTTTGATTTTTTGAATGAATGAAAACAGTTTGTTTAATTGAATGAATGCGTTAAGCACGAGACATTGAATGAATGAGAAAAGCTCTAATGCACTTGCAGTTTGTTTCATTACATCAATTTATAACGGTTGATTTACTGAATGAATAAAAACAGTTTGTTTGGCTGAATGAATGCGTTAAGCTCGAGACATTGAATGAATGAGAGAAGCTCTAATCATTGAATCATCTGGTGCAGTTAGTTTCATTGAATCAATAAATAACGTCTGATACATTGAATGAATGATTGAAGTTTCTTTCAGGGAATAAACGAATACAGTTTGTTTCTTTCAATGAATGAGTTAAACTTGAGGCATTGAATGAAGAGTGAAGCTCTGCTCATTGAATTAACACGAACAGCTTGTTTCCTTGGATCAATGAATACTGGGTGGTTCATTTAATGAACGATTGAATTTAGAATCAACAAACGAATGAATGCATTTACTTTCTTTCAACGAATGAGTAAAGGTTGAGATATTGTATAAATGAGAAACTGTGTTGTAATTGAATTAATTCGTGCAGTTTATTTAATTGAATCAATGTATAACGTTTGTTTCATTGAATGAATGAATACAGTTTGTTCGGTTGAAGGAATGTATTAAGCTTGAGACATTAAATGAATGAGAGAAGCGTTACTGCACTTGCAGTTTGTTTCATTACATCAATTTATAACGGTTGATTTACTGAATGAATAAAAAGAGTTTGTTTGGTTGAATGAATGCGTTAAGCTCGAGACATTGAGTGAATAAGAGAAGCTCTAATCATTGAATCATCTGGTGCAGTTTGGTTCATTGAATCAGTGAATAACGACTGATACATTGAATGAATGATTGAAGTTTCTTTCAGCGAATGAACGAATACAGTTTGTTTCTTTCAATGAATGAGTTAAGCTTGAGGCATTGAATGAATGAATAGTTTGTTCGGGTGAAGAAATGTATTAAGCTTGAGACATTAAATGAATGGGAGAAGCTCTACTGCACTTGCAGTTTGTTGCATTGCATCAATTTATAAGATTTGATTTTTTGAATGAATGAAAACAGTTTGTTTAATTGAATGAATGCGTTAAGCACGAGACATTGAATGAATGAGAAAAGCTCTAATGCACTTGCAGTTTGTTTCATTACATCAATTTATTACGGTTGATTTACTGAATGAATAAAAACAGTTTGTTTGGTTGAATGAATGCGTTAAGCTCGAGACATTGAATGAATAAGAGAAGCTCTAATCATTGAATCATCTGGTGCAGTTTGGTTCATTGAATTAGTGAATAACGACTGATACATTGAATGAATGATTGAAGTTTCTTTCAGCGAACGAACGAACACAGTTCTTTCAATGAATGAGTTAAGCTTGAGGCATTGAATGAATGAGAGAAGCGCAAATCATTGAAACAATGAATATCGTTTGTTTAATTGAATGAATGCGTTAAGCACTGACATTGAATGAATGTGAAAAGCTCTAATGCACTTGCAGTTTGTTTCATTACATCAATTTATAACGGTTGATTTACAAAATGAATAAAAAGAGTTTGTTTGGTTGAATGAATGCGTTAAGCTCGAGACATTGAGTGAATAAGAGAAGCTCTAATCATTGAATCATCTGGTGCAGTTTGGTTCATTGAATCAGTGAATAACGACTGATACATTGAATGAATGATTGAAGTTTCTTTCAGCGAATGAACGAATACAGTTTGTTTCTTTCAATGAATGAGTTAAGCTTGAGGCATTGAATGAATGAATAGTTTGTTCGGGTGAAGAAATGTATTAAGCTTGAGACATTAAATGAATGGGAGAAGCTCTACTGCACTTGCAGTTTGTTGCATTGCATCAATTTATAAGGTTTGATTTTTTGAATGAATGAAAACAGTTTGTTTAATTGAATGAATGCGTTAAGCACGAGACATTGAATGAATGAGAAAAGCTCTAATGCACTTGCAGTTTGTTTCATTACATCAATTTATTACGGTTGATTTACTGAATGAATAAAAACAGTTTGTTTGGTTGAATGAATGCGTTAAGCTCGAGACATTGAATGAATAAGAGAAGCTCTAATCATTGAATCATCTGGTGCAGTTTGGTTCATTGAATTAGTGAATAACGACTGATACATTGAATGAATGATTGAAGTTTCTTTCAGCGAACGAACGAACACAGTTTGTTTCTTTCAATGAATGAGTTAAGCTTGAGGCATTGAATGAATGAGAGAAGCGCAAATCATTGAAACAATGAATATCGTTTGTTTAATTGAATGAATGCAATGTATTAAGCTTGAGACATTAAATGAATGGGAGAAGCTCTACTGCACTTGCAGTTTGTTTCATTACATCAATTTATAACGGTTGATTTACTGAATGAATAAAAACAGTTTGTTTGGTTGAATGAATGCGTTAGGCTCGAGACATTGAATGAATGAGAGAAGCTCTAATCATTGAATCATCTGGTGCAGTTAGTTTCATTGAATCAATAAATAACGTCTGATACATTGAATGAATGAATGAAGTTTCTTTCAGCGAATGAACGAATACAGTTTGTTTCTTTCAATGAATGAGTTAAGCTTGAGGCATTGAATGAAGAGTGAAGCTCTGCTCATTGAATTAACACAAACAGCTTGTTTCCTTGGATCAATGAATAAAGGTTGGTTCATTTAATGAACGATTGAACTTAGAATCAACAAACGAATGAATGCATTTACTTTCTTTCAACGAATGAGTAAAGGTTGAGGTATTGTATAAATGAGAAACTGTGTTGTAATTGAATTAATTCGTGCAGTTTATTTAATTGAATCAATGTGTAACGTTTGTTTCATTGAATGAATGAATACAGTTTGTTCGGTTGAAGGAATGTATTAAGCTTGAGACATTAAATGAATGAGAGAAGCTTTACTGCACTTGCAGTTTGTTTCATTACATCAATTTATAACGGTTGATTTACTGAATGAATAAAAAGAGTTTGTTTGGTTGAATGAATGTGTTAAGCTCGAGACATTGAATGAATAAGAGAAGCTCTAATCATTGAATCATCTGGTGCAGTTTGTTTCATTGAATCAGTGAATAACGACTGATACATTGAATGAATGATTGAAGTTTCTTTCAGCGAATGAACGAATACAGTTTGTTTCTTTCAATGAATGAGTTAAGCTTGAGGCATTGAATGAATGAATACAGTTTGTTCGGGTGAAGGAATGTATTAAGCTTGAGACATTAAATGAATGGGAGAAGCTCTACTGCACTTGCAGTTTGTTGCATTGCATCAATTTATAACGTTTGATTTTTTGAATGAATGAATACAGTTTGTTTGGTTGAATGAATGTGTTAAGCTCGAGACATTGAATGAATAAGAGAAGCTCTAATCATTGAATCATCTGGTGCAGTTTGTTTCATTGAATCCATGAATAACGACTGATACATTGAATGAATAATTGAAGTTTCTTTCAGCGAATGAACGATTACAGTTTGTTTCTTTCAATGAATGAGTTAAGCTTGAGGCATTGAATGAATGAATACAGTTTGTTCGGGTGAAGGAATGTATTAAGCTTGAGACATTAAATGAATGGGAGAAGCTCTACTGCACTTGCAGTTTGTTTCATTACATCAATTTATAACGGTTGATTTACTGAATGAATAAAAACAGTTTGTTTGGTTGAATGAATGTGTTAAGCTCGAGACATTGAATGAATAAGAGAAGCTCTAATCATTGAATCATCTGGTGCAGTTTGTTTCATTGAATCCATGAATAACGACTGATACATTGAATGAATAATTGAAGTTTCTTTCAGCGAATGAACGATTACAGTTTGTTTCTTTCAATGAATGAGTTAAGCTTGAGGCATTGAATGAATGAATACAGTTTGTTCGGTTGAAGGAATGTATTAAGCCAAAGACATTAAATGAATGAGAGAAGCTTTACTGCACTTGCAGTTTGTTTCATTACATCAATTTATAACGGTTGATTTACTGAATGAATAAAAACAGTTTGTTTGGTTGAATGAATGCGTTAGGCTCGAGACATTGAATGAATGAGAGAAGCTCTAATCATTGAATCATCTGGTGCAGTTAGTTTCATTGAATCAATAAATAACGTCTGATACATTGAATGAATGATTGAAGTTTCTTTCAGCGAATGAACGAATACAGTTTGTTTCTTTCAATGAATGAGTTAAGCTTGAGGCATTGAATGAAGAGTGAAGCTCTGCTCATTGAATTAACACAAACAGCTTGTTTCCTTGGATCAATGAATAAAGGTTGGTTCATGTAATGAACGATTGAATTTAGAATCAACAAACGAATGAATGCATTTACTTTCTTTCAACGAATGAGTAAAGGTTGAGGTATTGTATAAATGAGAAACTGTGTTGTAATTGAATTAATTCGTGCAGTTTATTTAATTGAATCAATGTGTAACGTTTGTTTCATTGAATGAATGAATACAGTTTGTTCGGTTGAAGGAATGTATTAAGCTTGAGACATTAAATGAATGAGAGAAGCTTTACTGCACTTGCAGTTTGTTTCATTACATCAATTTATAACGGTTGATTTACTGAATGAATAAAAAGAGTTTGTTTGGTTGAATGAATGTGTTAAGCTCGAGACATTGAATGAATAAGAGAAGCTCTAATCATTGAATCATCTGGTGCAGTTTGTTTCATTGAAATAGTGAATAACGACTGATACATTGAATGAATGATTGAAGTTTCTTTCAGCGAATGAACGAATACAGTTTGTTTCTTTCAATGAATGAGTTAAGCTTGAGGCTTTGAATGAATGAATACAGTTTGTTCGGGTGAAGGAATGTATTAAGCTTGAGACATTAAATGAATGGGAGAAGCTCTACTGCACTTGCAGTTTGTTGCATTGCATCAATTTATAACGTTTGATTTTTTGAATGAATGAATACAGTTTGTTCGGTTGAAGGAATGTATTAAGCTTGAGACATTAAATGAATGAGAGAAGCTTTACTGCACTTGCAGTTTATTTCATTACATCAATTTATAACGGTTGATTTACTGAATGAATAAAAAGAGTTTGTTTGGTTGAATGAATGTGTTAAGCTCGAGACATTGAATGAATAAGAGAAGCTCTAATCATTGAATCATCTGGTGCAGTTTGTTTCATTTAATCCATGAATAACGACTGATACATTGAATGAATAATTGAAGTTTCTTTCAGCGAATGAACGATTACAGTTTGTTTCTTTCAATGAATGAGTTAAGCTTGAGGCATTGAATGAATGAATACAGTTTGTTCGGTTGAAGGAATGTATTAAGCCAAAGACATAAAATGAATGAGAGAAGCTTTACTGCACTTGCAGTTTGTTTCATTACATCAATTTATTACGGTTGATTTACTGAATGAATAAAAACAGTTTGTTTGGTTGAATGAATGCGTTAAGCTCGAGACATTGAATGAATAAGAGAAGCTCTAATTATTGAATCATCTGGTGCAGTTTGGTTCATTGAATCAGTGAATAACGACTGATACATTGAATGAATGATTGAAGTTTCTTTCAGCGAATGAACGAATACAGTTTGTTTCTTTCAATGAATGAGTTAAGCTTGAGGCATTGAATGAATGAATAGTTTGTTCGGGTGAAGAAATGTATTAAGCTTGAGACATTAAATGAATGGGAGAAGCTCTACTGCACTTGCAGTTTGTTGCATTGCATCAATTTATTACGTTTGATTTTTTGAATGAATAAAAACAGTTTGTTTAATTGAATGAATGCGTTAAGCACGAGACATTGAATGAATGAGAAAAGCTCTAATCATTGAATCATCTGGTGCAGTTTGTTTCATTGAATCAATAAATAACGTCTGATACATTGAATGAATGATTGAAGTTTCTTTCAGGGAATGAACGAATACAGTTTGTTTCTTTCAATGAATGAGTTAAGCTTGAGGCATTGAATGAATGAGAGAAGCGCAAATCATTGAAACAATGAATATCGTTTGTTTAATTGAATGAATGCAATGTATTAAGCTTGAGACATTAAATGAATGGGAGAAGCTCTACTGCACTTGCAGTTTGTTGCATTGCATCAATTTATAAGGTTTGATTTTTTGAATGAATGAAAACAGTTTGTTTAATTGAATGAATGCGTTAAGCACGAGACATTGAATGAATGAGAAAAGCTCGAATGCACTTGCAGTTTGTTTCATTACATCAATTTATTACGGTTGATTTACTGAATGAATAAAAACAGGATGTTTGGTTGAATGAATGCGTTAAGCTCGAGACATTGAATGAATGAGAAAAGCTATAATCATTGAATCATCTAGTGCAGTTTGTTTCATTGAATCAATAAATAACGTGTGATACATTGAATGAATGATTGAAGTTTCTTTCAGCAAATGAACGAATACAGTTTGTTTCTTTCAATGAATGAGTTAAGCTTGAGGCATTGAATGAATGAATAGTTTGTTCGGGTGAAAAAATGTATTAAGCTTGAGACATTAAATGAATGGGAGAAGCTCTACTGCACTTGCAGTTTGTTGCATTGCATCAATTTATAAGGTTTGATATTTTGAATGAATGAAAACAGTTTGTTTAATTGAATGAATGCGTTAAGCACGAGACATTGAATGAATGAGAAAAGCTCTAATGCACTTGCAGTTTGTTTCATTACATCAATTTATAACGGTTGATTTACTGAATGAATAAAAACAGTTTGTTTGGTTGAATGAATGCGTTAGGCTCGAGACATTGAATGAATGAGAGAAGCTCTAATCATTGAATCATCTGGTGCAGTTAGTTTCATTGAATCAATAAATAACGTCTGATACATTGAATGAATGATTGAAGTTTCTTTCAGCGAATGAACGAATACAGTTTGTTTCTTTCAATGAATGAGTTAAGCTTGAGGCATTGAATGAAGAGTGAAGCTCTGCTCATTGAATTAACACAAACAGCTTGTTTCCTTGGATCAATGAATAACGGTTGGTTCATTTAATGAACTATTGAATTTAGAATCAACAAACGAATGAATGCATTTACTTTCTTTCAACGAATGAGTAAAGGTTGAGGTATTGTATAAATGAGAAACTGTGTTGTAATTGAATTAATTCGTGCAGTTTATTTAATTGAATCAATGTGTAACGTTTGTTTCATTGAATGAATGAATACAGTTTGTTCGGTTGAAGGAATGTATTAAGCTTGAGACATTAAATGAATGAGAGAAGCTTTACTGCACTTGCAGTTTGTTTCATTACATCAATTTATAACGGTTGATTTACTGAATGAATAAAAAGAGTTTGTTTGGTTGAATGAATGTGTTAGCTCGAATTTGTTTCTTTCAATGAATGAGTTAAGCTTGAGGCATTGAATGAATGAGAGGAGCGCAAATCATTGAAACAATGAATATCGTTTGTTTAATTGAATGAATGCGTTAAGCACTGACATTGAATGAATGTGAAAAGCTCTAATGCACTTGCAGTTTGTTTCATTACATCAATTTATAACGGTTGATTTACTGAATGAATAAAAACAGTTTGTTTGGTTGAATGAATGCGTTAAGCTCGAGACATTGAATGAATAAGAGAAGCTCTAATCATTGAATCATCTGGTGCAGTTTGGTTCTTTGAATCAGTGAATAACGACTGATACATTGAATGAATGATTGAAGTTTCTTTCAGCGAATGAACGAATACAGTTTGTTTCTTTCAATGAATGAGTTAAGCTTGAGGCATTGAATGAATGAATAGTTTGTTCGGGTGAAGAAATGTATTAAGCTTGAGACATTAAATGAATGGGAGAAGCTCTACTGCACTTGAAGTTTGTTGCATTGCATCAATTTATTACGTTTGATTTTTGGAATGAATGAAAACAGTTTGTTTAATTGAATGAATGCGTTAAGCACGAGACATTGAATGAATGAGAAAAGCTCTAATCATTGAATCATCTGGTGCAGTTTGTTTCATTGAATCAATAAATAACGTCTGATACATTGAATGAATGATTGAAGTTTCTTTCAGGGAATGAACGAATACAGTTTGTTTCTTTCAATGAATGAGTTAAGCTTGAGGCATTGAATGAATGAGAGAAGCGCAAATCATTGAAACAATGAATATCGTTTGTTTAATTGAATGAATGCAATGTATTAAGCTTGAGACATTAAATGAATGGGAGAAGCTCTACTGCACTTGCACTTTGTTGCATTGCATCAATTTATAACGTTTGATTTTTTGAATGAATCAATACAGTTTGTTCGGTTGAAGGAATGTATTAAGCTTGAGACATTAAATGAATGAGAGAAGCTTTACTGCACTTGCAGTTTGTTTCATTACATCAATTTATAACGGTTGATTTACTGAATGTATAAAAACAGTTTGTTTGGTTGAATGAATGCGTTAAGCTCGAGACATTGAATGAATAAGAGAAGCTCTAATCATTGAATCATCTGGTGCAGTTTGGTTCATTGAATTAGTGAATAACGACTGATACATTGAATGAATGATTGAAGTTTCTTTCAGCGAATGAACGAATACAGTTTGTTAAAGAAACAAACTGTAATCGTTCATTCGCTGAAAGAAACTTCAATTATTCATTCAATGTATCAGTCGTTATTCATGGATTAAATGAAACAAACTGTACCAGATGATTCAATGATTAGAGGTTCTCTTATTCATTCAATGTCTCGAGCTTAACACATTCATTCAACCAAACAAACTGTTTTTATTCATTCAGTAAATCAACCGTTATAAATTGATGTAATGAAACAAACTGCAAGTGCAGTAAAGCTTCTCTCATTCGTTTAATGTCTCAAGCTTAATACATTTCTTCAACCGATCAGACTGTATTCATTCATTCAAAAAATCAAACGTTATAAATTGATGCAATGCAACAAACTGCAAGTGCAGTAGAGCTTCTCCCATTCATTTAATGTCTCAAGCTTAATACATTCCTTCACCCGAACAAACTGTATTCATTCATTCAATGCCGCAAGCTTAACTCTTTCATTGAAAGAAACAAACTGTATTCGTTCATTCGCTGAAAGAAACTTCAAACATTCATTCAATGTATCAGTCGTTATTCACTGATTCAATGAACCAAACTGCACCAGATGATTCAATGATTAGAGCTTCTCTTATTCATTCAATGTCTCGAGCTTAACGCATTCATTCAACCAAACAAACTGTTTTTATTCATTCAGTAAATCAACCGTTATAAATTGATGAAATGAAACAAACTGCAAGTGCATTAAAGCTTCTCTCATTCATTTAATGTCTTAAGCTTAATACATTCCTTCAACCGAACAAACTGTATTCATTCATTCAATGCCTCAAGCTTAACTCATTCATTGAAAGAAACAAACTGTAATCGTTCATTCGCTGAAAGAAACTTCAATTATTCATTCAATGTATCAGTCGTTATTCATGGATTAAATGAAACAAACTGCACCAGATGATTCAATGATTAGAGGTTCTCGTATTCATTCAATGTCTCGAGCTTAACACATTCGTTCAACCAAACAAACTGTTTTTATTCATTCAGTAAATCAACCGTTATAAATTGATGTAATGAAACAAACTGCAAGTGCAGTAAAGCTTCTCTCATTCATTTAATGTCTCAAGCTTAATACATTTCTTCAACCGATCAGACTGTATTCATTCATTCAAAAAATCAAACGTTATAAATTGATGCAATGCAACAAACTGCAAGTGCAGTAGAGCTTCTCCCATTCATTTAATGTCTCAAGCTTAATACATTCCTTCACCCGAACAAACTGTATTCATTCATTCAATGCCGCAAGCTTAACTCTTTCATTGAAAGAAACAAACTGTATTCGTTCATTCGCTGAAAGAAACTTCAAACATTCATTCAATGTATCAGTCGTTATTCACTGATTCAATGAACCAAACTGCACCAGATGATTCAATGATTAGAGCTTCTCTTATTCATTCAATGTCTCGAGCTTAACGCATTCATTCAACCAAACAAACTGTTTTTATTCATTCAGTAAATCAACCGTTATAAATTGATGAAATGAAACAAACTGCAAGTGCATTAAAGCTTCTCTCATTCATTTAATGTCTTAAGCTTAATACATTCCTTCAACCGAACAAACTGTATTCATTCATTCAATGCCTCAAGCTTAACTCATTCATTGAAAGAAACAAACTGTAATCGTTCATTCGCTGAAAGAAACTTCAATTATTCATTCAATGTATCAGTCGTTATTCATGGATTCAATGAAACAAACTGCACCAGATGATTCAATGATTAGAGGTTCTCTTATTCATTCAATGTCTCGAGCTTAACACATTCATTCAACCAAACAAACTGGTTTTATTCATTCAGTAAAACAACCGTTATAAATTGATGTAATGAAACAAACTGCAAGTGCAGTAAAGCTTCTCTCATTCATTTAATGTCTCAAGCTTAATACATTTCTTCAACCGAACAAACTGTAATCATTCAAAAAATCAAACGTTATAAATTGATTCCATGCAACAAACTGCAAGTGCAGTAGAGCTTCTCCCATTCATTTAATGTCTCAAGCTTAATACATTCCTTCACCCGAACAAACTGTATTCATTCATTCAATGCCGCAAGCTTAACTCTTTCATTGAAAGAAACAAACTGTATTCGTTCATTCGCTGAAAGAAACTTCAAACATTCATTCAATGTATCAGTCGTTATTCACTGATTCAATGAACCAAACTGCACCAGATGATTCAATGATTAGAGCTTCTCTTATTCATTCAATGTCTCGAGCTTAACGCATTCATTCAACCAAACAAACTGTTTTTATTCATTCAGTAAATCAACCGTTATAAATTGATGAAATGAAACAAACTGCAAGTGCAGTAAAGCTTCTCTCATTCATTTAATGTCTTAAGCTTAATACATTCCTTCAACCGAACAAACTGTATTCATTCATTCAATGCCTCAAGCTTAACTCATTCATTGAAAGAAACAAACTGTAATCGTTCATTCGCTGAAAGAAACTTCAATTTTTCATTCAATGTATCAGTCGTTATTCATGGATTCAATGAAACAAACTGCACCAGATGATTCAATGATTAGAGGTTCTCTTATTCATTCAATGTCTCGAGCTTAACACATTCATTCAACCAAACAAACTGTTTTTATTCATTCAGTAAAACAACCGTTATAAATTGATGTAATGAAACAAACTGCAAGTGCAGTAAAGCTTCTCTCATTCATATAATGTCTCAAGCTTAATACATTTCTTCAACCGAACAAACTGTATTCATTCATTCAACCAAACAAACTGCTTTTATTCATTCAGTAAATCAACCGTTATAAATTGATGCAATGCAACAAACTGCAAGTGCAGTAGAGCTTCTCCCATTCATTTAATGTCTCAAGCTTAATACATTCCTTCACCCGAACAAAAAGTATTCATTCATTCAATGCCGCAAGCTTAACTCTTTCATTGAAAGAAACAAACTGTATTCGTTCATTCGCTGAAAGAAACTTCAATCATTCATTCAATGTATCAGTCGTTATTCACTGATTCAATGAAACAAACTGCACCAGATGATTCAATGATTAGAGCTTCTCTTATTCATTCAATGTCTCGAGATTAACACATTCATTCAACCAAACAAACTCTTTTTATTCATTCAGTAAATCAACCGTTATAAATTGATGTAATGAAACAAACTGCAAGTGCAGTAAAGCTTCTCTCATTCATTTAATGTCTCAAGCTTAATACATTCCTTCAACCCAACAAACTGTATTCATTCATTCAATGAAACAAACGTAACACATTGATTCAATTAAATAAACTGCACGAATTAATTCAATTACTACACAGTTTCTCATTTATACAATACCTCAACCTTTACTCATTCGTTGAAAGAAAGTAAATGCATTCATTCGTTTGTTGATTCTAAATTCAATCGTTCATTAAATGAACCAACCGTTATTCATTGATCCAAGGAAACAAGCTGTTTGTGTTAATTCAATGAGCAGAGCTTCACTCTTCATTCAATGCCTCAAGCTTATCTCATTCATTGAAAGAAACAAACTGGATTCGTTCATTCGCTGAAAGAAACTTCAATCATTCATTCAATGTATCAGTCGTTATTCACTGATTCAATGAACCAAACTGCACCAGATGATTCAATGATTAGAGCTTCTCTCATTCATTCAATGTCTCGAGCTTAACGCATTCATTCAACCAAACGAACTCTTTTTATTCATTCAGTAAATCAACCCTTATAAATTGATGTAATGAAACAAACTGCAAGTGCATTAGAGCTTTTCACATTCATTCAATGTCTCGTGCTTAACGCATTCATTCAATTAAACAAACGATATTCATTGTTTCAATGATTTGCGCTTCTCTCATTCATTCAATGCCTCAAGCTTAACTCATTCATTGAAAGAAACAAACTGTATTCGTTCATTCCCTGAAAGAAACTTTAATCATTCATTCAATGTATCAGACGTTATTTATTGATTCAATGAAACAAACTGCACCAGATGATTCAATGATTAGAGCTTTTCTCATTCATTCAATGTCTCGTGCTTAACGCATTCATTCAACAAAACAAACTGTTTTTATTCATTCAGTAAATCAACCGTAATAAATTGATGTAATGAAACAAACTGCAAGTGCAGTAAAGCTTCTCTCATTCATTTAATGTCTTAAGCTTAATACATTCCTTCAACCGAACAAACTGTATTCATTCATTCAATGCCTCAAGCTTAACTCATTCATTGAAAGAAACAAACTGTAATCGTTCATTCGCTGAAAGAAACTTCAATTATTCATTCAATGTATCAGTCGTTATTCACTCATTAAATGAAACAAACTGCACCAGATGATTCAATGATTAGAGCTTCTCTTATTCATTCAATGTCTCGAGCTTAACACATTCATTCAACCAAACAAACTGTTTTTATTCATTCAGTAAATCAACCGTTATAAATTGACGTAATGAAACAAACTGCAAGTGCAGTAAAGCTTCTCTCATTCATTTAATGTCTCAAGCTTAATACATTCCTTCAACCGAACAAACTGTATTCATTCATTCAAAAAATCATAAATTATAAATTGATGCAATGCAACAAACTGCAAGTGCAGTAGAGCTTCTCCCATTCATTTAATGTCTCAAGCTTAATACATTCCTTCACCCGAACAAACTGTATTCATTCATTCAATGCCGCAAGCTTAACTCTTTCATTGGAAGAAACAAACTCTATTCGTTCATTCGCTGAAAGAAACTTCAATCATTCATTCAATGTATCAGTCGTTATTCACTAATTCAATGAACCAAACTGCACCAGATGATTCAATGATTAGAGCTTCTCTTATTCATTCAATGTCTCGAGCTTAACGCATTCATTCAACCAAACAAACTGTTTTTATACATTCAGTAAATCAACCGTTATAAATTGATGTAATGAAACAAACTGCAAGTGCAGTAAAGCTTCTCTCATTCATTTAATGTCTCAAGCTTAATACATTCCTTCAACCGAACAAACTGTATTCATTCATTCAAAAAATCAAACGTTATAAATTGATTCAATGAAACAAACTGCAAGTGCAGTAGAGCTTCTCCCATTCATTTAATGTCTCAAGCTTAATACATTGCATTCATTCAATTAAACAAACGATATTCATTGTTTCAATGATTTGCGCTTCTCTCATTCATTCAATGCCTCAAGCTTAACTCATTCATTGAAAGAAACAAACTGTATTCGTTCATTCCCTGAAAGAAACTTCAATCATTCATTCAATGTATCAGACGTTATTTATTGATTCAATGAAACAAACTGCACCAGATGATTCAATGATTAGAGCTTTTCTCATTCAATCAATGTCTCGTGCTTAACGCATTCATTCAATTAAACAAACTGTTTTCATTCATTCAAAAAATCAAACGTAATAAATTGATGCAATGCAACAAACTGCAAGTGCAGTAGAGCTTCTCCCATTCATTTAATGTCTCAAGCTTAATACATTTCTTCACCCGAACAAACTATTCATTCATTCAATGCCTCAAGCTTAACTCATTCATTGAAAGAAACAAACTGTATTCGTTCATTCGCTGAAAGAAACTTCAATCATTCATTCAATGTATCAGTCGTTATTCACTGATTCAATGAACCAAACTGCACCAGATGATTCAATGATTAGAGCTTCTCTTATTCATTCAATGTCTCGAGCTTAACGCATTCATTCAACCAAACAAACTGTTTTTATTCATTCAGTAAATCAACCGTAATAAATTGATGTAATGAAACAAAATGCAAGTGCAGTAAAGCTTCTCTCATTCACTTAATGTCTTTGGCTTAATACATTCCTTCAACCGAACAAACTGTATTCATTCATTCAAAAAATCAAACGTTATAAATTGATGCAATGCAACAAACTGCAAGTGCAGTAGAGCTTCTCCCTTTCATTTAATGTCTCAAGCTTCATACATTCCTTCACCCGAACAAACTGTATTCATTCATTCAATGCCTCAAGCTTAACTCTTTCATTGAAAGAAACAAACAGTATTCGTTCATTCGCTGTAAGAAACTTCAATTATTCATTCAATGTATCAGTCGTTATTCACTGATTCAATGAAACAAACTGCACCAGATGATTCAATGATTAGAGCTTCTCTTATTCATTCAATGTCTCAAGCTTAACACATTCATTCAACCAAACAAACTGTTTTTATTCATTCAGTAAATCAACCGTTATAAATTGATGTAATGAAACAAACTGCAAGTGCAGTAAAGCTTCTCTCATTCATTTAATGTCTCAAGCTTAATACATTCCTTCAACCGAACAAACTGTATTCATTCATTCAAAAAATCAAACGTTATAAATTGATGCAATGCAACAAACTGCAAGTGCAGTAGAGCTTCTCCCAGTCATTTAATGTCTCAAGCTTAATACATTCCTTCACCCGAACAAACTGTATTCATTCATTCAATGCCTCAAGCTTAACTCTTTCATTGAAAGAAACAAAATGGTATTCGTTCATTCGCTGAAAGAAACTTCAATCATTCATTCAATGTATCAGTCGTTATTCACTGATTCAATGAACCAAACTGCACCAGATGATTCAATGATTAGAGCTTCTCTTATTCATTCAATGTCTCGAGCTTAACGCATTCATTCAACCAAACAAACTCTTTTTATTCATTCAGTAAATCAACCGTTATAAATTGATGTAATGAAACAAACTGCAAGTGCAGTAAAGCTTCTCTCATTCATTTAATGTCTCAAGCTTAATACATTCCTTCAACCGAACAAACTGTATTCATTCATTCAAAAAATCAAACGTTATTAATTGATGCAATGCAACAAACTGCAAGTGCAGTAGAGCTTCTCCCATTCATTTAATGTCTCAAGCTTAATACATTCCTTCACCCGAACAAACTGTATTCATTCATTCAATGCCTCATGCTTAACTCATTCATTGAAAGAAACAAACTGTATTCGTTCATTCGCTGAAAGAAACTTCAATCATTCATTCAATATATCAGTCGTTATTCACTGATTCAATGAAACAAACTGCACCAGATGATTCAATGATTAGAGCTTCTCTTATTCATTCAATGTCTCGAGCTTAACACATTCATTCAACCAAACAAACTGTTTTTATTCATTCAGTAAATCAACCGTTATAAATTGATGTAATGAAACAAACTGCAAGTGCAGTAAAGCTTCTCTCATTCATTTAATGTCTCAAGCTGAATACATTCCTTCAACCGAACAAACTGTATTCATTCATTCAATGAAACAAACATTACACATTGATTCAATTAAATAAACTGCACGAATTAATTCAATTACAACACAGTTTCTCATTTATACAATAACTCAACCTTTACTCATTCGTTGGAAGAAAGTAAATGCATTCATTCGTTTGTTGATTCTAAATTCAATCGTTCATTAAATGAACCAACCTTTATTCATTGATCCAAGGAAACAAGCTGTTTGTGTTAATTCAATGAGCAGAGCTTCACTCTTCATTCAATGCCTCAAGCTTAACTCATTCATTGAAAGAAACTAACTGTATTCGTTCATTCCCTGAAAGAAACTTCAATCATTCATTCAATGTATCAGACGTTATTTATTGATTCAATGAAACTAACTGCACCAGATGATTCAATGATTAGAGCTTCTCTCATTCATTCAATGTCTCGAGCTTAACGCATTCATTCAACGAAACAAACTGTTTTTATTCATTCAGTAAATCAACCGTTATAAATTGATGTAATGAAACAAACTGCAAGTGCAGTAGAGCTTTTCTCATTCATTCAATGTCTCGTGCTTAACGCATTCATTCAATTAAACAAACTGTTTTCATTCATTGAAAAAATCAAACGTTATAAATTGATGCAATGCAACAAACTGCAAGTGCAGTAGAGCTTCTCCCATTCATTTAATGTCTCAAGCTTAATACATTTTTTCACCCGAACAAACTATTCATTCATTCAATGCCTCAAGCTTAACTCATTCATTGAAAGAAACAAACTGTATTCGTTCATTCGCTGAAAGAAACTTCAATCATTCATTCAATGTATCAGTCGTTATTCACTGATTCAATGAACCAAACTGCACAGGATGATTCAATGATGAGAGCTTCTCATATTCATTCAATGTCTCGAGCTTAACGCATTCATTCAACCAAACAAACTCTTTTTATTCATTCAGTAAATCAACCGTAATAAATTGATGTAATGAAACAAACTGCAAGTGCAGTAAAGCTTCTCTCATTCATTTAATGTCTCAAGGTTAATACATTCCTTCAACCGAACAAACTGTATTCATTCATTCAAAAAATCAAACGTTATAAATTGATGCAATGCAACAAACTGCAAGTGCAGTAGAGCTTCTCCCATTCATTTAATGTCTCAAGCTTAATACATTCCTTCACCCGAACAAACTATTCATTCATTCAATGCCTCAAGCTTAACTCTTTCATTGAAAGAAACAAACTGTATTCGTTCATTCGCTGTAAGAAACTTCAATTATTCATTCAATGTATCAGTCGTTATTCACTGATTCAATGAAACAAACTGCACCAGATGATTCAATGATTAGAGCTTCTCTTATTCATTCAATGTCTCGAGCTTAACACATTCATTCAACCAAACAAACTGTTTTTATTCATTCAGTAAATCAACCGTTATAAATTGATGTAATGAAACAAACTGCAAGTGCAGTAAAGCTTCTCTCATTCATTTAATGTCTCAAGCTTAATACATTCCTTCAACCGAACAAACTGTATTCATTCATTCAAAAAATCAAACTTTATAAATTGATGCAATGCAACAAACTGCAAGTGCAGTAGAGCTTCTCCCATTCATTTAATGTCTCAAGCTTAATACATTCCTTCACCCGAACAAACTGTATTCATTCATTCAATGCCTCAAGCTTAACTCTTTCATTGAAAGAAACAAACTGTATTCGTTCATTCGCTGTAAGAAACTTCAATTATTCATTCAATGTATCAGTCGTTATTCACTGATTCAATGAACCAAACTGCACAGGATGATTCAATGATGAGAGCTTCTCATATTCATTCAATGTCTCGAGCTTAACGCATTCATTCAACCAAACAAACTCTTTTTATTCATTCAGTAAATCAACCGTAATAAATTGATGTAATGAAACAAACTGCAAGTGCAGTAAAGCTTCTCTCATTCATTTAATGTCTGAAGCTTAATACATTCCTTCAACCGAACAAACTGTATTCATTCATTCAAAAAATCAAACGTTATAAATTGATGCAATGCAACAAACTGCAAGTGCAGTAGAGCTTCTCCAATTCATTTAGTGTCTCAAGCTTGATACATTCCTTCATCCGAACAAACTGTATTCATTCATTCAATGCCTCAAGCTTAACCCATTCATTGAAAGAAACAAACTGTAATCGTTCATTCGCTGAAAGAAACTTCAATTATTCATTCAATGTATCAGTCGTTATTCATGGATTCAATGAAACAAACTGCACCAGATGATACAATGATTAGAGCTTCTCTTATTCATTCAATGTCTCAAGCTTAACACATTCATTCAACCAAACAAACTGTTTTTATTCATTCAGTAAATCAACCGTTATAAATTGATGTAATGAAACAAACTGCAAGTGCAGTAAAGCTTCTCTCATTCATTTAAAGTCTCAAGCTTAATACATTCCTTCAACCGAACAAACTGTATTCATTCATTCATTCAAAAAATCAAACGTTATAAATTGATGCAATGCAACAAACTGCAAGTGCAGTAGAGCTTCTCCCATTCATTTAATGTCTCAAGCTTATTACATTCCTTCACCCGAACAAACTGTATTCATTCATTCAATGCCTCAAGCTTAACTCTTTCATTGAAAGAAACAAACTGTATTCGTTCATTCGCTGTAAGAAACTTCAATTATTCATTCAATGTATCAGTCGTTATTCACTGATTCAATGAAACCAACTGCACCAGATGATTCAATGATTAGAGCTTCTCTTATTCATTCAATGTCTCGAGCTTAACACATTCATTCAACCAAACAAACTGTTTTTATTCATTCAGTAAATCAACCGTTATAAATTGATGTAATGAAACAAACTGCAAGTGCAGTAAAGCTTCTCTCATTCATTTAATGTCTCAAGCTTAATACATTCCTTCAACCGAACAAACTGTATTCATTCATTCAAAAAATCAAACGTTATAAATTGATGCAATGCAACAAACTGCAAGTGCAGTAGAGCTTCTCCCATTCATTTAATGTCTCAAGCTTAATACATTCCTTCACCCGAACAAACTGTATTCATTCATTCAATGCCGCAAGCTTAACTCTTTCATTGAAAGAAACAAACTGTATTCGTTCATTCGCTGAAAGAAACTTCAATCATTCATTCAATGTATCAGTCGTTATTCACTGATGCAATGAACCAAACTGCACCAGATGATTCAATGATTAGAGCTTCTCTTATTCATTCAATGTCTCGAGCTTAACGCATTCATTCAACCAAACAAACTCTTTTTATTCATTCAGTAAATCAACCGTTATAAATTGATGTAATGAAACAAACTGCAAGTGCAGTAAAGCTTCTCTCATTCATTTAATGTCTCAAGCTTAATACATTCCTTCAACCGAACAAACTGTATTCATTCATTCAAAAAATCAAACGTTATAAATTGATGCAATGCAACAAACTGCAAGTGCAGTAGAGCTTCTCCAATTCATTTAGTGTCTCAAGCTTAATACATTCCTTCACCCGAACAAACTGTATTCATTCATTCAATGCCTCAAGCTTAACTCATTCATTGAAAGAAACAAACTGTAATCGTTCATTCGCTGAAAGAAACTTCAATTATTCATTCAATGTATCAGTCGTTATTCATGGATTCAATGAAACAAACTGCACCAGATGATACAATGATTAGAACTTCTCTTATTCATTTAATGTCTCAAGCTTAACACATTCATTCAACCAAACAAACTGTTTTTATTCATTCAGTAAATCAACCGTTATAAATTGATGTAATGAAACAAACTGCAAGTGCAGTAAAGCTTCTCTCATTCATTTAATGTCTCAAGCTTAATACATTCCTTCAACCGAACAAACTGTATTCATTCATTCAAAAAATCAAACGTTATAAATTGATGCAATGCAACAAACTGCAAGTGCAGTAGAGCTTCTCCCATTCATTTAATGTCTCAAGCTTAATACATTCCTTCACCCGAACAAACTGTATTCATTCATTCAATGCCTCAAGCTTAACTCTTTCATTGAAAGAAACAAACTGTATTCGTTCATTCGCTGTAAGAAACTTCAATCATTCATTCAATGTATCAGTCGTTATTCACTGATGCAATGAACCAAACTGCACCAGATGATTCAATGATTAGAGCTTCTCTTATTCATTCAATGTCTCGAGCTTAACGCATTCATTCAACCAAACAAACTGTTTTTATTTCATTCAGGAAATCAACCGTTATAAATTGATGTAATGAAACAAACTGCAAGTGCAGTAAAGCTTCTCTCATTCATTTAATGTCTCAAGCTTAATACATTCCTTCAACCGAACAAACTGTATTCATTCATTCAAAAAATCAAACGTTATAAATTGATGCAATGCAACAAACTGCAAGTGCAGTAGAGCTTCTCCCATTCATTTAATGTCTCAAGCTTAATACATTTTTTCACCCGAACAAACTATTCATTCATTCAATGCCTCAAGCTTAACTCAGTCATTGAAAGAAACAAACTGTATTCGTTCATTCGCTGAAAGAAACTTCAATCATTCATTCAATGTATCAGTCGTTATTCATTGAATCAATGAAACAAACTGCACCAGATGATTCAATGATTAGAGCTTCTCTTATTCATTCAATGTCTCGAGCTTAACGCATTCATTCAACCAAACAAACTGTTTTTATTCATTCAGTAAATCAACCGTTATAAATTGATGTAATGAAACAAACTGCATGTGCAGTAAAGCTTCTCTCATTCATTTAATGTCTTAAGCTTAATACATTCCTTCAACCGAACAAACTGTATTCATTCATTCAAAAAATCAAACGTTATAAATTGATGCAATGCAACAAACTGCAAGTGCAGTAAAGCTTCTCTAATTCATTTAATGTCTCAAGCTTAATACATTCCTTCAACCGAACAAACTGTATTCATTCATTCAAAGAAACAAACGTTATACATTGATTCAATAAAATAAACTGCACGAATTAATTCAATTACAACACAGTTTCTCATTCATTCAATACCTCAACCTTTCCTCATTCATTGAAAGATAGTAAAAGTATTCATTCGTTTGTTGATACTAAATTCAATCGTTCATTAAATGAACCAAACTTTATTCATTGATCCAATGAAACAAGCTGTTCGTGTTAATTCAATGAGCAGAGCTTCACTCTTCATTTAATGTCTAGAGGTTAATAGATTCATTGAAAGAAACAAACTGTATTCATTCATTCAATTAAACAAATGATATTCATTGTTTCAATGATTTGCGCTTATCTCATTCATTCAATGCTTCCAGCTTAACTCATTCATTGAAAGTAACAAGCTGTATTCGTTCATTCGCTGAAAGAAACGTCAATCATTCATTCAATGTATCAGTCGTTATTCACTGATTCAATGAACCAAACTGCACCAGATGATTCAATGATTAGAGCTTCTCTTATTCATTCAATGTCTCGAGTTTAACGCATTCATTCAACCAAACAAACTGTATTCATTCATACAAAAAATCAAACGTTATAAATTGATGCAATGCAACAAACTTCAAGTGCAGTAGAGCTTCTCCCATTCATTTAATGTCTCAAGCTTAATACATTCCTTCACCCGAACAAACTGTAATCATTCATTCAATGCCTCAAGCTTAACTCATTCATTGAAAGAAACAAATTGTATTCGTTCATTCGCTGAAAGAAACTTCAATCATTCATTCAATGTATCAGTCGTTATTCACTGATTCAATGAAACAAATGCACCAGATGATTCAATTATTAGAGCTTATCTCATTCATTCAATGTCTCGAGCTTAACGCATTCATTCAACCAAACAAACTGTTTTTATTCATTCAGTAAATCAACCGTTATAAATTGATGTAATGAAACAAACTGCGAGTGCATTACAGCTTTTCTCATTCATTCAATGTCTCGTGCTTAACGCATTCATTCAATTAAACAAACTGTTTTCATTCATTCAAAAAATCAAACGTTATAAATTGATGCAATGCAACAAACTGCAAGTGCAGTAGAGCTTCTCCCATTCATTCAATGCCTCAAGCTTAACTCATTCATTGAAAGTAACAAGCTGTATTCGTTCATTCGTTGAAAGAAACTTCAATCATTCATTCAATGTATAACGGTTATTCACTGATTCAATGAAACAAACTGCACCAGATGATTCAATGATTAGAGCTTCTCTCATTCATTCAATGTCTCGAGCGAAACGCATTCATTCAACCAAACAAACTGTTTTTATTCATTCAGTAAATCAACCGTAATAAATTGATGTAATGAAACAAACTGCAAGTGCATTAGAGCTTCTCTTATTCATTCAATGTCTCGAGCTTAACTAATTCATTCAACCAAACAAACTGTTTTTATTCATTCAGTAAATCAACCGTTATAAATTGATGTAATGAAACAAACTGCATGTGCAGTAAAGCTTCTCTCATTCATTTAATGTCTCAAGCTTAATACATTCCTTCAACCGAACAAACTGTATTCATTCAAAAAATCAAACGTTATAAACTGATGCAATGCAACAAACTGCAAGTGCAGTATAGCTTCTCTAATTCATTTAATGTCTCAAGCTTAATACATTCCTTCAACCGAACAAACTGTATTCATTCATTCAAAGAAACAAACGTTATACATTGATTCAATTAAATAAACTGCACGAATTAATTCAATTACAACACAGTTTCTCATTCATTCAATACCTCAACCTTTCCTCATTCATTGAAAGATAGTAAATGTAATCATTCGTTTGTTGATTCTAAATTCAATCGTTCATTAAGTGAACCAAACTTTATTCATTGATCCAATGAAACAAGCTGTTCGTGTTAATTCAATGAGCAGAGCTTCACTCTTCATTCAATGTCTCGAGGTTAATAGATTCATTGAAAGAAACAAGCTGTATTCATTCATTCAATGAAACAAACGATATTCATTGTTTCAATGATTTGCGCTTATCTCATTCATTCAATGCCTCAACCTTAACTCATTCATTGAAAGTAACAAGCTGTATTCATTCATTCGCTGAAAGAACCTTCAATCATTCATTCAATGTATCAGTCGTTGTGCACTGATTCAATGAACCAAACTGCACCAGATGATTCAATGATTAGAGCTTCTCTTATTCATTCAATGTCTCGAGCTTAACGCATTCATTCAACCAAACAAACTGTTTTTATTCATTCAGTAAATCAACCGTTATAAATTGATGTAATGAAACAAACTGCAAGTGCAGTAAAGCTTTTCTCATTCATTCAATGTCTCGTGCTTAACGCATTCATTCAATTAAACAAACGATATCCATTGTTTCAATGATTTGCGCTTCTCTCATTCATTCAATGCCTCAAGCTTAACTCATTCATTGAAAGAAACAAACTGTATTCGTTCATTCCCTGAAAGAAACTTCAATCATTCATTCAATGTATCAGACGTTATTCACTGATTCAATGAACCAAACTGCACCAGATGATTCAATGATTAGAGCTTCTCTTATTCATTCAACGTCTCGAGCTTAACGCATTCATTCAACCAAACAAACACTTTTTATTCATTCAGTAAATCAACCGTTATAAATTGATGTAATGAAACAAACTGAAAGTGCATTAGAGCTTTTCACATTCATTCAATGTCTCGTGCTTAACGCATTCATTCAATTAAACAAACGATATTCATTGTTTCAATGATTTGCGCTTCTCTCATTCATTCAATGCCTCAAGCTTAACTCATTCATTGAAAGAAACAAACTGTATTCGTTCATTCCCTGAAAGAAACTTCAATCATTCATTCAATGTATCAGACGTTATTTATTGATTCAATGAAACAAAAAGCACCAGATGATTCAATGATTAGAGCTTTTCTCATTCATTCAATGTCTCGTGCTTAACGCATTCATTCAACCAAACAAACTGGTTTTATTCATTCAGTAAATCAACCGTAATAAATTGATGTAATGAAACAAACTGCAAGTGCAGTAAAGCTTCTCTCATTCATTTAATGTCTTAAGCTTAATACATTCCTTCAACCGAACAAACTGTATTCATTCATTCAATGCCTCAAGCTTTACTCATTCATTGAAAGAAACAAACTGTAATCGTTCATTCGCTGAAAGAAACTTCAAATATTCATTCAATGTATCAGTCTTTATTCACTCATTCAATGAAACAAACTGCACCAGATGATTCAATGATTAGAGCTTCTCTTATTCATTCAATGTCTCGAGCTTAACACATTCATTCAACCAAACAAACTGTTTTTATTCATTCAGTAAATCAACCGTTATAAATTGATGTAATGAAACAAACTGCAAGTGCAGTAAGGCTTCTCTCATTCATTTAATGTCTCAAGCTTAATACATTCCTTCAACCGAACAAACTGTATTCATTCATTCAAAAAATCATACGTTATAAATTGATGCAATGCAACAAACTGCAAGTGCAGTAGAGCTTCTCCCATTCATTTAATGTCTCAAGCTTAATACATTCCTTCACCCGAACAAACCGTATTCATTCATTCAATGCCGCAAGCTTATCTCTTTCATTGAAAGAAACAAACTGTATTCGTTCATTCCCTGAAAGAAACTTCAATCATTCATTCAATGTATCAGACGTTATTTATTGATTCAATGAAACTAACTGCACCAGATGATTCAATGATTAGAGCTTCTCTCATTCATTCAATGTCTCGAGCTTAACGCATTCATTCAACCAAACAAACTGTTTTTATTCATTCAGTAAATCAAACGTTATAAATTGATGAAATGAAACAAACTGCAAGTGCAGTAAAGCTTCTCTCATTCATTTAATGTCTCAAGCTTAATACATTCCTTCAACCGAACAAACAGTATTCATTCATTCAAAAAATCAAACGTTATAAATTGATGCCATGCAACAAACTGCAAGTGCAGTAGAGCTTCTCCCATTCATTTAATGTCTCAAGCTTAATACATTCCTTCACCCGAACAAACTGTATTCATTCATTCAATGCCTCAAGCTTAACTCATTCATTGAAAGAACCAAACTGTAATCGTTGATTCGCTGAAAGAAACTTCAAATATTCATTCAATGTATCAGTCGTTATTCACTCATTCAATGAAACAAACTGCACCAGATCATTCAATGATTAGAGCTTCTCTTATTCATTCAATGTCTCGAGCTTAACGCATTCATTCAACCAAACAAACTCTTTTTATTCATTCAGTAAATCAACCGTTATAAATTGATGTAATGAAACAAACTACAAGTGCATTAGAGCTTTTCACATTCATTCAATGTCAGTGCTTAACGCATTCATTCAATTAAACAAACGATATTCATTGTTTCAATGATATGCGCTTCTCTCATTCATTCAATGCCTCAAGCTTAACTCATTCATTGAAAGAAACAAACTGTATTCGTTCATTCGCTGAAAGAAACTTCAATCATTCATTCAATGTATCAGTCGTTATTCACTGATTCAATGAACCAAACTGCACCAGATGATTCAATGATTAGAGCTTCTCTTATTCATTCAATGTCTCGAGCTTAACGCATTCATTTAACCAAACAAACTGTTTTTATTCATTCAGTAAATCAACCGTAATAAATTGATGTAATGAAACAAACTGCAAGTGCAGTAAAGCTTCTCTCATTCATTTAATGTCTTAAGCTTAATACATTCCTTCAACCGAACAAACTGTATTCATTCATTCAATGCCTCAAGCTTAACTCATTCATTGAAAGAAACAAACTGTAATCGTTCATTCGCTGAAAGAAACTTCAATTATTCATTCAATGTATCAGTCGTTATTCATGGATTCAATGAAACAAACTGCACCAGATGATTCAATGATTAGAGCTTCTCTTATTCATTCAATGTCTCGAGCTTAACGCATTCATTCAACCAAACAAACTGTTTTTATTCATTCAGTAAATCAACCGTTATAAATTGATGTAATGAAACAAACTGCAAGTGCAGTAAAGCTTCTCTCATTCATTTAATGTCTCAAGCTTAATACATTCCTTCAACCGAACAAACTGTATTCATTCATTCAAAAAATCAAACGTTATAAATTGATGCAATGCAACAAACTGCAAGTGCAGTAGAGCTTCTCCCATTCATTTAATGTCTCAAGCTTAATACATTCCTTCACCCGAACAAACTGTATTCATTCATTCAATGCCGCAAGCTTAACTCTTTCATTGAAAGAAACAAACTGTATTCGGTCATTCGCTGAAAGAAACTTCAAACATTCATTCAATCTATCAGTCGTTATTCACTGATTCAATGAACCAAACTCGACCAGATGATTCAATGATTAGAGCTTCTCTTACTCATTCAATGTCTCGTGCTTAACGCATTCATTCAATTAAACAAACTGTTTTCATTCATTCAAAAAATCAAACCTTATAAATTGATGCAATGCAACAAACTGCAAGTGCAGTAGAGCTTCTCCCATTCATTTAATGTCTCAAGCTTAAAACATTTTTTCACCCGAACAAACTATTCATTCATTCAATGCCTCAAGCTTAACTCATTCATTGAAAGAAACAAACTGTATTCGTTCATTCGCTGAAAGAAACTTCAATCATTCATTCAATGTATCAGTCGTTATTTATTGATTCAATGAAACAAACTGCACCAGATGATTCAATGATTAGAGCTTTTCTCATTCATTCAATGTCTCGTGCTTAACGCATTCATTCAACCAAACAAACGGTTTTAATTCATTCAGTAAATCAACCGTAATAAATTGATGTAATGAAACAAACTGCAAGTGCAGTAAAGCTTCTCTCATTCATTTAATGTCTTAAGCTTAATACATTCCTTCAACCGAACAAACTGTATTCATTCATTCAATGCCTCAAGCTTAACTCATTCATTGAAAGAAACAAACTGTAATCGTTCATTCGCTGAAAGAAACTTCAAATATTCATTCAATGTATCAGTCGTTATTCACTCATTCAATGAAACAAACTGCACCAGATGATTCAATGATTAGAGCTTCTCTTATTCATTCAATGTCTCGAGCTTATCACATTCATTCAACCAAACAAACTGTTTTTATTCATTCAGTAAATCAACCGTTATAAATTGATGTAATGAAACAAACTGCAAGTGCAGTAAAGCTTCTCTCATTCATTTAATGTCTCAAGCTTAATACATTCCTTCAACCGAACAAACTGTATTCATTCATTCAAAAAATCAAACGTTATAAATTGATGCAATGCAACAAACTGCACTTGCAGTTTGTTTCATTACATCAATTTATAACGGTTGATTTACTGAATGAATAAAAACAGTTTGTTTGGTTGAATGAATGTGTTAAGCTCGAGACATTGAATGAATAAGAGAAGCTCTAATCATTGAATCATCTGGTGCAGTTTGTTTCATTGAATGAGTGAATAACGACTGATACATTGAATGAATATTTGAAGTTTCTTTCAGCGAATGAACGATTACAATTTGTTTCTTTCAATGAATGAGTTAAGCTTGAGGCATTGAATGAATGAATACAGTTTGTTCGGTTGAAGGCATGTATTAAGCTTAAGACATTAAATGAATGAGAGAAGCTTTACTGCACTTGCAGTTTGTTTCATTACATCAATTTATTACGGTTGATTTACTGACTGAATAAAACCAGTTTGTTTGGTTGAATGAATGCGTTAAGCTCGGGACATTGAATGAATAAGAGAAGCTCTAATCATTGAATCATCTGGTGCAGTTTGGTTCATTGAATGAGTGAATAACGACTGATACATTGAATGAATGATTGAAGTTTCTTTCAGCGAATGAACGAATACAGTTTGTTTCTTTCAATGAATGAGTTAAGCTTGAGGCATTGAATGAATGAATAGTTTGTTCGGGTGAAAAAATGTATTAAGCTTGAGACATTAAATGAATGGGAGAAGCTCTACTGCACTTGCAGTTTGTTGCATTGCATCAATTTATAACGTTTGATTTTTTGAATGAATGAAAACAGTTTGTTTAATTGAATGAATGCGTTAAGCACGAGACATTGAATGAATGAATAGTTTGTTCGGGTGAAGAAATGTATTAAGCTTGAGACATTAAATGAATGGGAGAAGCTCTACTGCACTTGCAGTTTGTTGCATTGCATCAATTTATTACGTTTGATTTTTTGAATGAATGAAAACAGTTTGTTTAATTGAATGAATGCGTTAAGCACGAGACATTGAATGAATGAGAAAAGCTCTAATCATTGAATCATCTGGTGCAGTTTGTTTCATTGAATCAATAAACAACGTCTGATACATTGAATGAATGATTGAAGTTTCTTTCAGGGAATGAACGAATACAGTTTGTTTCTTTCAATGAATGAGTTAAGCTTGAGGCATTGAATGAATGAGAGAAGCGCAAATCATTGAAACAATGAATATCTTTTGTTTAATTGAATGAATGCAATGTATTAAGCTTGAGACTTTAAATGAATGGGAGAAGCTCTACTGCACTTGCAGTTTGTTGCATTACATCAATTTATAACGGTTGATTTACTGAATGTATAAAAACAGTTTGTTTGGTTGAATGAATGCGTTAAGCTCGAGACATTGAATGAATAAGAGAAGCTCTAAACATTGAATCATCTGGTGCAGTTTGGTTCATTGAATCAGTGAATAACGACTGATACATTGAATGAATGATTGAAGTTTCTTTCAGCGAATGAACGAATACAGTTTGTTTCTTTCAATGAAAGAGTTAAGCTTGCGGCATTGAATGAATGAATTCAGTTTGTTCGGGTGAAGGAATGTATTAAGCTTGAGACATTAAATGCATGGGAGAAGCTCTCCTGCATGAAAAGTTTGTTGCATTGCATCAATTTATAACGTTTGATTTTTTGAATGAATGAATACAGTTTGTTCGGTTGAAGGAATGTATTAAGCTTGAGACATTAAATGAATGAGAGAAGCTTTACTGCACTTGCAGTTTGTTTCATTACATCAATTAATAACGGTTGATTTACTGAATGAATAAAAACAGTTTGTTTGGTTGAATGAATGTGTTAAGCTCGAGACATTGAATGAATAAGAGAAGCTCTAATCATTGAATCATCTGGTGCAGTTTGTTTCATTGAATGAGTGAATAACGACTGATACATTGAATGAATATTTGAAGTTTCTTTCAGCGAATGAACGATTACAGTTTGTTTCTTTCAATGAATGAGTTAAGCTTGAGGCATTGAATGAATGAATACAGTTTGTTCGGTTGAAGGAATGTATTAAGCTTAAGACATTAAATGAATGAGAGAAGCTTCACTGCACTTGCAGTTTGTTTCATTACATCAATTTATTACGGTTGATTTACTGAATGAATAAAAACAGTTTGTTTGGTTGAATGAATGCGTTAAGCACGAGACATTGAATGAATGAGAAAAGCTCTAATCATTGAATCATCTGGTGCAGTTTGTTTCATTGAATCAATAAATAACGTCTGATACATTGAATGAATGATTGAAGTTTCTTTCAGGGAATGAACGAATACAGTTTGTTTCTTTCAATGAATGAGTTAAGCTTGAGGCATTGAATGAATGAGAGAAGCGCAAATCATTGAAACAATGAATATCGTTTGTTTAATTGAATGAATGCGTTAAGCACGAGACATTGAATGAATTTGAAAAGCTCTAATGCACTTGCAGTTTGTTTCATTACATCAATTTATAACGGTTGATTTACTGAATGAATAAAAAGAGTTTGTTTGGTTGAATGAATGCGTTTAGCTCGAGACATTGAATGAATGAGAGAAGCTCTAATCATTGAATCATCTGGTGCAGTTTGGTTCATTGAATCAGTGAATAACGACTGATACATTGAATGAATGATTGAAGTTTCTTTCAGCGAATGAACGAATACAGTTTGTTTCTTTCAATGAATGAGTTAAGCTTGAGGCATTGAATGAATGAATAGTTTGTTCGGGTGAAAAAATGTATTAAGCTTGAGACATTAAATGAATGGGAGAAGCTCTACTGCACTTGCAGTTTGTTGCATTGCATCAATTTATAACGTTTGATTTTTTGAATGAATGAAAACAGTTTGTTTAATTGAATGAATGCGTTAAGCACGAGACATTGAATGAATGAGAAAAGCTCTAATGCACTTGCAGTTTGTTTCATTACATCAATTTATAACGGTTGATTTACTGAATGAATAAAAACAGTTTGTTTGGTTGAATGAATGCGTTAAGCTCGAGACATTGAATGAATGAGAGAAGCTCTAATCATTGAATCATCTGGTGCAGTTAGTTTCATTGAATCAATAAATAACGTCTGATACATTGAATGAATGATTGAAGTTTCTTTCAGGGAATGAACGAATACAGTTTGTTTCTTTCAATGAATGAGTTATTCTTGAGGCATTGAATGAAGAGTGAAGCTCTGCTCATTGAATTAACACAAACAGCTTGTTTCCTTGATTCAATGAATAAAGGTTGGTTCATTTAATGAACGATTGAATTTAGAATCAACAAACGAATGAATGCATTTACTTCCTTTCAACGAATGAGTAAAGGTTGAGGTATTGTATAAATGAGAAACTGTGTTGTAATTGAATTAATTCGTGCAGTTTATTTAATTGAATCAATGTGTAACGTTTGTTTTATTGAATGAATGAATACAGTTTGTTCGGTTGAAGGAATGTATGAAGCTTGAGACATTAAATGAATGAGAGAAGCTTTACTGCACTTGCAGTTTGTTTCATTACATCAATTTATAACGGTTGATTTACTGAATGAATAAAAAGAGTTTGTTTGGTTGAATGAATGTGTTAAGCACGAGACATTGAATGAATAAGAGAAGCTCTAATCATTGAATCATCTGGTGCAGTTTGTTTCATTGAATCAGTGAATAACGACTGATACATTGAATGAATGATTGAAGTTTCTTTCAGCGAATGAACGAATACAGTTTGTTTCTTTCAATGAATGAGTTAAGCTTGCGGCATTGAATGAATGAATACAGTTTGTTCGGTTGAAGGAATGTATTAAGCTTGAGACATTAAATGAATGAGAGAAGCTTTACTGCACTTGCAGTTTGTTTCATTACATCAATTTATAACGGTTGATTTACTGAATGAATAAAAACAGTTTGTTTGGTTGAATGAATGTGTTAAGCTCGATACATTGAATGAATAAGAGAAGCTCTAATCATTGAATCATCTGGTGCAGTTTGTTTCATTGAATCCATGAATAACGACTGATACATTGAATGAATAATTGAAGTTTCTTTCAGCGAATGAACGATTACAGTTTGTTTCTTTCAATGAATGAGTTAAGCTTGAGGCATTGAATGAATGAATACAGTTTGTTCGGTTGAAGGAATGTATTAAGCTTAAGACATTAAATGAATGAGAGAAGCTTTACTGCACTTGCAGTTTGTTTCATTACATCAATTTATTACGGTTGATTTACTGAATGAATAAAAACAGTTTGTTTGGTTGAATGAATGCGTTAAGCACGAGACATTGAATGAATAAGAGAAGCTCTAATCATTGAATCATCTGGTCCAGTTTGGTTCATTGAATCAGTGAATAACGACTGATACATTGAATGAATGTTTGAAGTTTCTTTCAGCGAATGACCGAATACAGTTTGTTTCTTTCAATGAAAGAGTTAAGCTTGTGGCATTGAATGAATGAATACAGTTTGTTCGGGTGAAGGAATGTATTAAGCTTGAGACATTAAATGAATGGGAGAAGCTCTACTGCACTTGCAGTTTGTTGCATTGCATCAATTTATAACGTTTGATTTTTTGAATGAATGAATACAGTTTGTTCGGTTGAAGGAATGTATTAAGCTTGAGACATTAAATGAATGAGAGAAGCTTTGCTGCACTTGCAGTTTGTTTCATTACATCAATTTATAACGGTTGATTTACTGAATGAATAAAAAGAGTTTGTTTGGTTAAATGAATGTGTTAAGCTCGAGATATTGAATGAATAAGAGAAGCTCTAATCATTGAATCATCTGGTGCAGTTTGTTTCATTGAATCAGTGAATAACGACTGATACATTGAATGAATGATTGAAGTTTCTTTCAGCGAATGAACACATACAGTTTGTTTCTTTCAATGAATGAGTTAAGCTTGAGGCATTGAATGAATGAATACAGTTTGTTCGGGTGAAGGAATGTATTAAGCTTGAGACATTAAATGAATGGGAGAAGCTCTACTGCACTTGCAGTTTGTTGCATTGCATCAATTTATAACGTATGATTTTTTGAATGAATGAATACAGTTTGTTCGGTTGAAGGAATGTATTAAGCTTGAGACATTAAATGAATGAGAGAAGCTGTACTGCACTTGCAGTTTGTTTCATTTCATCAATTTATAACGGTTGATTTACTGAATGAATAAAAACAGTTTGTTTGGTTGAATGAATGCGTTAAGCTCGAGACATTGAATGAATAAGAGAAGCTCTAATCATTGAATCATCTGGTGCAGTTTGGTTCATTGAATCAGTCAATAACGACTGATACATTGAATGAATGTTTGAAGTTTCTTTCAGCGAATGAACGAATACAGTTTGTTTCTTTCAATGAATGAGTTAAGCTTGCGGCATTGAATGAATGAATACAGTTTGTTCGGGTGAAGGAATGTATTAAGCTTGAGACATTAAATGAATGGGAGAAGCTCTACTGCACTTGCAGTTTGTTGCATTGCATCAATTTATAACGTTTGATTTTTTGAATGAATGAATACAGTTTGTTCGGTTGAAGGAATGTATTAAGCTTGAGACATTAAATGAATGAGAGAAGCTTTACTGCACTTGCAGTTTGTTTCATTACATCAATTTATAACGGTTGATTTATTGAATGAATAAAAACAGTTTGTTTGGTTGAATGAATGTGTTAAGCTCGAGACATTGAATGAATAAGAGAAGGTCTAATCATTGAATCATCT